>NC_139637.1:4676720-5264220 GCF_964638095.1 Poromitra crassiceps | reverse complement strand
GTTTGGTGGTGTAATTGTTGGCATGGACGAGCCACACAGTCACTTGTTGAGTACTCTGTGTTCCTGAGCACACACTTGGCACCCGTACCTCTTCAATCCTGTGGTGGGACATGGCTTCACTAATGCTCTTGAACGCATCCCAATGTTCTTAAGCATAATTACAGGTGAAATGGTTCAGAGATGGCATGTAGTGAGGGACTGTGTCAGAACAGTGTGTTCATGATATCACATGTCGAGTCCCCCCCCCCCCCCCCGTGGGCTGTCTGTTGATCTAACGATTTGTGACATCATCAGTGATGTCATAAATCAGTGAATTGTGATGTCATCAGTGATGTCACTTGAGCAATTGTGGTGTCATCAGTGATGTCATTCCAGCCAATTGTGATGTCATCAGTGATGTCATAAATCCTTCCTGGCTGAGGCTATATAAGTGGTGGAAGCAGTGGTAAAACACCAAAAAGAAGAAGCTTCCACTGCTTGAGATGGCTGCTGCTCGTGTCATTTCCCTCCATAAAGTCCAGAAGCTGAAAGCGGAGGTGAAGCAGCGACTAACTGTGGCTGTTGACGAGATATTTGGGCTGTTTGAAAGAATGGTGGCAGAGTACGAGGAGGAAGCTACTCGTTCACAAGAGGAGATTGACCGACAACGCAAACTGCTGGACGCGGTGCGGTTACACAGAGAAGCCTTGCCTCCAGACCTCCAGCAGCTGTTGGTCATTGGGGAGGGGGTTCCCACTGAGCGGCAGGAGTGGAGCCCCAGTCTGGACCAGGAGGACCCAGAGCCCCCACACATTAAAGAGGAACATGAGGAACTCTGGACCAGTCAGGAGGGAGACCAGCTTCAGGAGGACCCAGAGCCCCCACACATCAAAGAGGAACAGGAGGACCCAGAACCTCCACACATTAAAGAGGAACAGGAGGACCCAGAGCCTCCTCCACACATTAAAGAGGAACAGGAGGATCCACAGCCTCCACACATTAAAGAGGAACAGGAGGAACTCTGGATCAGTCAGGAGGGAGACCAGCTTCAGGAGGACCCAGAGCCTCCACACATTAAAGAGGAACAGGAGGAACTCTGGATCAGTCAGGATGGAGAGCAGCTTCAAGGGCTGGAGGAGGCTGATATCACCAACTTCCCATTCATTGTTGTCACTGTGAATAGTGAATATGAGGAAGAGAAACCTCAGTCCTCACAGCTTCATCAACGCCAAACTGAGGAGAACAGAGAGGCAGAGCCTCTAGCCAGCAGCTCAACTGAACAGGTGAAAACAGAAGTTGATGGAGAGGACTGTGGAGCATCAAAACCAGCCAGGAACTTAGATCCAGATAGTAATTTACAATCAACTAGTCATGACAAGACTTTAGACTCTTCTGTAACTGAAGACAATGATGATGAATGGATGGAAACTAGTGAAGCTCAGTCAGGTTTAGACTTGCAGAAGAACAGTGAAGTTATTAGGACGAAACACAGCTTCAGCTGCTCAGTTTGTGATAAAGGTTTTGGTAAAAAAGGATCCTTGAAGGCACACATGATAGTCCACACAGGTGAGAAACAATTTAATTGCTCCGTCTGTGATAAAGGTTTTGGTCGTAAAGGAGACTTGAAGTCACACATGATAATCCACACAGGAGATAAACAATTTATTTGCTCAGTCTGTGATAAAGGTTTTAGTCGTAAAGGAGACTTGAAGTCACACATGATAATCCACACAGGAGATAAACAATTTATTTGCTCCGTCTGTGATAAAGGTTTTAGTCGTAAAGGAGACTTGAAGACACACATGATAATCCACACAGGAGATAAACAATTTATTTGCTCCGTCTGTGATAAAGGTTTTGGTCATAAAGGATCCCTGAAGACACACATGATAATCCACACAGGAGAGAAACAATTTATTTGCTCAGTCTGTGATAAAGGTTTTGGTCATAAAGGATCCCTGAAGAAACACATGATAATCCACACAGGAGATAAACAATTTATTTGCTCCGTCTGTGATAAAGGTTTTGGTCGTAAAGGAGACTTGAAGTCACACATGATAATCCACACAGGAGATAAACAATTTAATTGCTCCGTCTGTGATAAAGGTTTTGGTCGTAAAGCACACTTGAAGACACACATGATAATCCACACAGGTGAGACACAATTTACTTGCTCAGTCTGTGTTAAAGGTTTTGGTCAGAAAGGAGACTTGAAGACACACATGATAATCCACAAAGGAGATAAACAATTTATTTGCCCAGTCTGTGCTAAAGGTTTTGGTCAGACAGGAACCCTGAAGAGACATTTGAAAATCCACAAAGGAGAGTAAACACTTAATTCAGGGTTCCCACAGCCAGGGAAGGATTTGAAGATTTGTGAGTTTTTTTAGTGTTTATGTATTTGGACGTTTTTGTTTATTGTGCTTTGTTGTGCTGTCCTGTGTTTATATCACCAATAAAAACAATAAAACAGTTTGTGCTTCCCAGCTCTAATCTGATTTCATACGCTCTCTCTTCAAAAGTGTTTGATTTTCATCATAATCTGGTGCATCTACGCAGTCAGTCAGTTGAGAAGCCTTAGCCTCTCTCTTTAATAGTTGTCTGTGGGCTTCTGTAAAGCTGTTAGTTCTCATGATAAAAATAATACAATATAATAAAACAATACCGCCCCCATCTGGCAGCATCAGGTTAAGTGTAACCTGCATTGTGTTGACAGTCTGCATTGACAGTCTTTGTCCCTGGGACAAACTCTTATCGAATGGAGGTCCGTGGTCATTTGTGTTAGTTAAAACCCTTGTACCCCCCTCATCCAGCAGATGGATCGTAAGGTGGTTTTTGTGATTTTTTTTTTCTGTGGAAAAAAAAGTTTTGGGAGTTCAGGGCTGAAACTTTCCAAATCATGTTTTTTTGATTTATCATGGTAATTCAACCTTCCGCCATGCTAAAAAAGTGTTCCTGGCAAAAAGTAAGCGCTATAATCACGTTAACCCCCCTCATCCAGCAGCTGGATCCTATTAAAACCATTAAAACCACTTTTTTGAGACCTCCAGGAAATTTTTACAAAATTAATCTATTTTATTTTTTTCAGCGGGCATCCTGGACCAAACACCTTTAAATTTGACCTTAATATCTAACCTTGGAGTTTGTTGAACATTTGGTGGAGTTACAACCATTCAAAATCCATTGCATATTTTTCCCATTGATTTCAATGTTAATTTAGCAAAAAAACAAAAAAAAAATTTGGACTCCCACGTACTTTCCCCAAAAATAATTATTTTTCTGATCTTACACCTCTCAGCTAGAGTCAATACATCAAATTTGTAGCTTATATTGTGTTTGGCCCCACCCCTGTATTTGATCAGTGCTGGCATAGCAGCCAATTGCATGGAGTTTAACATTAAATACACAGTACAGTGGTCGTCATAGCAACATGTCACATGACCTGAGAACCCGGATTTTCCAGTGCAAACTACTGATTTGAAGCCTTTAGACCAAGATTGATGGATGAATAAAGCTATTTTGTGTTTTTTGTGAAAATTAGTTGGGAGTCTAAAATTGGCAGTTTTCATGTTTTTTCGGCAAAAAACATAATTTTGTGTTTTCTGCTGTAAAGTGTAAGTACAGTAAACTGGCATTTGAGGGGTTAAAATTCTGAGTAAGCATGAAATGTTGATATGAGGTATTAGGTATGAAGTTACCAATGGATAAGTGATTATGGATAATCATAATTATTATTATTATCAATATAAAAAATAACTTATTAATATCAATATCCAGCTGCTGGATGAGGGAGTGCAACAGGCAAAAAATATAAGGAGGGTACAAGGGTTAAGTGGTCGTTGACATGGAAACATTTGAGGAGCCAAGTGAAGCCAAGTGAAAATAAATGCTATGAATGATTTGCAAGTCTCTCTACCTGACTACGTATGTCTTGATTTTGTTTAAAGGTTTGTATTCCATCTGATCGCTTTGTTCTTGTTTTGTTTGAATATGTGTTTATGTGTTAGGATGATGTCATCATTCCTACTGTGATGTCATCATTCCTACTATGATGTCGTGGATCACTGATGATGTCGCAGACGGTGATGATGTTATGATTCATAAGTGTCTCCATCATGCCTTTCGAATGGCCTCGCTGGTGATGTCATAACACAGGTGATGTCATATTCGGGATCCATATGTTCGTTTCTGCAGGTCCTCGGCAGTTGTCCATAAACGAAACTAACCTCTGCAACCGTTCCCAACTTCGAACCTTGCAGACCTAGCTATCAAGTTCCACAACTTCCCTACTTCTCGAGACTTCAGTTACCAAGTTTGTCTTGACCATCAACTATCCGCGAATAGATCCACATGTCTTCCCACACCAGGCCTGACATTATGTTTGATTTGACTGAAATATGTATCATTGGTGATGGATAATTTAGTTATTATTTTCACATCATAACGTTCAAAATATAGATGTAATAAAAAAGTAGAAAAAAAGGGGGTAGACTAGAAAACTTTTCTTAACTTCTTCCTACTCCTTTTTGAGCATGGACTTACATTGTTACTGGAATTTTGGCTTGATATTTGCTGATGATTTTGTTTGTTTACTTTCTTTTTTTGCTTATTTTATTTTATTTAAAACATATTTGAAATCAACTGATTAAAAATTCTCCTGACTGGAGTAACTAACGTTTGGTTACAGTGTAACCAAGTCTTCACTCAGGAAACCTGGTTTACCGTGTAAACCTTAACATAATTACAGGTGAAATGGTTCAGAGATGGCATGTAGTGAGGGACTGTGTCAGAACAGTGTGTTCATGATACCACATGTCGAGTCAGAATGTTCAACTTGCCTACAAACATGCATTTATCCTCATTGGCTGTTAAGTAACTTTAGTAACTTTTAATCACTTTTGTAGACACTGACATTAACTTGGTAAGTAAAGGGAATGCATTACATTATAATCATTATGACGTTCCTTTTTGAGATGTTAGGCCTACCATAAACAATTGGACTTGAGAAGAGTCAGCGTCTACAATTCATCTTCATGTGAAATCTGACCTGGATTGATGTATGGCACAGACAGATTGCTTTACGACACAGAACCGGAGCAGTTTGACTCTACCTTACAAATACAACACAGCAGGCCCGCCGCACCCCATTACGCAGAGTACGCAGACTGCGTAGGGCATCATGTGACTGAGGGCACCAAAAAAAAAAAAAAAAATTTTTTTTGGTGCCCTCAGTCAGGCCACTCACTGAACAGCAGGCCAGGCGCCGCCTACTGGTTTACTAGTGCTTTTATTACTTTATTCAGGGTTAAAGTGGGTGCATCTCATTGTAAAATTGGACTCGGCCAAAATTGGGCTTCAAACGGCCCAAATTGGGCTTCAACCGGCCCAAATATGGCTTCAACTGGCCCAAATCTGGCTTCAACTGGCCCAAATCGGGCTTCAGACGGTCCAAATCTGGCTTCAAACAGCCCAAATCTGGCTTCAAACGGCCCAAATTGGGCTTCAAACAGCCCAAATTTTTCGCCGCCGCCCTTCGGACGCCGGCACGCACGTCGGCCTGTATCGGCCTGGCCTGCTTGGTATCTAATGCCCGGCCTGAATTATGATCCCAGTCCGCCCCTGCTTGCATGTACAGTTTAACAATCACTTGTTTGCTGACATGTACAGTAATTCTAACAATTGTTTGTTTCCCACATGTAATGAAATGTGAGATACACTAGTATCGTTCATAATTAATGATTTTGCAGTCTTTCGTTTGACAGTTATTGAAAGTTTTACGGGGGGGGGGGGGGGGGGGGGGGCACCACAAAACAATTACGCTTAGGGCACCCAAATGGCCAGCAGCGCCCTGCAACACAGATTCATTCTAATTCCACTATTCTAACTGCATAGTTTCTCATTTCTACATTCCTAAGCAAACATGCCCACATGGCCCCAATGCCATGGAGCTGTGCCAGTACGGGCAGCCCACAGCAGGCCTGTTACACTTTGGTTTAGTCCAGTACAGGCAGCCCACAGCAGGCCTGTTACACTTTGGTTTAGTCCAGTACGGGCAGCCCACAGCAGGTCTGTTACACTTTGGTTTAGTCCAGTACGGGCAGCCCACAGCAGGCCTGTTACACTTTGGTTTAGTCCAGTACGGGCAGCCCACAGCAGGCCTGTTACACTTTGGTTTAGTCCAGTACAGGCAGCCCACAGCAGGCCTGTTACACTTTGGTTTAGTCCAGTACAGGCAGCCCACAGCAGGCCTGTTACACTTTGGTTTAGTCCAGTACAGGCAGCCCACAGCAGGCCTGTTACACTTTGGTTTAGTCCAGTACAGGCAGCCCACAGCAGGCCTGTTACACTTTGGTTTAGTCCAGTACGGGCAGCCCACAGCAGGCCTGTTACACTTTGGTTTAGTCCAGTACAGGCAGCCCACAGCAGGCCTGTTACACTTTGGTTTAGTCCAGTACAGGCAGCCCACAGCAGGTCTGTTACACTTTGGTTTAGTCCAGTACGGGCAGCCCACAGCAGGCCTGTTACACTTGGGTTTAGTCCAGTACAGGCAGCCCACAGCAGGCCTGTTACACTTGGGTTTAGTCCAGTACAGGCAGCCCACAGCAGGCCTGTTACACTTGGGTTTAGTCCAGTACAGGCAGCCCACAGCAGGCCTGTTACACTTGGGTTTAGTCCAGAACAGGCAGCCCACAGCAGGTCTGTTACACTTGGGTTTAGTCCAGTACGGGCAGCCCACAGCAGGCCTGTTACACTTGGGTTTAGTCCAGTAAGGGCAGCCCACAGCAGGCCTGTTACACTTTGGTTTAGTCCAGTACGGGCAGCCCACAGCAGGCCTGTTACACTTTGGTTTAGTCCAGTACGGGCAGCCCACAGCAGGCCTGTTACACTTTGGTTTAGTCCAGTACGGGCAGCCCACAGCAGGCCTGTTACACTTTGGTTTAGTCCAGTACGGGCAGCCCACAGCCGGCCTGTTACACTTTGGTTTAGTCCAGTACAGGCAGCCCACAGCAGGTCTGTTACACTTTGGTTTAGTCCAGTACGGGCAGCCCACAGCAGGCCTGTTACACTTTGGTTTAGTCCAGTACGGGCAGCCCACAGCAGGTCTGTTACACTTTGGTTTAGTCCAGTACGGGCAGCCCACAGCAGGCCTGTTACACTTTGGTTTAGTCCAGTACGGGCAGCCCACAGCAGGCCTGTTACACTTTGGTTTAGTCCAGTACGGGCAGCCCACAGCAGGCCTGTTACACTTTGGTTTAGTCCAGTACGGGCAGCCCACAGCAGGCCTGTTACACTTTGGTTTAGTCCAGTACGGGCAGCCCAAATGTTTGTGATCTCAGGTTATTCCCCAAACAAGCCCCATCTGCAGTTATGTTACCTGCAACACCAGCAACCAAACTACTAGCAAATAAAGATAAAAGAGATTACAGAAATGATAGAAACTAAAAAGCAAACTACGGTGGGAAACAACATTGGAAAATTCAAATTTTTTCCCCCATTGTTATTTTTTGTTCTGGCTTAAACATGTTTTATCTCACGATTCAGTAGGTCATGGGTTGGCTTGGTCCAGCCTTAAAACTCGTTATATAAGGATTTATCGAAATGTCTACGGAGAAAATGAATGCGGAACTTACTAACCAGGCAATGACATCACGAAAAGTCACATGACTGGAACGGAATTTGTTTCCACTCAGTTTCTGCCCAGTGATGTCATAAATCAGTGAATTGTGATGTCATCAGTGATGTCAAGCAATTGTGGTGTCATCAGTGATGTCATAAATCCTTCCTGGCTGAGGCTATATAAGTGGTGGAAGCAGTGGTAAAACACCAAAAAGACAAACAGAAGACTCGTATGGATGATATCACAAATATATCAAGTGGAACTGGACTCTGTTACCTCCGAGGAAGAAGCTCCTCTCTTATGGACTTAGATGAATGGTTTAGCTGTGAAGCTAACGTTAGCTGTAAAGAGCTATTGGAGCTTTGAAGGATGAAGTCGTCAGTAATTGTGTAAAAATGAAAATCTATAAAGTCCAGAAGCTGAAAGCGGAGGTGAAGCAGCGACTAACTGTGGCTGTTGACGAGATATTTGGGCTGTTTGAAAGAATGGTGGCAGAGTACGAGGAGGAAGCTACTCGTTCACAAGAGGAGATTGACCGACAACGCAAACTGCTGGACGCGGTGCGGTTACACAGAGAAGCCTTGCCTCCAGACCTCCAGCAGCTGTTGGTCATTGGGGAGGGGGTTCCCACTGAGCGGCAGGAGTGGAGCCCCAGTCTGGACCAGGAGGACCCAGAGCCTCCACACATTAAAGAGGAACAGGAGGAACTCTGGACCAGTCAGGAGGGAGACCAGCTTCAGAAGGACCCAGAGCCCCCACACATCAAAGAGGAACAGGAGGACCCAGAGCCTCCACACATCATAGAGGAACAGGGGGACCCAGAGCCTCCACACATTAAAGAGGAACAGGAGGACCCAGAGCCCCCACACATTAAAGAGGAACAGGAGGAACTCTGGATCAGTCAGGAGGGAGAGCAGCTTCAAGGGCCGGAGGAGGCTGATATCACCAACTTCCCATTCATTGTTGTCACTGTGAATAGTGAATATGAGGAAGAGAAACCTCAGTCCTCACAGCTTCATCAACGCCAAACTGAGGAGAACAGAGAGGCAGAGCCTCTAGCCAGCAGCTCAACTGAACAGATGAAAACAGAAGCTGATGGAGAGGACTGTGGAGTATCAGAACCAGCCAGGAACTTAGATCCAGATAGTAATTTACAACCAACTAGTCATGACAAGACTTTAGACTCTTCTGTAACTGAAGACAATGATGATGAATGGATGGAAACTAGTGAAGCTCAGTCAGGTTTAGACTTGCAGAAGAACAGTGAAGTTATTAGGATGAAACACAGCTTCAGCTGCTCAGTTTGTGATAAAGGTTTTGGTAAAAAAGGAATCTTGAAGACACACATGATAGTCCACACAGGAGAGAAACAATTTAATTGCTCCGTCTGTGATAAAGGTTTTGGTCAAAAAGGATCCTTGAAGACACACATGATAGTCCACACAGGTGAGAAACAATTTAATTGCTCAGTCTGTGGTAAAGGTTTTGGTCAGAAAGGAGACTTGAAGTCACACATGATAGTCCACACAGGTGAGAAACAATTTAATTGCTCCGTCTGTGATAAAAGTTTTGGTAAAAAAGGATTGAAGGCACACATGATAGTCCACACAGGTGAGAAACAATTTAATTGCTCCGTCTGTGATAAAGGTTTTGGTCGTAAAGGAGACTTGAAGTCACACATGATAATCCACAAAGGAGATAAACAATTTATTTGTTCAGTCTGTGATAAAGGTTTTAGTCGTAAAGGAGACTTGAAGTCACACATGATAGTCCACACAGGAGATAAAAAATTTAATTGCTCCATCTGTGATAAAGGTTTTGGTCAAAAAGCAAGCTTGAAGACACACATGATAGTCCACACAGGAGATAAACAATTTAATTGCTCAGTCTGTGCTAAAGGTTTTAGTCATAAAGGAAACTTGAAGACACACATGATAGTCCACACAGGTGAGAAACAATTTATTTGCCCAGTCTGTGCTAAAGGTTTTGGTCAGATAGGAACCCTGAAGAGACATTTGAAAATCCACAAAGGAGAGTAAACACTTAATTCAGGGTTCCCACGGCCAGGGAAGGATTTGAAGATTTGTGAGTTTTTTTTAGTGTTTATGTATTTGGACGTTTTTGTTTTTTGTGCTTTGTTGTGCTGTCCTGTGTTTATATCGCCAATAAAAACAATAAAACAGTTTGTGCTTCCCAGCTCTAATCTGATTTCATACGCTCTCTCTTCAAAAGTGTTTGATTTTCATCATAATCTGGTGCATCTACGCAGTCAGTCGGTTGAGAAGCCTTAGCCTCTCTCTTTAATAGTTGTCTGTGGGCTTCTGTAAAGCTGTTAGTTCTCATGATAAAAAGAATACAATATAATAAAACAATACCGCCCCCATCTGGCAGCATCAGGTTAAGTGTAACCTGCATTGTGTTGACAGTCTGCATTGACAGTCTTTGTCCCTGGGACAAACTCTTATCGAATGGAGGTCCGTGGTCATTTGTGTTAGTTAAGTGGTCGTTGACATGGAAACATTTGAGGAGCCAAGTGAAGCCAAGTGAAAATAAATGCTATGAATGATTTGCAAGTCTCTCTACCTGACTGCGTATGTCTTGATTTTGTTTAAAGGTTTGTATTCATACTGATCGCTTTGTTCTTGTTTTGTTTGAATATGTGTTTATGTTTGATTTGACTGAAATAGGTATCATTGGTGATGGATAATTTAGTTATTATTTTCACATCATAACGTTCAAAATATAGATATAATAAAAAAGTAGAAAAAAAGGGGGTAGACTAGAAAACTTTTCTTAACTTCTTCCTACTCCTTTTTGAGCATGGACTTACATTGTTACTGGAATTTTGGCTTGATATTTGCTGATGATTTTGTTTGTTTACTTTCTTTTTTTGCTTATTTTATTTTATTTTAAACATATTTGAAATCAACTGATTAAAAATTCTCCTGACTGGAGTAACTAACGTTTGGTTACAGTGTAACCAAGTCTTCACTCAGGAAACCTGGTTTACCGTGTAACTGTTACACAGTCGGTAACCCAGGTTTCCTGAGTGAAGACTATTCTCCACTCACCCACCTGTGTGACTGCTGCGCGCTGATTGGCTCAAGGCCATAATAAAGCCATAAAAGGGGCAATGTGGGCAATGTTTGTTCTCTGTTTCAATTTTTGCCCTACTGATGATGTCATCAGTGATGTCATAAATCACTGATGCTGTCATAAGTGATGTCATCAGTGATGTCACTTCAGCCATTGTGCATTGTGAGGCATTGTGACATCACGGATGATGTCATCAGTGATGTCATAAGTCACTGATGATGTCATAAGACACTGATGATGTCATCCGTGATGTCATTATGGATGTAAACTTAAGGGCAATAACATTTTGTGAGCAACACACACACACACACACACCAATAGAGCAGGTGAGGCCATGCAGCAGCCATGCGGCCGAGCTGCGTATACGAGCTGCAGGGCTGGCGAGGCCACAAAGCAGCCGAGCTAGCAAGCCCACACAGTGGGCGATTTTACAGCAGAGCCATTCTGCTCTAGCCGTGTCGTTCGGGTGCGGGGATAACGTAATGCATTGTGGGTAGTCGGCTGTGGCTAATGCTAGCGGCTAGCGTAATAGTTACTTTACATGGCAGTAAAACACCACTGAATGACCAAATTGATTTAACTTTTAACCATTTCGAGTAACACTGTTTCCATACGGATCACCATCGTTAGTTTGTTATTTATAACCATAACGTGGCTATATTTGTCACGTTCTCTATCTAACTCTGATACTCTGAAAATACTGGAAGGCGGGCCAGAGCGTCTCTAGACTAGACTTGGACTTGCCCCTCATAGACTTGAGACTGGACTTGGACTTGCCCCTCATAGACTTGAGACTGGACTTGGACTTGCCCCTCATAGACTTGAGACTGGACTTGGACTTGCCCCTCATAGACTTGAGACTGGACTTGGACTTGCCCCTCATAGACTTGAGACTGGACTTGGACTTGCCCCTCAGACTTGAGACTGGACTTGGACTTGCCCCTCATAGACTTGAGACTGGACTTGGACTTGCAAAAAATGACTTGTGAGCATCTCTGCTGTATACATATGTTGCTTGAATAACTAAACAAGAAGCCTGCTGATTGGTTAATCATGTTTCTGGGGAGCAGACATGCAGTGTAGGATTGGCGTGCAGCCAGCAGGAGGCATGAAGGAAGGAAGGAAATTATTATAAGAGCCATAACATAATAACATAAATATGTTATCTAATGTGAATCTAAAACCTAATCTACCAAATAAATGGCACTGTTACTTTTGCTACGAACAGTTTTGAATATCCTCCAATCTTTACAGACTTAATTCCTCATATTTCCCTGAATGTCAATTATTTAGAAGTTCTTCAGGCAGTTTGGTGGTGTAATTGTTGGCATGGACGAGCCACACAGTCACTTGTTGAGTACTCTGTGTTCCTGAGCACACACTTTGCACCCGTACCTCTTCAATCCTGTGGTGGGACATGGCTTCACTAATGCTCTTGAACGCATCCCAATGTTCTTAAGCATAATTACAGGTGAAATGGTTCAGAGATGGCATGTAGTGAGGGACTGTGTCAGAACAGTGTGTTCATGATATCACATGTCGAGTCAGAATGTTCAACTTGCCTACAAACATGCATTTATCCTCATTGGCTGTTAAGTAACTTTAGTAACTTTTAATCACTTTTGTAGACACTGACATTAACTTGGTAAGTAAAGGGAATGGATTACATTATAATCATTATGACGTTCCTTTTTGAGATGTTACCATAAACAATTGGACTTGAGAAGGGTCAGCGTCTACAATTCATCTTCATGTGAAATCTGACCTGGATTGATGTATGGCACAGACAGATTGCTTTACGACACAGAACCGGAGCAGTTTGACTCTACCTTACAAATACAACACAGATTCATTCTAAGTCCACTATTCTAACTGCATAGTTTCTCATTTCTACATTCCTAAGCAAACATGCCCACATGGCCCCAATGCCATGGAGCTGTGCCAGTACGGGCAGCCCACAGCAGGCCTGTTACACTTTGGTTTAGTCCAGTACAGGCAGCCCACAGCAGGTCTGTTACACTTTGGTTTAGTCCAGTACAGGCAGCCCACAGCCGGCCTGTTACACTTTGGTTTAGTCCAGTACAGGCAGCCCACAGCAGGCCTGTTACACTTTGGTTTAGTCCAGTACAGGCAGCCCACAGCAGGCCTGTTACACTTTGGTTTAGTCCAGTACAGGCAGCCCACAGCCGGCCTGTTACACTTTGGTTTAGTCCAGTACGGACAGCCCACAGCAGGCCTGTTACACTTTGGTTTAGTCCAGTACAGGCAGCCCACAGCAGGCCTGTTACACTTTGGTTTAGTCCAGTACAGGCAGCCCACAGCAGGCCTGTTACACTTTGGTTTAGTCCAGTACGGACAGCCCACAGCAGGTCTGTTACACTTTGGTTTAGTCCAGTACGGGCAGCCCACAGCAGGCCTGTTACACTTTGGTTTAGTCCAGTACAGGCAGCCCACAGCAGGCCTGTTACACTTTGGTTTAGTCCAGTACGGGCAGCCCACAGCAGGTCTGTTACACTTTGGTTTAGTCCAGTACGGGCAGCCCACAGCAGGCCTGTTACACTTTGGTTTAGTCCAGTACGGGCAGCCCACAGCAGGTCTGTTACACTTTGGTTTAGTCCAGTACAGGCAGCCCACAGCAGGCCTGTTACACTTTGGTTTAGTCCAGTACAGGCAGCCCACAGCAGGCCTGTTACACTTTGGTTTAGTCCAGTACAGGCAGCCCACAGCAGGCCTGTTACACTTTGGTTTAGTCCAGTACAGGCAGCCCACAGCAGGCCTGTTACACTTTGGTTTAGTCCAGTACAGGCAGCCCACAGCAGGTCTGTTACACTTTGGTTTAGTCCAGTACGGGCAGCCCACAGCAGGCCTGTTACACTTTGGTTTAGTCCAGTACAGGCAGCCCACAGCAGGCCTTTTACACTTTGGTTTAGTCCAGTACGGGCAGCCCACAGCAGGTCTGTTACACTTTGGTTTAGTCCAGTACAGGCAGCCCACAGCAGGCCTGTTACACTTTGGTTTAGTCCAGTACAGGCAGCCCACAGCAGGCCTGTTACACTTTGGTTTAGTCCAGTACAGGCAGCCCACAGCAGGTCTGTTACACTTTGGTTTAGTCCAGTACAGGCAGCCCACAGCAGGCCTGTTACACTTTGGTTTAGTCCAGTACAGGCAGCCCACAGCAGGCCTGTTACACTTTGGTTTAGTCCAGTACGGGCAGCCCACAGCAGGTCTGTTACACTTTGGTTTAGTCCAGTACGGGCAGCCCACAGCAGGCCTGTTACACTTTGGTTTAGTCCAGTACGGGCAGCCCACAGCAGGCCTGTTACACTTTGGTTTAGTCCAGTACGGGCAGCCCACAGCAGGCCTGTTACACTTTGGTTTAGTCCAGTACAGGCAGCCCACAACAGGCCTGTTACACTTTGGTTTAGTCCAGTACAGGCAGCCCACAGCAGGTCTGTTACACTTTGGTTTAGTCCAGTACAGGCAGCCCACAGCAGGCCTGTTACACTTTGGTTTAGTCCAGTACAGGCAGCCCACAACAGGCCTGTTACACTTTGGTTTAGTCCAGTACGGGCAGCCCACAGCAGGCCTGTTACACTTTGGTTTAGTCCAGTACAGGCAGCCCACAGCAGGCCTGTTACACTTTGGTTTAGTCCAGTACAGGCAGCCCACAGCAGGTCTGTTACACTTTGGTTTAGTTCAGTATGGGCAGCCCACAGCCGGCCTGTTACACTTTGGTTTAGTCCAGTACGGGCAGCCCACAGCAGGCCTGTTGCACTTTGGTTTAGTTCAGTATGGGCAGCCCACAGCAGGCCTGTTACACTTTGGTTTAGTCCAGTACGGGCAGCCCACAGCAGGCCTGTTACACTTTGGTTTAGTCCAGTACAGGCAGCCCACAGCCGGCCTGTTACACTTTGGTTTAGTCCAGTACGGGCAGCCCACAGCCGGCCTGTTACACTTTGGTTTAGTCCAGTACAGGCAGCCCACAGCAGGCCTGTTACACTTTGGTTTAGTCCAGTACGGGCAGCCCACAGCAGGCCTGTTACACTTTGGTTTAGTCCAGTACAGGCAGCCCACAGCCGGCCTGTTACACTTTGGTTTAGTCCAGTACGGGCAGCCCACAGCCGGCCTGTTACACTTTGGTTTAGTCCAGTACAGGCAGCCCACAGCAGGCCTGTTACACTTTGGTTTAGTCCAGTACGGGCAGCCCACAGCAGGCCTGTTACACTTTGGTTTAGTCCAGTACGGGCAGCCCACAGCAGGTCTGTTACACTTTGGTTTAGTCCAGTACGGGCAGCCCACAGCAGGCCTGTTACACTTTGGTTTAGTCCAGTACGGGTAGCCCACAGCAGGTCTGTTAGACTTTGGTTTAGTCCAGTACGGGCAGCCCACAGCAGGCCTGTTACACTTTGGTTTAGTCCAGTACAGGCAGCCCACAGCCGGCCTGTTACACTTTGGTTTAGTCCAGTACAGGCAGCCCACAGCAGGCCTGTTACACTTTGGTTTAGTCCAGTACAGGCAGCCCACAGCAGGCCTGTTACACTTTGGTTTAGTCCAGTACAGGCAGCCCACAGCAGGCCTGTTACACTTTGGTTTAGTCCAGTACGGGCAGCCCAAATGTTTGTGATCTCTGGTTATTCCCCAAACAAGCCCCATCTGCAGTTATGTTACCTGCAACACCAGCAACCAAACTACTAGCAAATAAAGATAAAAGAGATTACAGAAATGATAGAAACTAAAAAGCAAACTACGGTGGGAAACAACATTGGAAATTCAAATGTTTTCCCCCATTGTTATTTTTTGTTCTGGCTTAAACATAATGTTTTATCTCACGATTCAGTAGGTCATGGGTTGGCTTGGTCCAGCCTTAAAACTCGTTATATAAGGATTTATCGAAATGTCTACGGAGAAAATGAATGCGGAACTTACTAACCAGGCAATGACATCACGAAAAGTCACATGACTGGAACGGAATTTGTTTCCACTCAGTTTCTGCCCAGTGATGTCATAAATCAGTGAATTGTGATGTCATCAGTGATGTCAAGCAATTGTGGTGTCATCAGTGATGTCATAAATCCTTCCTGGCTGAGGCTATATAAGTGGTGGAAGCAGTGGTAAAACACCAAAAAGACAAACAGAAGACGTATGGATGATATCACAAATATATCAAGTGGGACTGGACTCTGTTACCTCCGAGGAAGAAGCTCCTCTCTTATGGACTTAGATGAATGGTTTAGCTGTGAAGCTAACGTTAGCTGTAAAGAGCTATTGGAGCTTTGAAGGATGAAGTCGGTCAGTAATTGTGTAAAAATGAAAATCTATAAAGTCCAGAAGCTGAAAGCGGAGGTGAAGCAGCGACTAACTGTGGCTGTTGACGAGATATTTGGGCTGTTTGAAAGAATGGTGGCAGAGTACGAGGAGGAAGCTACTCGTTCACAAGAGGAGATTGACCGACAACGCAAACTGCTGGACGCGGTGCGGTTACACAGAGAAGCCTTGCCTCCAGACCTCCAGCAGCTGTTGGTCATTGGGGAGGGGGTTCCCACTGAGCGGCAGGAGTGGAGCCCCAGTCTGGACCAGGAGGACCCAGAGCCCCCACACATTAAAGAGGAACATGAGGACCCAGAACCTCCACACATTAAAGAGGAACAGGAGGACCCAGAGCCTCCTCCACACATTAAAGAGGAACAGGAGGATCCAGAGCCTCCACACATTAAAGAGGAACAGGAGGAACTCTGGATCAGTCAGGAGGGAGACCAGCTTCAGGAGGACCCAGAGCCTCCACACATTAAAGAGGAACAGGAGGAACTCTGGACCAGTCAGGAGGGAGACCAGCTTCAGAAGGACCCAGAGCCCCCACACATCAAAGAGGAACAGGAGGACCCAGAGCCTCCACACATCATAGAGGAACAGGGGGACCCAGAGCCTCCACACATTAAAGAGGAACAGGAGGACCCAGAGCCCCCACACATTAAAGAGGAACAGGAGGAACTCTGGATCAGTCAGGAGGGAGAGCAGCTTCAAGGGCTGG
Organism: Poromitra crassiceps; assembly: GCF_964638095.1. Taxonomy (NCBI): domain Eukaryota; kingdom Metazoa; phylum Chordata; class Actinopteri; order Beryciformes; family Melamphaidae; genus Poromitra; species Poromitra crassiceps. The sequence continues at coordinate 5,247,499 of NC_139637.1, read as the reverse complement.
AGGAGGCTGATATCACCAACTTCCCATTCATTGTTGTCACTGTGAATAGTGAATATGAGGAAGAGAAACCTCAGTCCTCACAGCTTCATCAAAGCCAAACTGAGGAGAACAGAGAGGCAGAGCCTCTAGCCAGCAGCTCAACTGAACAGGTGAAAACAGAAGCTGATGGAGAGGACTGTGGAGCATCAAAACCAGCCAGGAACTCATATCCAGATAGTAATTTACAATCAACTAGTCATGACAAGACTTTAGACTCTTCTGTAACTGAAGACAATGATGATGAATGGATGGAAACTAGTGAAGCTCAGTCAGGTTTAGACTTGCAGAAGAACAGTGAAGTTATTAGGACGAAACACAGCTTCAGCTGCTCAGTTTGTGATAAAGGTTGAGAGAACTCAGGTGAGAAACAATTTAATTGCTCCATCTGTGATAAAGGTTTTGGTCGTAAAGGAGACTTGAAGTCACACATGATAGTCCACACAGGAGAGAAACAATTAAATTGCTCCGTCTGTGATAAAGGTTTTGGTCGTAAAGGATCCCTGAAGACACACATGATAATCCACACAGGAGATAAACAATTTATTTGCTCAGTCTGTGATAAAGGTTTTGGTCATAAAGGAGACTTGAAGACACACATGATAATCCACACAGGAGATAAACAATTTAATTGCTCAGTCTGTGCTAAAGGTTTTAGTCATAAAGGAAACTTGAAGACACACATGATAGTCCACACAGGTGAGAAACAATTTATTTGCCCAGTTTGTGCTAAAGGTTTTGGTCAGATAGGAACCCTGAAGAGACATTTGAAAATCCACAAAGGAGAGTAAACACTTAATTCAGGGTTCCCACAGCCAGGGAAGGATTTGAAGATTTGTGAGTTTTTTTTAGTGTTTATGTATTTGGACGTTTTTGTTTTTTGTGCTTTGTTGTGCTGTCCTGTGTTTATATCGCCAATAAAAACAATAAAACAGTTTGTGCTTCCCAGCTCTAATCTGATTTCATACGCTCTCTCTTCAAAAGTGTTTGATTTTCATCATAATCTGGTGCATCTACGCAGTCAGTCAGTTGAGAAGCCTTAGCCTCTCTCTTTAATAGTTGTCTGTGGGCTTCTGTAAAGCTGTTAGTTCTCATGATAAAAATAATACAATATAATAAAACAATACCGCCCCCATCTGGCAGCATCAGGTTAAGTGTAACCTGCATTGTGTTGACAGTCTGCATTGACAGTCTTTGTCCCTGGGACGTGGTCATTTGTGTTAGTTAAGTGGTCGTTGACATGGAAACATTTGAGGAGCCAAGTGAAGCCAAGTGAAAATAAATGCTATGAATGATTTGCAAGTCTCTCTACCTGACTGCGTATGTCTTGATTTTGTTTAAAGGTTTGTATTCATACTGATCGCTTTGTTCTTGTTTTGTTTGAATATGTGTTTATGTTTGATTTGACTGAAATAGGTATCATTGGTGATGGATAATTTAGTTATTATTTTCACATCATAACGTTCAAAATATAGATATAATAAAAAAGTAGAAAAAAAGGGGGTAGACTAGAAAACTTTTCTTAACTTCTTCCTACTCCTTTTTGAGCATGGACTTACATTGTTACTGGAATTTTGGCTTGATATTTGCTGATGATTTTTCTGTTTACTTTCTTTTTTTGCTTATTTTATTTTATTTTAAACATATTTGAAATCAACTGATTAAAAATTCTCCTGACGAGTAACTAACGGTTGGTTACAGTGTAACCAAGTCTTCACTCAGGAAACCTCGTTTACCGTGTAACTGTTACACAGTCGGTAACCCAGGTTTCCTGAGTGAAGACTATTCTCCACTCACCCACCTGTGTGACTGCTGCGCGCTGATTGGCTCAAGGCCATAATAAAGCCATAAAAGGGGCAATGTGGGCAATGTTTGTTCTCTGTTCTCTGTTTCAATTTTTGTCCTACTGATGATGTCATCAGTGATGTCATAAATCAATGATGCTGTCATAAGTGATGTCATCAGTGATGTCACTTCAGCCATTGTGCATTGTGAGGCATTGTGACATCACTGATGATGTCATCAGTGATGTCATACTGTAAGTCACTGATGATGTCATAAGACACTGATGATGTCATCCGTGATGTCATTATGGATGTAAACTTAAGGGCAATAACATTTTGTGAGCAACACACACACACACACACACACACACCAATAGAGCAGGCGAGGCCATGCAGCAGCCATGCGGCCGAGCTGCGTATGCGAGCTGCAGGGCTGGTGAGGCCGCAAAGCAGCCGAGCTAGCAAGCCCACACAGTGGGCGATTTGACAGCAGAGCCATTCTGCTCTAGCCGTGTCGTTCGGGTGCGGGGATAACGTAATGCATAGTGGGTAGTCGGCTGTGGCTAATGCTAGCGGCTAGCGTAATAGTTACTTTACATGGCAGTAAAACGCCACTGAATGACCAAATTTATTTAACTTTTAACCATTTCGAGTAACACTGTTTCCATACGGATCACCATCGTTAGTTTGTTGTCTATAACCATAACGTGGCTATATTTGTCACGTTCTCTATCTAACTCTGATACTCTGAAAATACTGGGAGGCGGGCCAGAGCGTCTCTAGACTGGACTTGGACTTGCCCCTCATAGACTTGAGACTGGACTTGGACTTGCCCCTCATAGACTTGAGACTGGACTTGGACTTGCCCCTCATAGACTTGAGACTGGATTTGGACTTGCCCCTCATAGACTTGAGACTGGACTTGGAATAGCCCCTCAAAGACTTGAGACTGGACTTGGACTTGCCCCTCATAGACTTGAGACTGGACTTGGACTTGCCCCTCATAGACTTGAGACTGGACTTGGACTTGCCCCTCATAGACTTGAGACTGGACTTGGAATTGCCCCTCAAAGACTTGAGACTGGACTTGGACTTGCCCCTCATAGACTTGAGACTGGACTTGGACTTGCCCCTCATAGACTTGAGACTGGACTTGGAATTGCAAAAAATGACTTGTGAGCATCTCTGCTGTATACATATGTTGCTTGAATAACTAAACAAGAAGCCTGCTGATTGGTTAATCACGTTTCTGGGGAGCAGACATGCAGTGTAGGATTGGCGTGCAGCCAGCAGGAGGCATGAAGGAAGGAAGGAAATTATTATAAGAGCCATAACATAATAACATAAATATGTTATCTAATGTGAATCTAAAACCTAGTCTACCAAATAAATGGCACTGTTAGTTTTGCTACGAACAGTTTTGAATATCCTCCAATCTTTACAGACTTAATTCCTCATATTTCCCTGAATGTCAATTATTTAGAAGTTCTTCAGGCAGTTTGGTGGTGTAATTGTTGGCATGGACGAGCCACACAGTCACTTGTTGAGTACTCTGTGTTCCTGAGCACACATGCCCATGAAATTACAAGGATTGATCGTTTTCCCTCGAAGGTTATTGTTGCCTGGGTGAACCGTGACATCACTGATGACATCATCATTAGGTGATGTAATAAAACGGCATAGCTGTGGCCGGCCGAAATTCTGCTCACTCACACGCACGCACGCACACACGGACACTTCTCATTCTGACACTTGGCACCCGTACCTCTTCAATCCTGTGGTGGGACATGGCTTCACTTGGCTTCAATTGTGGTGTCATCAGTGATGTCATTCCAGCCAATTGTGATGTCATCAGTGATGTCATAAATCCTTCCTGGCTGAGGCTATATAAGTGGTGGAAGCAGTGGTAAAACACCAAAAAGAAGAAGCTTCCACTGCTTGAGATGGCTGCTGCTCGTGTCATTTCCCTCCATAAAGTCCAGAAGCTGAAAGCGGAGGTGAAGCAGCGACTAACTGTGGCTGTTGACGAGATATTTGGGCTGTTTGAAAGAATGGTGGCAGAGTACGAGGAGGAAGCTACTCGTTCACAAGAGGAGATTGACCGACAACGCAAACTGCTGGACGCGGTGCGGTTACACAGAGAAGCCTTGCCTCCAGACCTCCAGCAGCTGTTGGTCATTGGGGAGGGGGTTCCCACTGAGCGGCAGGAGTGGAGCCCCAGTCTGGACCAGGAGGACCCAGAGCCCCCACACATTAAAGAGGAACATGAGGAACTCTGGACCAGTCAGGAGGGAGACCAGCTTCAGGAGGACCCAGAGCCCCCACACATCAAAGAGGAACAGGAGGACCCAGAACCTCCGCACATTAAAGAGGAACAGGAGGACCCAGAGCCTCCTCCACACATTAAAGAGGAACAGGAGGATCCAGAGCCTCCACACATTAAAGAGGAACAGGAGGAACTCTGGATCAGTCAGGAGGGAGACCAGCTTCAGGAGGACCCAGAGCCTCCACACATTAAAGAGGAACAGGAGGAACTCTGGATCAGTCAGGAGGGAGAGCAGCTTCAAGGGCTGGAGGAGGCTGATATCACCAACTTCCCATTCATTGTTGTCACTGTGAATAGTGAATATGAGGAAGAGAAACCTCAGTCCTCACAGCTTCATCAACGCCAAACTGAGGAGAACAGAGAGGCAGAGCCTCTAGCCAGCAGCTCAACTGAACAGGTGAAAACAGAAGCTGATGGAGAGGACTGTGGAGCATCAAAACCAGCCAGGAACTTAGATCCAGAAAGTAATTTACAATCAACTAGTGATGACAAGACTTTAGACTCTTCTGTAACTGAAGACAGTGATGATGAATGGATGGAAACTAGTGAAGCTCAGTCAGGTTTAGACTTGCAGAAGAACAGTGAAGTTATTAGGACGAAACACAGCTTCAGCTGCTCAGTTTGTGATAAAGGTTTTGGTAAAAAAGGATCCTTGAAGGCACACATGATAGTCCACACAGGAGATAAACAATTTATTTGCTCCATCTGTGATAAAGGTTTTGGTCATAAAGGAAACTTGAAGAGACACATGATAGTCCACACAGGAGAGAAACAATTTAATTGCTCAGTTTGTGATAAAGGTTTTGGTCAAAAAGGATCCTTGAAGGCACACATGATACTCCACACAGGTGAGAAACAATTTAATTGCTCCGTCTGTGATAAAGGTTTTGGTCGTAAAGGAGACTTGAAGTCACACATGATAATCCACACAGGAGATAAACAATTTATTTGCTCCGTCTGTGATAAAGATTTTGGTCGTAAAGGAGACTTGAAGTCACACATGATAATCCACACAGGAGATAAACAATTTAATTGCTCCGTCTGTGATAAAGGTTTTGGTCGTAAAGCACACTTGAAGACACACATGATAATCCACACAGGTGAGACACAATTTACTTGCTCAGTCTGTGCTAAAGGTTTTGGTCAGAAAGGAGACTTGAAGAGACACATGATAATCCACACAGGTGACAAACAATTTAATTGCTCCGTCTGTGATAAAGGTTTTGGTCAAAAAGGACAATTGAAGACACACATGATAGTCCACACAGGAGATAAACAATTTATTTGCCCAGTCTGTGCTAAAGGTTTTGGTCAGACAGGAACCCTGAAGAGACATTTGAAAATCCACAAAGGAGAGTAAACACTTAATTCAGGGTTCCCACGGCCAGGGAAGGATTTGAAGATTTGTGAGTTTTTTTAGTGTTTATGTATTTGGACGTTTTTGTTTTTTGTGCTTTGTTGTGCTGTCCTGTGTTTATATCACCAATAAAAAACAATAAAACCTTCTGAGCTGGGACTGCGAGTCTGGGGACTGGGTGTGATTCCCAGCCCCAGCTTCTGAGCGATCAGTCACCCCAACCCAAACACCGGAGGTTTCCAGTGCAGCCACCCCTCTTGCTCCCACCGTGCCTGCTCCGCAGCAGCTGGTTGAGCCACAGCACGTGCCCCTGCTGGGTGCCGCTGAGTATGGAGACGATTTCAAGGAGAGGCTCGCAGGTTTCCTGCGGGCCGAGGGCATGACGGTGGAGGACCTCCGAAGGTCATTCCCTACTGCTCTCGTGCCTCCTATTCCTCCTGCCGCTGCATCTGCTTCCGAGCGCACCGTCGTTCCGGAGGTTTCCAGACCTGCTCCCCCCCCAGCTACCGCGGCCGTTGCTTCTAGCCCTGCCTCTCAGCCGCCTCCAGCTCCTAAACGCATACTCTGAGGGGGAGTTAGTGTCATCCCAAAGCAAAGGCAGCCACATCTGAACACCAGCAGCCATCTGTACCGTGATCAGACCGGCAGGGTTTGCATCACACCAGAGGAGAGGCAGCGCCGTTTGGACACCCAGAGCTGCCGGTACTGTGGTCAAGCCGGGCATCACCTCTCCTCCTGCTCCCGGCGTCCAGTAAGTGGGTCCACCACTCGCCGGCCTGTGAGACTCTCAGCGGGTCAAGGCTCTAAGAGTCCAGCCCCGAAACCCGTACGGTTGGGCAGCGTTCCCTGCAGCACCCAGGAGTGGCAGTGTGTCTCCAAGAGGGTTAAGGAGTTGGAGAGAACTGTCGATCGTCTCATTGAGAAGTTCAATCACTGCCTGCAGATCAGCTCCGGCCCCCCGCAGGGGGCCTCCGAGTCTGCTGGCCCTGAGGCACAACCTGTGGACCTTCCCCTCGGCGCGTCTGAACCCGTACCTCAGCAGCAGCCAATTCCAGTTCTTGACCCACACAGGGCAGGCCTCGCTGAGTCAGAGCCCCCTGTGGCTCTGCCTTCGGAGACGGCGGCATTGGTTGGGGCTCAGCCTTTGGATTGTGCGGAGCCTTCTGGAGCCCCGCTCTCTGAGTTTGCGACAGCCCCCCCTGCAGTCTCTTTGGCTCCTTCTTCCAAGTTTGGAGCGTCCGCTGGGACTCCACCTTCGGAGCCCGCAGAGTTTGAGGTGTTGCGTCAGAGGCACAGTTCTTGGTGGGGGCCACCGGACCGTGACATTGACCCTTTTGATGGTCTCCAGTCTCCCATGTTTGGATCGTGCCCCGGGGAATGGCCGACTCCAGAGGATCCACCGGAGTCTGCAGAATTTCTGTCTACGTGTCGGTCTATCTATGGCTTCGATATCCAGTATTAGGGAGGACCACCTCCACTGTCTGAGACCACCTGCATCTAACCACCTGCTGAGGAGCCCCTCCACCGGAACCTGCGGATCTTCTGTTCTCCAGATGTCATCCTTGATGGCCTCATTGGACGCCAGGTGGCGTCCGTAGAGGGGAGGGTACTGTTAGGATGATGTCATCATTCTTTTTTTTTTTACTTTAAAAAAAAAAAAAAAAAAAAAAAAAACTAAAAAAAAAAAAAAAAAAAAAACTCGTAACGGGACAAGCCCCGTCTTTTATTGTCACACGAACACCACAACACATGCATGCGGCCACAACACACTCATGCTGACGGTGGCCGGTGAAAAGTGTCCTCTGCATTTAACCCATCCAGGCATGTCCTTTCCTCCGGGGGGCAGGCCAGGAGCAGTGGTCGCTTTCTCGTACAGCGCCCGGGGACCAACTTCGGGTGTTGTCGTCACTGGTCGGATGACGATGACGATCTGATCTTCTGCATGTTTTTGGTGGGGGGGTTATATACGGAGGAACCCCCTGGGGGAGCACAGGGAGAACATGCAAACTCCACACAGAGAGAAAGGCCCTTACGACGAGATACCCCACCTGGGCAGTAGGCACTGAAGATATGGGGGGGAACACAACCACAGCGCCCACAGTGTCCCAGGCGAGAATCGAACTCAGGACCTTCTGACTGTGAGGCGACAGCTCTACCACTGAGCCACCGTGCCCCTACTGTGATGTCATCATTCCTACTATGATGTCGTGGATCACTGATGATGTCGCAGACGGTGATGATGTCATGATTCATAAGTGTCTCCATCATGCCTTTCGAATGGCCTCGCTGGTGATGTCATAACACAGGTGATGTCATATTCGGGATCCATAAAGGTTCGTTTCTGCAGGTCCTCGGCAGTTGTCCATAAACGAAACTAACCTCTGCAACCGTTCCCAACTTCGAACCTTGCAGACCTAGCTATCAAGTTCCACAACTTCCCTACTTCTCGAGACTTCAGTTACCAAGTTTGTCTTGACAATCAACTATCCGCGAATAGATCCACATGTCTTCCCACACCAGGCCTGACATTATGTTTGATTTGACTGAAATAGGTATCATTGGTGATGGATAATTTAGTTAATATTTTCACATCATAACGTTCAAAATATAGATATAATAAAAAAGTAGAAAAAAAGGGGGTAGACTAGAAAACTTTTCTTAACTTGTTCCTACTCCTTTTTGAGCATGGACTTACATTGTTACTGGAATTTTGGCTTGATATTTGCTGATGATTTTGTTTGTTTGTTTCGTAATGCATTGTGGGTAGTCGGCTGTGGCTAATGCTAGCGGCTAGTGTAATAGTTACTTTACATGGCAGTAAAACGCCACTGAATGACCAAATTGATTTTACTTTTAACCATTTCGAGTAACAATGTTTCCATACGGATCACCATCGTTAGTTTGTTGTTTATAACCATAACGTGGCTATATTTGTCATGTTCTCTATCTAACTCTGATACTCTGAAAATACTGGGAGGCGGGCCAGAGCGTCTCTAGACTGGACTTGGACTTGCCCCTCATAGACTTGAGACTGGACTTGAACTTGCCCCTCATAGACTTGAGACTGGACTTGGACTTGCCCCTCAAAGACTTGAGACTGGACTTGGACTTGCCCCTCAAAGACTTGAGACTGGACTTGGACTTGCCCCTCATAGACTTGAGACTGGACTTGGACTTGCCCCTCATAGACTTGAGACTGGACTTGGACTTGCCCCTCATAGACTTGAGACTGGACTTGGACTTGCCCCTCATAGACTTGAGACTGGACTTGGAATTGCAAAAAATGACTTGTGAGCATCTCTGCTGTATACATATGTTGCTTGAATAACTAAACAAGAAGCCTGCTGATTGGTTAATCACGTTTCTGGGGAGCAGACATGCAGTGTAGGATTGGCGTGCAGCCAGCAGGAGGCATGAAGGAAGGAAGGAAATTATTATAAGAGCCATAACATAATTAAGCAATATAGCACGAGAGCAAGTGTGTTGTGGAGGATATCCCGCGGATATATTCCACAACACCACGCAACTCGAGTGCTATTGCTTTTATAAAACGGTTTCCAAGTATAATAATATAATAATAATAATACTATAAGTCCGACTGGCATTGTATTCTGATAGAGTCAGTTGAAACACTACTGTAAGGCGGGACCTCTAGCAAGAAGATAGACGTGCGGGTGATTTGATTGGATCGTTCTGGAGACTGAAGTCGACATTGGCCAATCCTGGCGCTTGCTGAGAAGCTGAGAGCGTTTTGCAAAGCCCGACACCAGAGCCGTATGCCGACACCAAGTAACGTTACGTCTTATTTAGAAATGCGGGGTTAAGAGTGAGGGCGCGCGAGAGAGGGGTTAAGACATTAGCCCGCGTCTATTCTTGTACAAAACATCATTTTCTGCGAAGTATTAGTAAAGTTATAAGCGAAGATCGATTCACAAGGATCTGACAGCTGTCTCCGCCATTTGTTTTTTTTTAAACCAAAGGCTTTTAGTAAGAGAGTTGCCATGGCAACCAATAACCAAGTCCAATAACCCATGGCCATGGGTTATTGGACTCGTTTATTGGATTTATACAATGGCTGTGAACCAATCAGATTGCTTGATTTGAGAGAGCCGTTTTATAATAACATAAATATGTTATCTAATGTGAATCTAAAACCTAATCTACCAAATAAATGGCACTGTTAGTTTTGCTATGAACAGTTTTGAATATCCTCCGATCTTTACAGACTTAATTCCTCATATTTCCCTGAATGTCAATTATTTAGAAGTTCTTCAGGCAGTTTGGTGGTGTAATTGTTGGCATGGACGAGCGACACAGTCACTTGTTGAGTACTCTGTGTTCCTGAGCACACACTTGGCACCCGTACCTCTTCAATCCTGTGGTGGGACATGGCTTCACTAATGCTCTTGAACGCATCCCAATGTTCTTAAGCATAATTACAGGTGAAATGGTTCAGAGATGGCATGTAGTGAGGGACTGTGTCAGAACAGTGTGTTCATGATATCAGATGTCGAGTCCCCCGTGGGCTGTGTCTGTTGATCTAACGATTTGTGACATCATCAGTGATGTCATAAATCAGTGAATTGTGATGTCATCAGTGATGTCACTTGAGCAATTGTGGTGTCATCAGTGATGTCATTCCAGCCAATTGTGATGTCATCAGTGATGTCATAAATCCTTCCTGGCTGAGGCTATATAAGTGGTGGAAGCAGTGGTAAAACACCAAAAAGAAGAATCTTCCACTGCTTGAGATGGCCGCTGCTCGTGTCATTTCCCTCCATAAAGTCCAGAAGCTGAAAGCGGAGGTGAAGCAGCGACTAACTGTGGCTGTTGACGAGATATTTGGGCTGTTTGAAAGAATGGTGGCAGAGTACGAGGAGGAAGCTACTCGTTCACAAGAGGAGATTGACCGACAACGCAAACTGCTGGACGCGGTGTGGTTACACAGAGAAGCCTTGCCTCCAGACCTCCAGCAGCTGTTGGTCATTGGGGAGGGGGTTCCCACTGAGCGGCAGGAGTGGAGCCCCAGTCTGGACCAGGAGGACCCAGAGCCCCCACACATTAAAGAGGAACATGAGGACCCAGAACCTCCACACATTAAAGAGGAACAGGAGGACCCAGAGCCTCCTCCACACATTAAAGAGGAACAGGAGGATCCAGAGCCTCCACACATTAAAGAGGAACAGGAGGAACTCTGGATCAGTCAGGAGGGAGACCAGCTTCAGGAGGACCCAGAGCCTCCACACATTAAAGAGGAACAGGAGGAACTCTGGATCAGTCAGGAGGGAGAGCAGCTTCAAGGGCTGGAGGAGGCTGATATCACCAACTTCCCATTCATTGTTGTCACTGTGAATAGTGAATATGAGGAAGAGAAACCTCAGTCCTCACAGCTTCATCAACGCCAAACTGAGGAGAACAGAGAGGCAGAGCCTCTAGCCAGCAGCTCAACTGAACAGGTGAAAACAGAAGTTGATGGAGAGGACTGTGGAGCATCAAAACCAGCCAGGGACTTAGATCCAGATAGTAATTTACAATCAACTAGTCATGACAAGACTTTAGACTCTTCTGTAACTGAAGACAATGATGATGAATGGATGGAAACTAGTGAAGCTCAGTCAGGTTTAGACTTGCAGAAGAACAGTGAAGTTATTAGGACGAAACACAGCTTCAGCTGCTCAGTTTGTGATAAAGGTTTTGGTAAAAAAGGATCCTTGAAGGCACACATGATAGTCCACACAGGTGAGAAACAATTTAATTGCTCCGTCTGTGATAAAGGGTTTAGTCGTAAAGGAGACTTGAAGTCACACATGATAATCCACACAGGAGATAAACAATTTATTTGCTCAGTCTGTGATAAAGGTTTTAGTCGTAAAGGAGACTTGAAGTCACACATGATAGTCCACACAGGAGATAAACAATTTATTTGCTCCGTCTGTGATAAAGGTTTTAGTCGTAAAGGAGACTTGAAGACACACATGATAATCCACACAGGAGATAAACAATTTATTTGCTCCGTCTGTGATAAAGGTTTTGGTCATAAAGGATCCCTGAAGACACACATGATAATCCACACAGGAGATAAACAATTTATTTGTTCAGTCTGTGATAAAGGTTTTGGTCATAAAGGATCCCTGAAGAAACACATGATAATCCACACAGGAGATAAACAATTTATTTGCTCCGTCTGTGATAAAGGTTTTGGTCGTAAAGGAGACTTGAAGTCACACATGATAATCCACACAGGAGATAAACAATTTAATTGCTCCGTCTGTGATAAAGGTTTTGGTCGTAAAGCACACTTGAAGACACACATGATAATCCACACAGGTGAGACACAATTTACTTGCTCAGTCTGTGCTAAAGGTTTTGGTCAGAAAGGAGACTTGAAGAGACACATGATAGTCCACACAGGTGAGAAACAATTTATTTGCCGAGTCTGTGCTAAAGGTTTTGGTCAGATAGGAACCCTGAAGAGACATTTGAAAATCCACAAAGGAGAGTAAACACTTAATTCAGGGTTCCCACGGCCAGGGAAGGATTTGAAGATTTGTGAGTTTTTTTAGTGTTTATGTATTTGGACGTTTTTGTTTATTGTGCTTTGTTGTGCTGTCCTGTGTTTATATCACCAATAAAAACAATAAAACAGTTTGTGCTTCCCAGCTCTAATCTGATTTCATACGCTCTCTCTTCAAAAGTGTTTGATTTTCATCATAATCTGGTGCATCTACGCAGTCAGTCGGTTGAGAAGCCTTAGCCTCTCTCTTTAATAGTTGTCTGTGGGCTTCTGTAAAGCTGTTAGTTCTCATGATAAAAATAATACAATATAATAAAACAATACCGCCCCCATCTGGCAGCATCAGGTTAAGTGTAACTAGGGTTGCCACCTTTCATTCAGAGAAATAAGGGACACCCCTCGCAGTAGGGCCCACGGATGCCGCCGTCCGAAGGGCGGCGGCGGAAAATTTTGGCTTTTTTTTTTTACTTTTCTTTATCCTGTTAATAAATTTCAATTTTCCAGATTAGTTGATCATATAACATTAACATAACATCAACGTTTATTTTCTTATCATTGTAGGCTACACTATATTTATATTGATACATATATATTAAATAAATGTTTATGTATTAAACTGTAAAACTCAACATAAACCATAGACTGTAAACAAACAATAACATCATGCCTAGAGAGGCCAGCCAGTCCATAAGGGCGCCACGCCCCCCTCAGCAGCCAAAACCAGGAGTCAGTCCCTTGTGCTGTGATTAATTTTCCTAGTAAATAATAGTTAATTAAATCTAATCGATCAGAACATGACGTCTCATCAGGGATTCAAAAGTTATCATTACCGTATCAGCCTCAGGAGATGCTTGTGGTATGAAGAACTGTGTCACTGCAGCTTGGTTCTTCTGGGTCCTGACGTTACGGGAATGTTGCTCTCCAGAGGCATGCTGTCTGACGTCGGCCAGGCCACCATGTGCCACAGAAAACACCCGCCGACATACTTTGCAATTGGCTTTGTATTAATTTTCAGGTCCACTCACGCTGTCCAGCCATGTGTTTGCTTGTTCCCATTCACGTCCATATTTCTGCATACGCTTTCGTTTTGCAGGACGAGGCGGAGTATAATGTTCAGATTCAGAATCAGCAGCAGCCGGTTCAGCCATCTTCTTCCCACTACATTCTGAGTAGAAGACCCGCCCTTACTCTGCTCTGATTGGCTCTGACAGTTCAGAGCCAATCAGAGAGACCAGAAGGGTAGACCTGGTGGCCTCGCTGGTGATGTCATAACACAGGTGATGTCATATTCGGGATCCATAAAGGTTCGTTTCTGCAGGTCCTCAGCAGTTGTCCATAAACGAAACTAACCACTGCAACCGTTCCCAACTTCGAACCTTGCAGACCTAGCTATCAAGTTCCACAACTTCCCTACTTTTCGAGACTTCAGTTACCAAGTTTGTCTTGACCATCAACTATCCGTGAATTGATCCACATGTCTTCCCACACCAGGCCTGACAGTATGGACAACTCAGAACCGGATCTAGCGGATACATTTCCGCCAATCAGGGAGGCCTTACGAACAATAATTGAGCTGATTGCCCACCAGGAAGGCACAATCCAGGCTCTGGCTTCCAAGGCCGATGATCGGTACGCCATCCTGGTTAGCCGGCTAGATCGTCTCGACGGACTGAACCCTCCTGAGGGTGTCATTCCGCAGCCCCAGCTTCTGAGCTGGGACTGCGAGTCTGGGGACTGGGTGTCATTCCCAGCCCCAGCTTCTGAGCGATCAGTCACCCCAACCCAAACACCGGAGGTTTCCAGTGCAGCCACGCCTCTTGCTCCCACCGTGCCTGCTCCGCAGCAGCTGGTTGAGCCACAGCACGTGCCCCTGCTGGGTGCTGCTGAGTATGGAGACGATTTCAAGGAGAGGCTCACAGGTTTCCTGCGGGCCGAGGGCATGACGGTGGAGGACCTCCGAAGGTCATTCCCTACTGCTCCCGTGCCTCCTATTCCTCCTGCCGCTGCATCTGCTTCCGAGCGCACCGTCGTTCCGGAGGTTTCCAGACCTGCTCCCCCCCCCAGCTACAGCGGCCGTTGCTTCTAGCCCTGCCTCTCAGCTGCCTCCAGCTCCTAAGCGCATACTCTGGGGAGGAGTTTGTGTCATCCCAAAGCAAAGGCAGCCACATCTGAACACCAGCAGCCATCTGTACCGTGATCAGACCGGCAGGGTTCGCATCACACCAGAGGAGAGGCAGCGCCGTTTGGACACCCGGAGCTGCCGGTACTGTGGTCGAGCCGGGCATCACCTCTCCTCCTGCTCCCGGCGTCCAGTAAGTGGGTCCACCACTCGCCGGCCTGTGAGACTCTCAGCGGGTCAAGGCTCTAGGAGTCCAGCCCCGAAACCCGTACGGTTGGGCAGCGTTCCCTGCAGGACCCAGGAGTGGCAGTGTGTCTCCAAGAGGGTTAAAGGATGGGTTTTCCGTGGGGAATATGAATATATATTAAATCTCACGCCCCTAAGGTTTTCGAATCCGTTGAAATTTTTGAAATTGGATATTCACTGCCAGAGATATCAAGCATCTCTCACATATTTTTTGGGCCAGCCGACGCGTTTCGCGTCATCTGGCCTAAGTCCGCCTTGCGGAAGTCGTGCACCTATGAACTACAACTGTTGTTGGCCATGGTCCCGCCTCTAGAGGTCCTCCACGCCCCTTCAGAGGCCTTGACCAAAACAAAAACGCAGCCATCTTGTCAACCGCCTAGCCTGCTGTAGCTAATATTAGCTTCCCATAGTTCCTTGCAAAGAGACCATTATCTCGGGAACGGAAGCACTAATCGACACGGGACTGGCGGCATTGGAAAGCTCGTCAAATTTTACATCTAGTAGTAGGTGGGTTGAAGTAACGAAATCAACGCTGAGCAATGTACCCGTTTTTACACATTTTTACAGAAAATAGTTACAACATCAGATGCGCGTAACTCCTACGAAAATGCCTTAAAATGCATGAAATTTTTTTTATGAAGACATCTCCCGACATATATACTACCGTTTACATTTGGTGCAATTTGGAGGCAATTTTATTTTCGATTTATTTCTTGTTCTTTGTATATTTCATTGTCGAAGCCTTCTTCTTCTTCTTCTTTGAGTTTTATGGCGGTTGGCAAACATATATGTGCATTACCGCCACCTACTGGAGTTTGATATCAGCCAAATGCCTGAGGGGTGGGCATAAAAACGAAGGCCACGCGAGCCCAGTGCATTGTGGGAAATGTAGTATTTCGAGTCCCCGCACCCGCACCTCCCCCCCACCACCCCCCCCCACACACAGAGTGGATTTCGGTTGATATCTCTGTGAGTAAACCTCCAATTTCAAAAATTTCAACGGATTCGAAAACCTTAGGGGCGTGAGATTTAATATATATTCATATTCCCCACGGAAAACCCATCCTTTAAGGAGTTGGAGAGAACTGTCGATCGTCTCATTGAGAAGTTCAATCACTGCCTGCAGATCAGCTCCGTCCCCTGCAGGGGGCCTCCGAGTCTGCTGGCCCTGAGGCACAACCTGTGGACCTTCCCCTCGCCGAGTCTGAACCCGTACCTCAGCAGCAGCCAATTCCAGTTCTTGACCCACACGTAGGTTCCAGCTTGATGCTGGGAGGTCCCCGTAGTGTCGTCAGCCTTCGGTCAGGAGCAAAGAAGAAGCGTTCAAAGAAGGAGACGGTGGGTGTTCTGCCCAAACTACAGGTCGGGAGGGCAGGCCTCGCTGAGTCAGAGCCCCCTGTGGCTCTGCCTTCGGAGACGGCGGCATTGGTTGGGGCTCAGCCTTTGGATTGTGCGGAGCCTTCTGGAGCTCCGCTCTCTGAGCTTGCGACACCCCCCCCTGCAGTTCCTTTGGCTCCTTCTTCCAAGTTTGGAGCGTCCGCTGAGACTCCACCTTCAGAGCCCGCAGAGTTTGAGGTGTTGCGTCACAGGCACAGTTCTTGGTGGGGGCCACCGGACCGTGACATTGACCCTTTTGATCAGTAGCGGAGCCAGAGGGGGGGCAAGGGGGCGGTCGCCCCAGGGCCCACTCGTCAGGGGGGCCCATAAAAAAAAAAAAAAAAAAATTTTTTTTTTTTTTTGCAGGCCAGGCCACCTGGCTGGCAACCTGTGTTTTTATTTTTCTTCTTCAGAACAAGCTTGTCTGTAAAGTGGCTTCACTGTAGTCTTTCTTGGACATAATATTACTTGGCTCAGTGAGTGACAAATTGTGTTTTCGGATATAGGGGCTATCAGCTATTTTACAGTTGTGACTTAAAATGACTTTATTTAATAAAGTCAGTGGTGTGAGTCTGAGAGGAATTCAATCAATAGACAATAACATTGGTGTGTTTAAAATGAGATATTCCACTAAATATGGCTAAAACCGATTCAAACATGCAAAAAAGGCACATTTTTCTTCGCGGCCTGGCAGGCCCGGTTCTACGGGGGTGCAAAAGCATGCATTGCACCCTTATTTGTCTGCATGCTCAGTTGAAAAGTAAAAAAATGTATAAATGCTACAGCTGCACACTTATGGTTTAAACTTGAATTATAGTTGTTGTTTTTCTTTGTTCTTTGATGTGATTTTATGGCTTTTTGGCACCTATATGTAACCTTTTAAGGTTGAGATAATTGTATTATGTTTATGTTTATGTTTATTTGCACATTAAAGGAAAACAGAACAAAATAAAAAATGTTTACAACATTGGAGAAAAAAACATGTGCAGGTGAGATAGAAACCCACTACGGGTTTATATAAAGATCTCACCTCAAGAGAAAAACATAATAATACAAGTTACTCAATTAACATTGAACAAACATTAAATGCAATGATAATTCAGATTAGTGAAATAAAAAAAATAAAAAAATAAAAAAAATAGGAATAAAAAGAGAAATAAAAATGAGAATGTGGTTTAGACCTCTCTCAGAAATGCCATAGCTCACTCAGTGCCAAATTTACCAGACATTAGAAAACCATTTAGTTTCTTTTTGTACACAGACAGGGATAGAGAAACAGTCAATAAATGTAAGTTTGAATTCCATATTTTGGCTCCATGATATTTTAACGAAAATTGACCTCTGGATGTACGATACAATGGTATATTAAGGTTATTGCTTTGTCTAGTAGGATAAGAATGAATTTGTGAATTACAGATGAAAAATGATTTACAATTTTCTGGTAAGTCAGTACTCATATACTTCAATTTGAAAATGAAAATGCAGGTTTGAAAAATGTTGATATCAAAAATTGACATCACACCACATTTACAAAAGAGCGCGGCAGTTTCAGCATACGGCTTTGAAAATGTTGCTAGTCTAACAAAACGTTTTTGTAGCAATAAAAGTTTATGCAAATGATTATCATTATATGGTCCAAATATTTCAGTAAAGCACTTGAAACACTTGAAATATTCTTGCTTGGGTGGTATCATTCTACTTGAAATGATGGTCAAATGCATTATTTTTAGTAAAATAACATGTCAAATTTTTCGGCCGGCCGGCCTTTGGCCGGCCACCCGAGTGGGCCCGGCCTTTGGCCGGGCATCTGCACCCCTTCCTATCTAGGATGCACCCCTAGTCATCTTGTTCTGGAACCGGCCCTGCGGCCTGGCCTGGCCTTCAAAAAAAAGAAAAAAAAAAAAAAAAATTTTTTTTTTTTTTTTTTTTTGATGGGGCCCCCCTAAGAGCTTCGCCCCCTCTGGGCTGATAGGGTCGCTCCGCCCCTGCTTTTGATGGTCTCCAGTCTCCCATGTTTGGATCGTGCCCCGGGGGATGGCCGACTCCAGAGGATCCACCGGAGTCTGCAGAATTTCTGTCTACGTGTCGGTCTATCTATGGCTTCGACATCCAGTATTAGGGAGGACCACCTCCACTGTCTGAGACCACCTGCATCTAACCACCTGCTGAGGAGCCCCTCCACCGGAACCTGCGGATCTTCTGTTCTCCGGATGTCATCCTTGATGGCCTCATTGGACGCCAGGTGGCGTCCGTAGAGGGGAGGGTACCGTTAGGATGATGTCATCATTCCTACTGTGATGTCATCATTCCTACTATGATGTCGTGGATCACTGATGATGTCGCAGACGGTGATGATGTCATGATTCATAAGTGTCTCCATCATGCCTTTCGAATGGCCTCGCTGGTGATGTCATAACACAGGTGATGTCATATTCGGGATCCATATGTTCGTTTCTGCAGGTCCTCGGCAGTTGTCCATAAACGAAACTAACCTCTGCAACCGTTCCCAACTTCGAACCTTGCAGACCTAGCTATCAAGTTCCACAACTTCCCTACTTCTCGAGACTTCAGTTACCAAGTTTGTCTTGACCATCAACTATCCGCGAATAGATCCACATGTCTTCGCACACCAGGCCTGACATTATGTTTGATTTGACTGAAATATGTATCATTGGTGATGGATAATTTAGTTATTTTCACATCATAACGTTCAAAATATAGATGTAATAAAAAAGTAGAAAAAAAGGGGGTAGACTAGAAAACTTTTCTTAACTTCTTCCTACTCCTTTTTGAGCATGGACTTACATTGTTACTGGAATTTTGGCTTGATATTTGCTGATGATTTTGTTTGTTTACTTTCTTTTTTTGCTTATTTTATTTTATTTTAAACATATTTGAAATCAACTGATTAAAAATTCTCCTGACTGGAGTAACTAACGTTTGGTTACAGTGTAACCAAGTCTTCACTCAGGAAACCTGGTTTACCGTGTAAACCTTAACATAATTACAGGTGAAATGGTTCAGAGATGGCATGTAGTGAGGGACTGTGTCAGAACAGTGTGTTCATGATATCACATGTCGAGTCAGAATGTTCAACTTGCCTACAAACATGCATTTATCCTCATTGGCTGTTAAGTAACTTTAGTAACTTTTAATCACTTTTGTAGACACTGACATTAACTTGGTAAGTAAAGGGAATGCATTACATTATAATCATTATGACGTTCCTTTTTGAGATGTTAGGCCTACCATAAACAATTGGACTTGAGAAGAGTCAGCGTCTACAATTCATCTTCATGTGAAATCTGACCTGGATTGATGTATGGCACAGACAGATTGCCTTACGACACAGAACCGGAGCAGTTTGACTCTACCTTACAAATACAACACAGATTCATTCTAATTCCACTATTCTAACTGCATAGTTTCTCATTTCTACATTCCTAAGCAAACATGCCCACATGGCCCCAATGCCATGGAGCTGTGCCAGTACGGGCAGCCCACAGCAGGTCTGTTACACTTTGGTTTAGTCCAGTACAGGCCCACAGCAGGCCTGTTACACTTTGGTTTAGTCCAGTACAGGCAGCCCACAGCAGGTCTGTTACACTTTGGTTTAGTCCAGTACGGGCAGCCCACAGCAGGTCTGTTACACTTTGGTTTAGTCCAGTACAGGCAGCCCACAGCAGGCCTGTTACACTTTGGTTTAGTCCAGTACAGGCAGCCCACAGCAGGTCTGTTACACTTTGGTTTAGTCCAGTACAGGCAGCCCACAGCAGACCTGTTACACTTTGGTTTAGTCCAGTACAGGCCCACAGCAGGCCTGTTACACTTTGGTTTAGTCCAGTACAGGCAGCCCACAGCAGGCCTGTTACACTTTGGTTTAGTCCAGTACAGGCAGCCCACAGCAGACCTGTTACACTTTGGTTTAGTCCAGTACAGGCCCACAGCAGGCCTGTTACACTTGGGTTTATGTCACAGGTTTGTTTCAGGAATCCCCGGGCCACAACAACACAGACACAAGAGGCAGGTAATGTTAAGGTATAAAAATGATTTATTACAAAATAACCAAAAAGGGTGTCCACAAACAATAATTAAAACCTGCTACTGGCCAGTCAGTAGTTCTAGATAAAAGGGTGTTAAAAGCCTATTGAGCAGCTAAGTGGTTTCTCCCCCTCAGGCACAGTCAATGGGCCGAGTCTGGGGAAAGGGCAAGGTCCCTCCGTGATCCTGTAGCTCCGCCCGTGGCTCGCTGCCACCGCTCCGTGCAGTCCTCTGCGTGTACCAAGCCGCCCTCTCGTCATCCCGTCTGTCCTTCCACACTCCTCACGGCAGGGGCTATGCCAGTCCGCCCACAGTCCCCACGGCAGGTGGAGGTGGAAACGCCGTCACGCTGAGTGGAGGAGAGCACAGAGGCGCACACACAATCACCGTCCGGCGTGTCAGCAGTCACAACCCATTCACACAAATGTGCACAGCTGGGTTACTCTCCTTTTACTTATCGTTTTAGAGCGTATCACATCGCCGTCTCGACGTCCCGTCTCCTCTATCCTCCCACGGTCCTCACAACAGGTGGAGGTGGAGACGCCGTCACGCTGAGTGAAGGAGAGCACAGAGGCGCATACACAATCACCGTCCGGCTTGTCATCAATCAATAACCCATTCATACGGAGGGGAACGGCTGGGCTACGTTCCTTTTACTTATCGTTTTAACGCGTATCACATCGCCGTTCGGCGTCGGCTCTGGTCGCTGTACAGTCGGGCGCCGCGCCACGCCACGCCACGCCACGCCACGCCACGGATCCTACCAGCCTGGTAGGATCCCAGGTAGGTACACGGAAGAGGAAGCGCGCTCCAGGTAAGTTCCACCTGTCTTTATACCAGGTGCAGGCTGGCCGGGCCCAATCAGTGGGAGACAATTAGTGTAGGAGGGGGAGGGGGGGTAAGGGGAAAGTGTGTGTGCAATTGTCCATGATGTGTACATGCAAATAAGTCCATGCATTGTCCTTCACTCATAAGAACTATATTCACCGCACTAAACAGGTTTGGCGCATAGTAGAAACAAAGTCAACTTAATAAGGCACAGCACACAATAAGATTATATGAAACCGCAAACAATACCGAGTCACACAAAATAGTTTGATAAGGCACAGCACACAATCGCATTAAATACACAGCACACCACATCTCCCTTGTCACCCCGTGACATTTACTCCAGTACAGGCAGCCCACAGCCGGCCTGTTACACTTTGGTTTAGTCCAGTACAGGCAGCCCACAGCAGGCCTGTTACACTTTGGTTTAGTCTAGTATGGGCAGCCCACAGCAGGCCTGTTACACTTTGGCAGTGTTGGGCAGTAGCTTGCTACAAGTAGTGAAGCTACATAGCTTAACTACATTTCTCAGTAGCTTGGTGGTAGCTTCACTACTTTTGAACCAAGTAGATTTTTCAGTAGCTAAGCTATTTATAGACCCAAGTAGCTTGTAGCTTCCCGCAAAAGCTACAAGCTACTCGCCAGAGAAAATCCATGAGCAAAGCATGCAGTGGAGATTTCTGCTGCGGTTTGGATTAAACAGGAGGAGACATTGCATATGTCAAGTGTGCCTGTGTAGCCAATAAAGCACTTCCAGTTCCATTATGACGGACAACAAATGTTGTTGTCTCATCCTTGCTTTTTAGCATCCTTGCCTCTCTTGCAGCAAGACCCTGCACTACTCTGCCTCTGATTGGGTTGGGTTTAGGCAATGAAGACTGACGATTGGTTAAGGGTAGGGCAAAATATGTCATGTGGCAAAGTCACGTCAGCAACGAACTTTGAAAGATGGCAGAGCCAGAGGGAGCCACTGGCAGTGATGAAGAAGATGTTCAGGTTTTATTGTCTGTTTTTGAATATTGTGCCAGTGAGAGTTTCAGTGTGTTTTAACACATTGAGTGCCAGCCATTTTTTCATCCTGTAGGTAAGTTGTGCCAGGGTTTTTTTTGAGGATTCTGGCTCATTTTACAAGAGCCGAGGATTATTTTCTGTTAAGAATTCATGAACACCAATCATCTAAAAATAACTAATAGAATGTGTGCTTTCTCTGTCTAAAAGAGTTAGTTTGCAGAGTTAGTAGTTATGTAGATATTAGCCGTGGAGTACAGCATGGTTTCAGCGTCTGGAAATTTATTCAGAGATAAATGGCTTTTTGTGAAACAGTCACTTTAACCATTCATTTTTGGCATCAGTAAGACCGTCAGACATTCTAAACAATAGTTTTGAACAGTAATTTCCTCCATAACAACAGGAAACACCCCTCTCATTCAAACTCCTCCCTCCGTGTGTCTTCTCCTCCTTCCTCCTGGCTCTACAGCGGGCGTGTCAGAAGCGCGTTGCTGCTGCCTGCCTGCCTGCCTGCCTGCGTGCGGACGCTCCTTGTGCGAGTCAAGATGGGCCGGGGAATGCGTGGGCGATGGGCAGATGTTGATTCTGGCCTTTCTGAGGTGTTTCAAAGTGTGTTTCACCTATAATCTATTTTGCAAATCGCTCTCCGCTCTCTGTGTGCTGCTGCCTGCGCGCGGCCGCTCTCGGGCAAGACAAGTCTGGAATGGATTACTGTAAAATCGCCTCGCCATTTCCTTGAATGGCTTGCTCCCGCGGCAGTTTTTTCTTTGATTTCGCTCGTCTGGGGGAGCACTGTCAACACTTAGTGGGTCGGTAAAATAGATTATACACATTCTCTTGCTCCAATAGTGATCTCGAAGATGTAAAAGTTGTTGATTGATGTCCCACCGTCAAAAAAAAAAATGTTTATGTAAGACGAGATATCTCGGCTCTGGCACTCAAGCGTTGGATTATGTAAGACGAGATACCTCGGCTATGGCACTTAACGTGTTAAATAAACAATCAAAATTAGATTTTTTTTGCCTGCCTATTTGTTTGGTGGAAAGTTGTTCTTTGACATGAAGTTGATTATATGTGAGAAAAAAAGTAGCTTTGATGTAGCAAGCTGCTTTTGCCATGTTGCTCGTAGCTTAGCTTGCTACATTTCTCTGGGGATAGCTTCAATGTAGTTTAGCTATATTTAATCAAGAGTAACTGATAGCTTAGCTTACTACATTTTCCAAGTAGCTTGCCCATCACTGCACTTTGGTTTAGTCCAGTACGGGCAGCCCACAGCAGGTCTGTTACACTTTGGTTTAGTCTAGTACGGGCAGCCCACAGCAGGTCTGTTACACTTTGGTTTAGTCCAGTACGGGCAGCCCACAGCAGGTCTGTTACACTTTGGTTTAGTCCAGTACAGGCAGCCCACAGCAGGCCTGTTACACTTTGGTTTAGTCCAGTACGGGCAGCCCACAGCAGGTCTGTTACACTTTGGTTTAGTCCAGTACGGGCAGCCCACAGCAGGTCTGTTACACTTTGGTTTAGTCCAGTACGGGCAGCCCACAGCAGGCCTGTTACACTTTGGTTTAGTCCAGTACAGGCAGCCCACAGCAGGTCTGTTACACTTTGGTTTAGTCTAGTACGGGCAGCCCACAGCAGGTCTGTTACACTTTGGTTTAGTCCAGTACGGGCAGCCCACAGCAGGTCTGTTACACTTTGGTTTAGTCCAGTATGTGCAGCCCACAGCAGGTCTGTTACACTTTGGTTTAGTCCAGTACGGGCAGCCCACAGCAGGCCTGTTACACTTTGGTTTAGTCCAGTACAGGCAGCCCACAGCAGGTCTGTTACACTTTGGTTTAGTCCAGTACGGGCAGCCCACAGCAGACCTGTTACACTTTGGTTTAGTCCAGTACGGGCAGCCCAAATGTTTGTGATCTCTGGTTATTCCCCAAACAAGCCCCATCTGCAGTTATGTTACCAGCAACCAAACTACTAGCAAATAAAGATAAAAGAGATTACAGAAAGGATAGAAACTAAAAAGCAAACTACGGTGGGAAACAACATTGGAAATTCAAATTTTTTCCCCCATTGTTATTTTTTGTTCTTGCTTAAACATAATGTTTTATCTCACGATTCAGTAGGTCATGGGTTGGCTTGGTCCAGCCTTAAAACTCGTTATATAAGGATTTATCGAAATGTCTACGGAGAAAATGAATGCGGAACTTACTAACCAGGCAATGACATCACGAAAAGTCACGTGACTGGAACGGAATTTGTTTCCACTCAGTTTCTGCCCAGTGATGTCATAAATCAGTGAATTGTGATGTCATCAGTGATGTCAAGCAATTGTGGTGTCATCAGTTATGTCACTCCAGCCAATTGTGATGTCATCAGTGATGTCATAAATCCTTCCTGGCTGAGGCTATATAAGTGGTGGAAGCAGTGGTAAAACACCAGAAAGACAAACAGAAGACTCGTATGGATGATATCACAAATATATCAAGTGGAACTGGACTCTGTTACCTCCGAGGAAGAAGCTCCTCTCTTATGGACTTAGATGAATGGTTTAGCTGTGAAGCTAACGTTAGCTGTAAAGAGCTATTGGAGCTTTGAAGGATGAAGTCGGTCAGTAATTGTGTAAAAATGAAAATCTATAAAGTCCAGAAGCTGAAAGCGGAGGTGAAGCAGCGACTAACTGTGGCTGTTGACGAGATATTTGGGCTGTTTGAAAGAATGGTGGCAGAGTACGAGGAGGAAGCTACTCGTTCACAAGAGGAGATTGACCGACAACGCAAACTGCTGGACGCGGTGCGGTTACACAGAGAAGCCTTGCCTCCAGACCTCCAGCAGCTGTTGGTCATTGGGGAGGGGGTTCCCACTGAGCGGCAGGAGTGGAGCCCCAGTCTGGACCAGGAGGACCCAGAGCCCCCACACATTAAAGAGGAACATGAGGAACTCTGGACCAGTCAGGGGGGAGACCAGCTTCAGGAGGACCCAGAGCCCCCACACATCAAAGAGGAACAGGAGGACCCAGAGCCTCCACACATTAAAGAGGAACAGGAGGACCCAGAGCCTCCACACATTAAAGAGGAACAGGAGGACCCAGAGCCCCCACACATTAAAGAGGAACAGGAGGAACTCTGGATCAGTCAGGAGGGAGAGCAGCTTCAAGGGCCGGAGGAGGCTGATATCACCAACTTCCCATTCATTGTTGTCACTGTGAATAGTGAATATGAGGAAGAGAAACCTCAGTCCTCACAGCTTCATCAACGCCAAACTGAGGAGAACAGAGAGGCAGAGCCTCTAGCCAGCAGCTCAACTGAACAGATGAAAACAGAAGCTGATGGAGAGGACTGTGGAGTATCAGAACCAGCCAGGAACTTAGATCCAGATAGTAATTTACAACCAACTAGTCATGACAAGACTTTAGACTCTTCTGTAACTGAAGACAATGATGATGAATGGATGGAAACTAGTGAAGCTCAGTCAGGTTTAGACTTGCAGAAGAACAGTGAAGTTATTAGGATGAAACACAGCTTCAGCTGCTCAGTTTGTGATAAAGGTTTTGGTAAAAAAGGAATCTTGAAGACACACATGATAGTCCACACAGGAGAGAAACAATTTAATTGCTCCGTCTGTGATAAAGGTTTTGGTCAAAAAGGATCCTTGAAGACACACATGATAGTCCACACAGGTGAGAAACAATTTAATTGCTCAGTCTGTGGTAAAGGTTTTGGTCAGAAAGGAGACTTGAAGTCACACATGATAGTCCACACAGGTGAGAAACAATTTAATTGCTCTGTCTGTGATAAAAGTTTTGGTAAAAAAGGATTGAAGGCACACATGATAGTCCACACAGGTGAGAAACAATTTAATTGCTCCGTCTGTGATAAAGGTTTTGGTCGTAAAGGAGACTTGAAGTCACACATGATAATCCACACAGGAGATAAACAATTTATTTGTTCAGTCTGTGATAAAGGTTTTAGTCGTAAAGGAGACTTGAAGTCACACATGATAATCCACACAGGAGATAAAAAATTTAATTGCTCCATCTGTGATAAAGGTTTTGGTCAAAAAGCAAGCTTGAAGACACACATGATAGTCCACACAGGAGATAAACAATTTAATTGCTCAGTCTGTGCTAAAGGTTTTAGTCATAAAGGAAACTTGAAGACACACATGATAGTCCACACAGGTGAGAAACAATTTATTTGCCCAGTCTGTGCTAAAGGTTTTGGTCAGATAGGAACCCTGAAGAGACATTTGAAAATCCACAAAGGAGAGTAAACACTTAATTCAGGGTTCCCACGGCCAGGGAAGGATTTGAAGATTTGTGAGTTTTTTTTAGTGTTTATGTATTTGGACGTTTTTGTTTTTTGTGCTTTGTTGTGCTGTCCTGTGTTTATATCGCCAATAAAAACAATAAAACAGTTTGTGCTTCCCAGCTCTAATCTGATTTCATACGCTCTCTCTTCAAAAGTGTTTGATTTTCATCATAATCTGGTGCATCTACGCAGTCAGTCGGTTGAGAAGCCTTAGCCTCTCTCTTTAATAGTTGTCTGTGGGCTTCTGTAAAGCTGTTAGTTCTCATGATAAAAAGAATACAATATAATAAAACAATACCGCCCCCATCTGGCAGCATCAGGTTAAGTGTAACCTGCATTGTGTTGACAGTCTGCATTGACAGTCTTTGTCCCTGGGACAAACTCTTATCGAATGGAGGTCCGTGGTCATTTGTGTTAGTTAAGTGGTCGTTGACATGGAAACATTTGAGGAGCCAAGTGAAGCCAAGTGAAAATAAATGCTATGAATGATTTGCAAGTCTCTCTACCTGACTGCGTATGTCTTGATTTTGTTTAAAGGTTTGTATTCATACTGATCGCTTTGTTCTTGTTTTGTTTGAATATGTGTTTATGTTTGATTTGACTGAAATAGGTATCATTGGTGATGGATAATTTAGTTATTATTTTCACATCATAACGTTCAAAATATAGATATAATAAAAAAGTAGAAAAAAAGGGGGTAGACTAGAAAACTTTTCTTAACTTGTTCCTACTCCTTTTTGAGCATGGACTTACATTGTTACTGGAATTTTGGCTTGATATTTGCTGATGATTTTGTTTGTTTACTTTCTTTTTTTGCTTATTTTATTTTATTTTAAACATATTTGAAATCAACTGATTAAAAATTCTCCTGACTGGAGTAACTAACGTTTGGTTACAGTGTAACCAAGTCTTCACTCAGGAAACCTGGTTTACCGTGTAACTGTTACACAGTCGGTAACCCAGGTTTCCTGAGTGAAGACTATTCTCCACTCACCCACCTGTGTGACTGCTGCGCGCTGATTGGCTCAAGGCCATAATAAAGCCATAAAAGGGGCAATGTGGGCAATGTTTGTTCTCTGTTCTCTGTTTCAATTTTTGCCCTACTGATGATGTCATCAGTGATGTCATAAATCACTGATGCTGTCATAAGTGATGTCATCAGTGATGTCACTTCAGCCATTGTGCATTGTGAGGCATTGTGACATCACGGATGATGTCATCAGTGATGTCATAAGTCACTGATGATGTCATGAGACACTGATGATGTCATCCGTGATGTCATTATGGATGTAAACTTCAGGGCAATAACATTTTGTGAGCAACACACACACACACACACACACAATAAGAGCAGGCGAGGCCATGCAGCAGCCATGCGGCCGAGCTGCGTATGCGAGCTGCAGGGCTGGCGAGGCCGCAAAGCAGCCGAGCTGGCAAGCCCACACAGTGGGCGATTTGACAGCAGAGCCATTCTGCTCTAGCCGTGTCGTTCGGGTGCGGGGATAACGTAATGCATTGTGGGTAGTCGGCTGTGGCTAATGCTAGCGGCTAGCGTAATAGTTACTTTACATGGCAGTAAAACGCGACTGAATGACCAAATTGATTTAACTTTTAACCATTTCGAGGAACACTGTTTCCATACGGATCACCATCGTTAGTTTGTTGTTTATAACCATAACGTGGCTATATTTGTCACGTTCTCTATCTAACTCTGATACTCTGAAAATACTGGGAGGCGGGCCAGAGCGTCTCTAGACTGGACTTGGACTTGCCCCTCACAGACTTGAGACTGGACTTGGACTTGCCCCTCATAGACTTGAGACTGGACTTGGACTTGCCCCTCAAAGACTTGAGACTGGACTTGGACTTGCCCCTCATAGACTTGAGACTGGACCTGGACTTGCCCCTCATAGACTTGAGACTGGACTTGGACTTGCCCCTCATAGACTTGAGACTGGACTTGGACTTGCCCCTCATAGACTTGAGACTGGACTTGGACTTGCCCCTCAAAGACTTGAGACTGGACTTGGACTTGCCCCTCATAGACTTGAGACTGGACTTGGACTTGCCCCTCATAGACTTGAGACTGGACTTGGACTTGCCCCTCATAGACTTGAGACTGGAGTTGGAATTGCAAAAAATGACTTGTGAGCATCTCTGCTGTATACATATGTTGCTTGAATAACTAAACAAGAAGCCTGCTGATTGGTTAATCACGTTTCTGGGGAGCAGACATGCAGTGTAGGATTGGCGTGCAGCCAGCAGGAGGTATGAAGGAAGGAAGGAAATTATTATAAGAGCCATAACATAATAACATAAATATGTTATCTAATGTGAATCTAAAACCTAATCTACCAAATAAATGGCACTGTTAGTTTTGCTACGAACAGTTTTGAATATCCTCTGATCTTTACAGACTTAATTCCTCATATTTCCCTGAATGTCAATTATTTAGAAGTTCTTCAGGCAGTTTGGTGGTGTAATTGTTGGCATGGACGAGCCACACAGTCACTTGTTGAGTACTCTGTGTTCCTGAGCACACACTTGGCACCCGTACCTCTTCAATCCTGTGGTGGGACATGGCTTCACTAATGAACGCATCCCAATGTTCTTAAGCATAATTACAGGTGAAATGGTTCAGCGATGGCATGTAGTGAGGGACTGTGTCAGAACAGTGTGTTCATGATATCACATGTCGAGTCCCCCCCCCCCCCCCCCGTGGGCTGTGTCTGTTGATCTAACGATTTGTGACATCATCAGTGATGTCATAAATCAGTGAATTGTGATGTCATCAGTGATGTCACTTGAGCAATTGTGGTGTCATCAGTGATGTCATTCCAGCCAATTGTGATGTCATCAGTGATGTCATTCCAGCCAATTGTGATGTCATCAGTGATGTCATAAATCCTTCCTGGCTGAGGCTATATAAGTGGTGGAAGCAGTGGTAAAACACCAAAAAGAAGAAGCTTCCACTGCTTGAGATGGCCGCTGCTCGTGTCATTTCCCTCCATAAAGTCCAGAAGCTGAAAGCGGAGGTGAAGCAGCGACTAACTGTGGCTGTTGACGAGATATTTGGGCTGTTTGAAAGAATGGTGGCAGAGTACGAGGAGGAAGCTACTCGTTCACAAGAGGAGATTGACCGACAACGCAAACTGCTGGACGCGGTGCGGTTACACAGAGAAGCCTTGCCTCCAGACCTCCAGCAGCTGTTGGTCATTGGGGAGGGGGTTCCCACTGAGCGGCAGGAGTGGAGCCCCAGTCTGGACCAGGAGGACCCAGAGCCCCCACACATTAAAGAGGATCATGAGGACCCAGAACCTCCACACATTAAAGAGGATCATGAGGACCCAGAGCCCCCACACATTAAAGAGGATCATGAGGATCTCTGGACCAGTCAGGAGGGAGACCAGCTTCAGGAGGACCCAGAGCCCCCACACATCAAAGAGGAACAGGAGGACCCAGAACCTCCACACATTAAAGAGGAACAGGAGGACCCAGAGCCTCCTCCACACATTAAAGAGGAACAGGAGGATCCAGAGCCTCCACACATTAAAGAGGAACAGGAGGAACTCTGGATCAGTCAGGAGGGAGACCAGCTTCAGGAGGACCCAGAGCCTCCACACATTAAAGAGGAACAGGAGGAACTCTGGACCAGTCAGGAGGGAGACCAGCTTCAGGAGGACCCAGAGCCCCCACACATCAAAGAGGAACAGGAGGACCCAGAACCTCCACACATTAAAGAGGAACAGGAGGACCCAGAGCCTCCTCCACACATTAAAGAGGAACAGGAGGATCCAGAGCCTCCACACATTAAAGAGGAACAGGAGGAACTCTGGATCAGTCAGGAGGGAGACCAGCTTCAGGAGGACCCAGAGCCTCCACACATTAAAGAGGAACAGGAGGAACTCTGGATCAGTCAGGAGGGAGAGCAGCTTCAAGGGCTGGAGGAGGCTGATATCACCAACTTCCCATTCATTGTTGTCACTGTGAATAGTGAATATGAGGAAGAGAAACCTCAGTCCTCACAGCTTCATCAACGCCAAACTGAGGAGAACAGAGAGGCAGAGCCTCTAGCCAGCAGCTCAACTGAACAGGTGAAAACAGAAGTTGATGGAGAGGACTGTGGAGCATCAAAACCAGCCAGGAACTTAGATCCAGATAGTAATTTACAATCAACTAGTCATGACAAGACTTTAGACTCTTCTGTAACTGAAGACAATGATGATGAATGGATGGAAACTAGTGAAGCTCAGTCAGGTTTAGACTTGCAGAAGAACAGTGAAGTTATTAGGACGAAACACAGCTTCAGCTGCTCAGTTTGTGATAAAGGTTTTGGTAAAAAAGGATCCTTGAAGGCACACATGATAGTCCACACAGGTGAGAAACAATTTAATTGCTCCGTCTGTGATAAAGGTTTTAGTCGTAAAGGAGACTTGAAGTCACACATGATAATCCACACAGGAGATAAACAATTTATTTGCTCAGTCTGTGATAAAGGTTTTAGTGGTAAAGGAGACTTGAAGTCACACATGATAGTCCACACAGGAGATAAACAATTTATTTGCTCCGTCTGTGATAAAGGTTTTAGTCGTAAAGGAGACTTGAAGACACACATGATAATCCACACAGGAGATAAACAATTTATTTGCTCCGTCTGTGCTAAAGGTTTTGGTCAGAAAGGAGACTTGAAGAGACACATGATAAGCCACACAGGTGACAAACAATTTAATTGCTCCGTCTGTGATAAAGGTTTTGGTCGTAAAGCACACTTGAAGTCACACATGATAATCCACACAGGTGAGACACAATTTACTTGCTCAGTCTGTGATAAAGGTTTTGGTCAGAAAGGAGACTTGAAGACACACATGATAGTCCACAAAGGAGATAAACAATTTATTTGCCCAGTCTGTACTAAAGGTTTTGGTCAGACAGGAACCCTGAAGAGACATTTGAAAATCCACAAAGGAGAGTAAACACTTAATTCAGGGTTCCCACAGCCAGGGAAGGATTTGAAGATTTGTGAGTTTTTTTAGTGTTTATGTATTTGGACGTTTTTGTTTTTTGTGCTTTGTTGTGCTGTCCTGTGTTTATATCACCAATAAAAACAATAAAACAGTTTGTGCTTCCCAGCTCTAATCTGATTTCATACGCTCTCTCTTCAAAAGTGTTTGATTTTCATCATAATCTGGTGCATCTACGCAGTCAGTCAGTTGAGAAGCCTTAGCCTCTCTCTTTAATAGTTGTCTGTGGGCTTCTGTAAAGCTGTTAGTTCTCATGATAAAATAATACAATATAATAAAACAATACCGCCCCCATCTGGCAGCATCAGGTTAAGTGTAACCTGCATTGTGTTGACAGTCTGCATTGACAGTCTTTGTCCCTGGGACGTGGTCATTTGTGTTAGTTAAGTGGTCGTTGACATGGAAACATTTGAGGAGCCAAGTGAAGCCAAGTGAAAATAAATGCTATGAATGATTTGCAAGTCTCTCTACCTGACTACGTATGTCTTGATTTTGTTTAAAGGTTTGTATTCATACTGATCGCTTTGTTCTTGTTTTATTTGAATATGTGTTTATGTGTTAGGATGATGTCATCATTCCTACTGTGATGTCATCATTCCTACTATGATGTCGTGGATCACTGATGATGTCGCAGACGGTGATGATGTCATGATTCATAAGTGTCTCAATCATGCCTTTCGAATGGCCTCGCTGGTGATGTCATAACACAGGTGATGTCATATTCGGGATCCATAAAGGTTCGTTTCTGCAGGTCCTCGGCAGTTGTCCATAAACGAAACTAACCTCTGCAACCGTTCCCAACTTCGAACCTTGCAGACCTAGCTATCAAGTTCCACAACTTCCCTACTTCTCGAGACTTCAGTTACCAAGTTTGTCTTGACCATCAACTATCCGCGAATAGATCCACATGTCTTCCCACACCAGGCCTGACATTATGTTTGATTTGACTGAAATAGGTATCATTGGTGATGGATAATTTAGTTATTATTTTCACATCATAACGTTCAAAATATAGATATAATAAAAAAGTAGAAAAAAGGGGGTAGACTAGAAAACTTTTCTTAACTTCTTCCTACTCCTTTTTGAGCATGGACTTACATTGTTACTGGAATTTTGGCTTGATATTTGCTGATGATTTTGTTTGTTTACTTTCTTTTTTTGCTTATTTTATTTTATTTTAAACATATTTGAAATCAACTGATTAAAAATTCTCCTGACTGGAGTAACTAACGTTTGGTTACAGTGTAACCAAGTCTTCACTCAGGAAACCTGGTTTACCGTGTAACTGTTACACACCCAGGTTTCCTGAGTGAAGACTATTCTCCACTCACCCACCTGTGTGACTGCTGCGTGCTGATTGGCTCAAGGCCATAATAAAGCCATAAAAGGGGCAATGTGGGCAATGTTTGTTCTCTGTTCTCTGTTTCAATTTTTGCCCTACTGATGATGTCATCAGTGATGTCGTAAATCACTGATGCTGTCATAAGTGATGTCATCAGTGATGTCACTTCAGCCATTGTGCATTGTGAGGCATTGTGACATCACGGATGATGTCATCAGTGATGTCATAAGTCACTGATGATGTCATAAGACACTGATGATGTCATCCGTGATGTCATTATGGATGTAAACTTAAGGGCAATAACATTTTGTGAGCAACACACACACACACACACACACCAATAGAGCAGGCGAGGCCATGCAGCAGCCTTGCGGCCGAGCTGCGTATGCGAGCTGCAGGGCTGGTGAGGCCGCAAAGCAGCCGAGCTGGCAAGCCCACACAGTGGGCGATTTGACAGCAGAGCCATTCTGCTCTAGCCGTGTCGTTCGGGTGCGGGGATAAGGTAATGCATTGTGGGTAGTCGGCTGTGGCTAATGCTAGCGGCTAGCGTAATAGTTACTTTACATGGCAGTAAAACGCGACTGAATGACTAAATTGATTTAACTTTTAACCATTTCGAGTAACACTGTTTCCATATGGATCACCATCGTTAGTTTGTTGTTTATAACCATAACGTGTCTATATTTGTCACGTTCTCTATCTAACTCTGATACTCTGAAAATACTGGGAGGCGGGCCAGAGCGTCTCTAGACTGGACTTGGACTTGCCCCTCATAGACTTGAGACTGGACTTGGACTTGCCCCTCATAGACTTGAGACTGGACTTGGACTTGCCCCTCAAAGACTTGAGACTGGACTTGGACTTGCCCCTCATAGACTTGAGACTGGACTTGGACTTGCCCCTCAAAAACTTGAGACTGGACTTGGACTTGCCCCTCATAGACTTGAGACTGGACTTGGAATTGCAAAAAATGACTTGTGAGCATCTCTGCTGTATACATATTTTGCTTGAATAACTAAACAAGAAGCCTGCTGATTGGTTAATCACGTTTCTGGGGAGCAGACATGCAGTGTAGGATTGGCGTGCAGCCAGCAGGAGGCATGAAGGAAGGAAGGAAATTATTATAAGAGCCATAACATAATAACATAAATATGTTATCTAATGTGAATCTAAAACCTAATCTACCAAATAAATGGCACTGTTAGTTTTGCTACGAACGGTTTTGAATATCCTCCGATCTTTACAGACTTAATTCCTCATATTTCCCTGAATGTCAATTATTTAGAAGTTCTTCAGGCAGTTTGGTGGTGTAATTGTTGGCATGGACGAGCCACACAGTCACTTGTTGAGTACTCTGTGTTCCTGAGCACACACTTGGCACCCGTACCTCTTCAATCCTGTGGTGGGACATGGCTTCACTAATGGTCTTGAACGCATCCCAATGTTCTTAAGCATAATTACAGGTGAAATGGTTCAGAGATGGCATGTAGTGAGGGACTGTGTCAGAACAGTGTGTTCATGATATCACATGTCGAGTCAGAATGTTCAACTTGCCTACAAACATGCATTTATCCTCATTGGCTGTTAAGTAACTTTAGTAACTTTTAATCACTTTTGTAGACACTGACATTAACTTGGTAAGTAAAGGGAATGGATTACATTATAATCATTATGGCGTTCCTTTTTGAGATGTTACCATAAACAATTGGACTTGAGAAGAGTCAGCGTCTACAATTCATCTTCATGTGAAATCTGACCTGGATTGATGTATGGCACAGACAGATTGCTTTACGACACAGAACCGGAGCAGTTTGACTCTACCTTACAAATACAACACAGATTCATTCTAATTCCACTATTCTAACTGCATAGTTTCTCATTTCTACATTCCTAAGCAAACATGCCCACATGGCCATAATGCCATGGAGCTGTGCCAGTACGGGCAGCCCACAGCAGGCCTGTTACACTTTGGTTTAGTCCAGTACAGGCAGCCCACAGCAGGTCTGTTACACTTTGGTTTAGTCCAGTACAGGCAGCCCACAGCCGGCCTGTTACACTTTGGTTTAGTCCAGTACGGGCAGCCCACAGCAGGCCTGTTACACTTTGGTTTAGTCCAGTATGGGCAGCCCACAGCAGGCCTGTTACACTTTGGTTTAGTCCAGTACGGGCAGCCCACAGCAGGCCTGTTACACTTTGGTTTAGTCCAGTACAGGCAGCCCACAGCAGGCCTGTTACACTTTGGTTTAGTCCAGTATACGGGCAGCCCACAGCAGGCCTGTTACACTTTGGTTTAGTCCAGTACGGGCAGCCCACAGCAGGTCTGTTACACTTTGGTTTAGTCCAGTACGGGCAGCCCACAGCAGGCCTGTTACAC
Organism: Poromitra crassiceps; assembly: GCF_964638095.1. Lineage (NCBI taxonomy): Eukaryota > Metazoa > Chordata > Actinopteri > Beryciformes > Melamphaidae > Poromitra > Poromitra crassiceps. Next base: position 5,212,822 of record NC_139637.1, on the reverse strand, counting down.
TTTGGTTTAGTCCAGTATACGGGCAGCCCACAGCAGGCCTGTTACACTTTGGTTTAGTCCAGTACGGGCAGCCCACAGCAGGCCTGTTACACTTTGGTTTAGTCCAGTACGGGCAGCCCACAGCAGGTCTGTTACACTTTGGTTTAGTCCAGTATACGGGCAGCCCACAGCAGGCCTGTTACACTTTGGTTTAGTCCAGTACGGGCAGCCCACAGCAGGTCTGTTACACTTTGGTTTAGTCCAGTATACGGGCAGCCCACAGCAGGCCTGTTACACTTTGGTTTAGTCCAGTACGGGCAGCCCACAGCAGGTCTGTTACACTTTGGTTTAGTCCAGTATACGGGCAGCCCACAGCAGGCCTGTTACACTTTGGTTTAGTCCAGTACGGGCAGCCCACAGCAGGTCTGTTACACTTTGGTTTAGTCCAGTACAGGCAGCCCACAGCAGGCCTGTTACACTTTGGTTTAGTCCAGTACAGGCAGCCCACAGCAGGCCTGTTACACTTTGGTTTAGTCCAGTACAGGCAGCCCACAGCAGGCCTGTTACACTTTGGTTTAGTCCAGTATACGGGCAGCCCACAGCAGGCCTGTTACACTTTGGTTTAGTCCAGTACGGGCAGCCCACAGCAGGTCTGTTACACTTTGGTTTAGTCCAGTACGGGCAGCCTACAGCAGGCCTGTTACACTTTGGTTTAGTCCAGTACAGGCAGCCCACAGCAGGCCTGTTACACTTGGGTTTAGTCCAGTACAGGCAGCCCACAGCAGGCCTGTTACACTTGGGTTTAGTCCAGTACGGGCAGCCCACAGCCGGCCTGTTACACTTTGGTTTAGTCCAGTACAGGCAGCCCACAGCCGGCCTGTTACACTTTGGTTTAGTCCAGTACAGGCAGCCCACAGCAGGCCTGTTACACTTTGGTTTAGTCCAGTACAGGCAGCCCACAGCAGGCCTGTTACACTTTGGTTTAGTCCAGTACAGGCAGCCCACAGCAGGCCTGTTACACTTTGGTTTAGTCCAGTACAGGCAGCCCACAGCAGGCCTGTTACACTTTGGTTTAGTCCAGTACGGGCAGCCCACAGCAGGTCTGTTACACTTTGGTTTAGTCCAGTACGGGCAGCCCACAGCAGGCCTGTTACACTTTGGTTTAGTCCAGTACAGGCAGCCCACAGCAGGCCTGTTACACTTTGGTTTAGTCCAGTACGGGCAGCCCACAGCAGGTCTGTTACACTTTGGTTTAGTCCAGTACAGGCAGCCCACAGCAGGCCTGTTACACTTTGGTTTAGTCCAGTACAGGCAGCCCACAGCAGGCCTGTTACACTTTGGTTTAGTCCAGTACGGGCAGCCCACAGCAGGCCTGTTACACTTTGGTTTAGTCCAGTACAGGCAGCCCACAGCAGGCCTGTTACACTTTGGTTTAGTCCAGTACAGGCAGCCCACAGCAGGTCTGTTACACTTTGGTTTAGTCCAGTACAGGCAGCCCACAGCAGACCTGTTACACTTTGGTTTAGTCCAGTACAGGCAGCCCACAGCAGGTCTGTTACACTTTGGTTTAGTCCAGTACAGGCAGCCCACAGCAGACCTGTTACACTTTGGTTTAGTCCAGTACAGGCAGCCCACAGCAGGTCTGTTACACTTTGGTTTAGTCCAGTACGGGCAGCCCACAGCAGGCCTGTTACACTTTGGTTTAGTCCAGTACAGGCAGCCCACAGCAGGCCTGTTACACTTTGGTTTAGTCCAGTACAGGCAGCCCACAGCAGGTCTGTTACACTTTGGTTTAGTCCAGTACAGGCAGCCCACAGCAGGCCTGTTACACTTTGGTTTAGTCCAGTACAGGCAGCCCACAGCAGGCCTGTTACACTTTGGTTTAGTCCAGTACGGGCAGCCCACAGCAGGTCTGTTACACTTTGGTTTAGTCCAGTACGGGTAGCCCACAGCAGGCCTGTTACACTTTGGTTTAGTCCAGTACGGGCAGCCCACAGCAGGCCTGTTACACTTTGGTTTAGTCCAGTACAGGCAGCCCACAGCAGGCCTGTTACACTTTGGTTTAGTCCAGTACGGGCAGCCCACAGCAGGCCTGTTACACTTGGGTTTAGTCCAGTACGGGCAGCCCACAGCAGGCCTGTTACACTTTGGTTTAGTCCAGTATGGGCAGCCCACAGCAGGCCTGTTACACTTTGGTTTAGTCCAGTACGGGCAGCCCACAGCAGGCCTGTTACACTTTGGTTTAGTCCAGTACGGGCAGCCCACAGCAGGCCTGTTACACTTTGGTTTAGTCCAGTACGGGCAGCCCACAGCCGGCCTGTTACACTTTGGTTTAGTCCAGTACGGGCAGCCCACAACAGGCCTGTTACACTTTGGTTTAGTCCAGTACAGGCAGCCCACAGCAGGCCTGTTACACTTTGGTTTAGTCCAGTACAGGCAGCCCACAGCAGGCCTGTTTGGTTTAGTCCAGTACGGGCAGCCCACAGCAGGCCTGTTACACTTTGGTTTAGTCCAGTACAGGCAGCCCACAGCAGGCCTGTTACACTTTGGTTTAGTCCAGTACAGGCAGCCCACAACAGGCCTGTTACACTTTGGTTTAGTCCAGTACGGGCAGCCCACAGCAGGCCTGTTACACTTTGGTTTAGTCCAGTACAGGCAGCCCACAACAGGCCTGTTACACTTTGGTTTAGTCCAGTACAGGCAGCCCACAGCAGGTCTGTTACACTTTGGTTTAGTCCAGTACAGGCAGCCCACAGCAGGCCTGTTACACTTTGGTTTAGTCCAGTACAGGCAGCCCACAACAGGCCTGTTACACTTTGGTTTAGTCCAGTACGGGCAGCCCACAGCAGGCCTGTTACACTTTGGTTTAGTCCAGTACGGGCAGCCCACAGCAGGCCTGTTACACTTTGGTTTAGTCCAGTACAGGCAGCCCACAGCCAGCCTGTTACACTTTGGTTTAGTCCAGTACGGGCAGCCCACAGCCGGCCTGTTACACTTTGGTTTAGTCCAGTACAGGCAGCCCACAGCAGGCCTGTTACACTTTGGTTTAGTCCAGTACGGGCAGCCCACAGCAGGCCTGTTACACTTTGGTTTAGTCCAGTACGGGCAGCCCACAGCAGGCCTGTTACACTTTGGTTTAGTCCAGTACAGGCAGCCCACAGCCGGCCTGTTACACTTTGGTTTAGTCCAGTACGGGCAGCCCACAGCCGGCCTGTTACACTTTGGTTTAGTCCAGTACAGGCAGCCCACAGCAGGCCTGTTACACTTTGGTTTAGTCCAGTACGGGCAGCCCACAGCAGGCCTGTTACACTTTGGTTTAGTCCAGTACAGGCAGCCCACAGCAGGCCTGTTACACTTTGGTTTAGTCCAGTACAGGCAGCCCACAGCAGGCCTGTTACACTTTGGTTTAGTCCAGTACGGGCAGCCCACAGCAGGCCTGTTACACTTTGGTTTAGTCCAGTACGGGCAGCCCACAGCAGGCCTGTTACACTTTGGTTTAGTCCAGTACAGGCAGCCCACAGCAGGCCTGTTACACTTTGGTTTAGTCCAGTACGGGCAGCCCACAGCAGGCCTGTTACACTTTGGTTTAGTCCAGTACGGGCAGCCCACAGCAGGCCTGTTACACTTTGGTTTAGTCCAGTACAGGCAGCCCACAGCAGGCCTGTTACACTTTGGTTTAGTCCAGTACGGGCAGCCCACAGCAGGCCTGTTACACTTTGGTTTAGTCCAGTACAGGCAGCCCACAGCAGGTCTGTTACACTTTGGTTTAGTCCAGTACGGGCAGCCCACAGCAGGTCTGTTACACTTTGGTTTAGTCCAGTACAGGCAGCCCACAGCAGGCCTGTTACACTTTGGTTTAGTCCAGTACAGGCAGCCCACAGCAGGCCTGTTACACTTTGGTTTAGTCCAGTACAGGCAGCCCACAGCAGGTCTGTTACACTTTGGTTTAGTCCAGTACGGGCAGCCCACAGCAGGTCTGTTACACTTTGGTTTAGTCCAGTACAGGCAGCCCACAGCAGGCCTGTTACACTTTGGTTTAGTCCAGTACGGGCAGCCCACAGCAGGTCTGTTACACTTTGGTTTAGTCCAGTACAGGCAGCCCACAGCAGGCCTGTTACACTTTGGTTTAGTCCAGTACAGGCAGCCCACAGCAGGCCTGTTACACTTTGGTTTAGTCCAGTACAGGCAGCCCACAGCAGGTCTGTTACACTTTGGTTTAGTCCAGTACGGGCAGCCCACAGCAGGTCTGTTACACTTTGGTTTAGTCCAGTACAGGCAGCCCAAATGTTTGTGATCTCTGGTTATTCCCCAAACAAGCCCCATCTGCAGTTATGTTACCTGCAACACCAGCAACCAAACTACTAGCAAATAAAGATAAAAGAGATTACAGAAATGATAGAAACTAAAAAGCAAACTACGGTGGGAAACAACATTGGAAATTCAAATGTTTTCCCCCATTGTTATTTTTTGTTCTTGCTTAAACATAATGTTTTATCTCACGATTCAGTAGGTCATGGGTTGGCTTGGTCCAGCCTTAAAACTCGTTATATAAGGATTTATCGAAATGTCTACGGAGAAAATGAATGCGGAACTTACTAACCAGGCAATGACATCACGAAAAGTCACATGACTGGAACGGAATTTGTTTCCACTCAGTTTCTGCCCAGTGATGTCATAAATCAGTGAATTGTGATGTCATCAGTGATGTCAAGCAATTGTGGTGTCATCAGTGATGTCATAAATCCTTCCTGGCTGAGGCTATATAAGTGGTGGAAGCAGTGGTAAAACACCAAAAAGACAAACAGAAGACTCGTATGGATGATATCACAAATATATCAAGTGGAACTGGACTCTGTTACCTCCGAGGAAGAAGCTCCTCTCTTATGGACTTAGATGAATGGTTTAGCTGTGAAGCTAACGTTAGCTGTAAAGAGCTATTGGAGCTTTGAAGGATGAAGTCGGTCAGTAATTGTGTAAAAATGAAAATCTATAAAGTCCAGAAGCTGAAAGCGGAGGTGAAGCAGCGACTAACTGTGGCTGTTGACGAGATATTTGGGCTGTTTGAAAGAATGGTGGCAGAGTACGAGGAGGAAGCTACTCGTTCACAAGAGGAGATTGACCGACAACGCAAACTGCTGGACGCGGTGCGGTTACACAGAGAAGCCTTGCCTCCAGACCTCCAGCAGCTGTTGGTCATTGGGGAGGGGGTTCCCACTGAGCGGCAGGAGTGGAGCCCCAGTCTGGACCAGGAGGACCCAGAGCCCCCACACATTAAAGAGGAACATGAGGAACTCTGGACCAGTCAGGAGGGAGACCAGCTTCAGGAGGACCCAGAGCCCCCACACATCAAAGAGGAACAGGAGGACCCAGAACCTCCACACATTAAAGAGGAACAGGAGGACCCAGAGCCTCCACACATTAAAGAGGAACAGGAGGACCCAGAGCCCCCACACATTAAAGAGGAACAGGAGGAACTCTGGATCAGTCAGGAGGGAGAGCAGCTTCAAGGGCTGGAGGAGGCTGATATCACCAACTTCCCATTCATTGTTGTCACTGTGAATAGTGAATATGAGGAAGAGAAACCTCAGTCCTCACAGCTTCATCAACGCCAAACTGAGGAGAACAGAGAGGCAGAGCCTCTAGCCAGCAGCTCAACTGAACAGATGAAAACAGAAGTTGATGGAGAGGACTGTGGAGCATCAAAACCAGCCAGGAACTTAGATCCAGATAGTAATTTACAATCAACTAGTCATGACAAGACTTTAGACTCTTCTGTAACTGAAGACAATGATGATGAATGGATGGAAACTAGTGAAGCTCAGTCAGGTTTAGACTTGCAGAAGAACAGTGAAGTTATTAGGACGAAACACAGCTTCAGCTGCTCAGTTTGTGATAAAGGTTTTGGTAAAAAAGGATCCTTGAAGAGACACATGATAGTCCACACAGGTGAGAAACAATTTAATTGCTCCATCTGTGATAAAGGTTTTGGTCGTAAAGGAGACTTGAAGTCACACATGATAGTCCACACAGGAGAGAAACAATTGAATTGCTCCGTCTGTGATAAAGGTTTTGGTAAAAAAGGATCCTTGAAGGCACACATGATAGTCCACACAGGTGAGAAACAATTTAATTGCTCCGTCTGTGATAAAGGTTTTGGTCGTAAAGGAGACTTGAAGTCACACATGATAATCCACACAGGAGATAAACAATTTATTTGCTCCGTCTGTGATAAAGGTTTTAGTCGTAAAGGAGAATTGAAGACACACATGACAATCCACACAGGAGATAAACAATTTATTTGCTCAGTCTGTGATAAAGGTTTTGGTCATAAAGGTGACTTGAAGAAACACATGATAATCCACACAGGAGATAAAAAATTTAATTGCTCCGTCTGTGATAAAGGTTTTGGTCAAAAAGCACACTTGAAGACACACATGATAATCCACACAGGAGATAAACAATTTAATTGCTCAGTCTGTGCTAAAGGTTTTAGTCATAAAGGAAACTTGAAGACACACATGATAGTCCACACAGGTGAGAAACAATTTATTTGCCCAGTCTGTGCTAAAGGTTTTGGTCAGATAGGAACCCTGAAGAGACATTTGAAAATCCACAAAGGAGAGTAAACACTTAATTCAGGGTTCCCACGGCCAGGGAAGGATTTGAAGATTTGTGAGTTTTTTTTTAGTGTTTATGTATTTGGACGTTTTTGTTTTTTGTGCTTTGTTGTGCTGTCCTGTGTTTATATCGCCAATAAAAACAATAAAACAGTTTGTGCTTCCCAGCTCTAATCTGATTTCATACGCTCTCTCTTCAAAAGTGTTTGATTTTCATCATAATCTGGTGCATCTACGCAGTCAGTCGGTTGAGAAGCCTTAGCCTCTCTCTTTAATAGTTGTCTGTGGGCTTCTGTAAAGCTGTTAGTTCTCATGATAAAAAGAATACAATATAATAAAACAATACCGCCCCCATCTGGCAGCATCAGGTTAAGTGTAACCTGCATTGTGTTGACAGTCTGCATTGACAGTCTTTGTCCCTGGGACGTGGTCATTTGTGTTAGTTAAGTGGTCGTTGACATGGAAAAATTTGAGGAGCCAAGTGAAGCCAAGTGAAAATAAATGCTATGAATGATTTGCAAGTCTCTCTACCTGACTGCGTATGTCTTGATTTTGTTTAAAGGTTTGTATTCATACTGATCGCTTTGTTCTTGTTTTGTTTGAATATGTGTTTATGTTTGATTTGACTGAAATAGGTATCATTGGTGATGGATAATTTAGTTATTATTTTCACATCATAACGTTCAAAATATAGATATAATAAAAAAGTAGAAAAAAAGGGGGTAGACTAGAAAACTTTTCTTAACTTGTTCCTACTCCTTTTTGAGCATGGACTTACATTGTTACTGGAATTTTGGCTTGATATTTGCTGATGATTTTGTTTGTTTACTTTCTTTTTTTGCTTATTTTATTTTATTTTAAACATATTTGAAATCAACTGATTAAAAATTCTCCTGACTGGAGTAACTAACGTTTGGTTACAGTGTAACCAAGTCTTCACTCAGGAAACCTGGTTTACCGTGTAACTGTTACACAGTCGGTAACCCAGGTTTCCTGAGTGAAGACTATTCTCCACTCACCCACCTGTGTGACTGCTGCGCGCTGATTGGCTCAAGGCCATAATAAAGCCATAAAAGGGGCAATGTGGGCAATGTTTGTTCTCTGTTCTCTGTTTCAATTTTTGCCCTACTGATGATGTCATCAGTGATGTCATAAATCACTGATGCTGTCATAAGTGATGTCATCAGTGATGTCACTTCAGCAATTGTGCATTGTGAGGCATTGTGACATCACGGATGATGTCATCAGTGATGTCATAAGTCACTGATGATGTCATAAGACACTGATGATGTCATCCGTGATGTCATTATGGATGTAAACTTCAGGGCAATAACATTTTGTGAGCAACACACACACACACACACACACACAATAAGAGCAGGTGAGGCCATGCAGCAGCCATGCGGCCGAGCTGCGTATACGAGCTGCAGGGCTGGCGAGGCCACAAAGCAGCCGAGCTAGCAAGCCCACACAGTGGGCGATTTGACAGCAGAGCCATTCTGCTCTAGCCGTGTCGTTCGGGTGCGGGGATAACGTAATGCATTGTGGGTAGTCGGCTGTGGCTAATGCTAGCGGCTAGTGTAATAGTTACTTTACATGGCAGTAAAACGCCACTGAATGACCAAATTGATTTAACTTTTAACCATTTCGAGTAACACTGTTTCCATACGGATCACCATCGTTAGTTTGTTGTTTATAACCATAACGTGGCTATATTTGTCACGTTCTCTATCTAACTCTGATACTCTGAAAATACTGGGAGGCGGGCCAGAGCGTCTCTGTCGATGATTTGATTTGACAGTTCTGGGCACTGGCGTTGGCGTTGGCCAATCCTGGCATGTTCCACCCCAAATCGATTGTGTTCTTGCACAAAGTGAGTGGATTTCAGGACGAAACAGTCTCTCGAGCCACTTACTTAATCTTTAGAGCAATATTCCTGGAATGCAAGTTTAACTAAACCGTTACATGTCCTCTGCATTCTACATCAAATAAAGGTATGTGGTATTGGTATGTTACATACGTATTGGCCAAGTTATGTTCAATTCAGCCAGGGTACAAGGGAGTATAGGCGGCCATCTTTTCAAATCAAGTAGAATACCGTTTTAGGAAATGGCAAGCTGCAACAATAACTCACAACCGGAAACGTGTACCCACAATTATTTTGTACAGCGGGGCAATCAAAAATAAGGTGGATAGTGGGCTACAACCACCAGGTGGTGCTAACTGGCAGAGACATCAGATGATGCTCAAAAAATTGTAAAGAAACATCAGGCCAGGGTCAATATTGAATGACTCTAATCTTGAAGGTTTTCAGTGGGGATTCCCCCCCAATTAACTATGAGAAGAGAGGATTTTCGACCAGAGGCATGGAGGGATTCCCATGAACCTTTTGTATTTTCACTGGAACACTAATACATGTTCATCATCACTCCAACAGATATGAAGGAGCTACTTCAGCTGTCTTCTATCAGACATGTAGGGAGGAGCTACTTCAGCTGTCTTCTATCAGACATGTAGGGAGGGAAGTGGAAGCAGACTGACCCCTCACCCTCACAGTGCTGATGTGTCCGTTTCAGCAGAGGTCACATGATGTGAGTAACATGTGAGTAACATGTGAGTAACATGTGAGTAACATGTGAGTAACATGTGAGTAACATGCAAGGCCAACATGTGACACTGTGACAACGCACATTAAGAGGCATAACTGGCACAGGTCCGATTGTTAGTTTGTGTCCCTCCTACACCTGCGCTGTCATATAGAGCCAACTAAAACAACTCATGGTTACTCATCCTTCTGATCCAAAAGAGAATATAACTAGAGACCATGTTGAGATGGAATGACACCAGCCACGACTGCTGTGACTTACAACGAATGAGTGTGTGTGTGTGTGTGTGTGTGTGTGTGTGTGTGTGTGTGTGTGTGTGTGTGTGTGTGTGTGTCTGGCAAGCGAGACTACGAATGAATTAAATGAAGAAATCATTGCTAATTCTGTACAGAAGTTCTACAGGTTTGCTAGCTAGGCTAGCTAACTTAAGTTGCGCTCCAAAAAACTGACCTCTGACCCTAAACTAACTTATTTCGGCCTCCAGAGCATCTCTACCTCTGACAAATGTTTGTATGATCTCTAATCTGCATTCACTGTGTGTGTGTGTGTGTGTGTGTGTGTGTGTGTGTGTGTGTGTGTGTGTGTGTGTGTGTGTGTGTGTGTGTGTGTGTGTGTGTGTGTGTGTGTGTGCTCGGACCACACCCATTTTTGAACTCTGCCTTCATTGTGATCTGAAATATCTGAACTGTGTTCCGTGACTGCATCTTGCATGGTTGTGTTGACAACATCTGTCCACAGGTAGACAGACGTCATATAAACACCTTGCACAGGTACTCAAACCCGCTTCTGTTCTAGTTCCCGCCACAAGGTGTCTCCAGGACCACGTTTTGCCATGATGACACACACGGCACACACAGACTCACAAGATGAAAACAATACCTGGTAATAACACTATCACTAGTAATAACACTAGCCTATTTTATTGTACTTGTCTCCTACCCTTATGGAAAGAAAACAAAATACTGGTCTATTCTATTCCCCTATGTGGAAGATGATTAGTGGCACATACAAGATGTAGGCTATCTTCTGGGTTAGTCTCAGAATGCTGAGAGCAAAGTCAGCAGCTACCATATTATGTTGATGGCTGATGATAATGACTTTTCATTTCACTATCTGAAGACTTCCAACCCATCAACTCCCTTAGTCAGATGGTTGGAAGAAATCAACCACTCCATGGCAGCAAACTTCTCCAGCTGAACAGGGAGAAAACTGAAGTTTTGGTTGTGTGGGTGCTAAAGCCCAGATACAGATACAGGTGGATACATTTGAATGTAATTAATAGGCCACAGTGATTAGCCTATATAGTTTATATTTTATATTTATATAGCTATTTTATAGTTTGCTATGGCTTTTTCACAAAGGTAGTCCTAATGCAGAGTGTAGTAAGCTACTAGGCTACTGGACAGGACACTCATGTGTTTTGCATTCTTTCTTAACAAGGCTTGACATAATGTAATTATCTCCATGGTCCATGGTGGTGAACCTCGACACATGGGTACAGCCGTTACGGCCGTTAATCCGTACTGTAGTAGGCTAAGCTGTTAATGCCTGTACATTTTCGCCTGTCTGTATATATCTGACAGTGGACCCTGGGTTGGTTGATTGCAGCAGTTTAGTGCTGTAGGCGTGTCCCTGAAGGCAGCATGCATATAATACCGGTAGTCAGGCGCGTCGCGCTATGCGTTGCTGGGTCGCCCGTCCTCGCCTCTTTCTGTACTATCAGCACATTCACCGGCGCTCGCAGCTTCTCCACAATGGCCGAACAAGTATTCAACAAGCCAAAGGTAGGCTATTACCTATACGCTATCAATCAGCTGACTATATAGGCTACGATCATTCATATTCGAATGGTAAAGTCAGAGGATAGCCTGTTTTGCGTCTATGGAGGCGTATTATTCACTGTTAGAATAATCGACTTTTTAATAGCCTATCGGGTATGAGAAAGAAATCAGTAGCTACAGTTATTATGCTGCTCACCTGAAGAGCCCAGCGAAAAACAAAGAAGCACGTGGATCTGATTGCCCCAGGTCTCTACTACCCTTTTAAATAAACAAATAAACAAACCACTGTGAGTTATGAAGCGAGATGATCAAGCTGCAGGTAGGCTACCATGCGGTTATATGCAGGTTACAATGAATATGTGTTGAGGCTCTCTAGGCTATACTTCAGGCACCGCAAAAGTCCAATTGGAAATAGCCTACGAATGAACCAGAATTAACTTAAAAAAAATGCATCCAGATGCTTTGTCTTCCAGCTTGGTGGATCATGATTTGGACAGGAACTGACAAGCCATTTAGAGAAATTAGATTTTGAAATGTCAGGTACTTTGGCATACATAACATGTATTAAACACTTTAAGAGATGGACCTATTCACCGTTGCCCTTTGGAGTCTTGGTGCTGACTGAGCATACAACCTAGTATGGCCTTGGGCTGACAGCTGATAAGGAAAGAGGAAACGATTGGTTCCCTAACAAGAAGATAGTCAGTAGCCTACATAGAGGAGGGTGTGTGTGTGTGTGTGTGTGTGTGTGTGGGGGGGGTGTGTGTGTGTGTGTGTGTGTGTGTGTGTGTGTGTGGGGGGGGTGGTAATCAGTGACCAAGCTCATGAACTGAAAGGAGATATGGCTAAGCTTAGGGAGTGGTAGATGCTTTAATTGGGAGATATGCTCATTAGATTTTAATTAGTGATTGTTGAATTGATACCACCTACTATTAAGTAGTATAAAGTTATTATTATTAAATTATTATTATTATTATTAATAATAATAATAATAATAATAAAGATTGTTCACAACAAGTCCCAAATCTGAAGTCCAAGTCAAGTCTCAAGTCTTTGAGAACAAGTCTCAACTCAAGTCATGTCTCAACAAGTCGCTGTGTGTGCGAAAGTGTCCAAGTCCCCCCATCTCTGCTCAATAGCCGAGTTGCTTTGAAGTGATAAATACAGCATGAACATAAAGATGATCTGAAGAGAAGGTAGAATGTGTCCTTTATTGTTAGTCACAGATGGAGTGCAATACAGATGATGATACAAACATCCAGAATGTTTAGTCTTCACAAATCAGAGTGGACTCGATGAACGTCAAGGCTGTTGAATCCTGTTGAATCCTGTGGAACAGCTTGATCAGTGAAAACATGCTGCTGTGTTGTTTAGATGTAGACTCTGTGTTAAAACACACTGCTGTATTGTTTAGATGTAGACTCTGTGTTAAAACACACTGCTGTGTTGTTTAGATGTAGACTCTGTGTTAAAACACGCTGCTGTATTGTTTAGATGTGTAGACTCTGTGTTAGCAATAGGGACTTACATAACTGCCGAGACGCTTGATGGAAAGTAAATAGGGGGGAGAACTTCCAGAGGATGTCCTGCCCTCGCAGATGTGTTAACCAGCTGCCTGCCTCTGAGTAGTGCTACAGAGATCTGATGCTCTGATATGACTGATTCAGTTTACAGGCTGTAGTCTTTCAGGCTTTTAGGTGAAAGGGACAGTGATGTCATTGTAAACGAAAGAGACACTCTAGTGTACACTAATGGTACCACACATTACTGACTGATGTAAACACTTGGGTCAAACACTGAGCTTTCCCGGTCTCATCTTTCAGTCTGTATCTGCATCACTTTGCATTTCTCTCTCTCTCTCGTCAGACACAAGCCAGTATACTCTCAGATGGACACGGACTTACTTCTACTTGTGTGTGTTTGGTATTGATACTGTGCCACCATGAATAGCTGGCTTAAGAAAAGGCAAACTACGGTAGTTGTTGACTAAAAAAGCAACTTGTAACAACCGAGATCTACATTTTAAAGCAACTTGTAACAACCGAGATCCACATTTTAAAGCAACTTGTAACAAGTTCAACCAAGATCTACATGTTTAAATACTCGGTACTATACAGTATTTGAGGGTTTTATTGCAAGTCAGTTTACTTATTTTTTCCCGCGCATCCCAAAAAAAAAAAAAAATTACATTGCGAGCGTAATCATTTCTGTCATGATTATGTCAAATCTAAGAAGGGAATCTGTCAGAAACAGTAAGGCATGTGTCCTTTTTATGCTATAACTACTTCTGCTCTTTTGTGTCCAGCAAGTTGGATTGGAATCAAAGGATGCTATGCTTCACTCAATTCAATTAATTTCCTCTAGAAAACCCATCATCTCAGAATCAGAATCAGAATCAGAATCAGAACCAGCTTTAATGGCCATGTATGTAGACATACAAGGAATTTGACTCCGGTATTCATAAAAAAAAGTCACAACGATTGTCACACACCTGAGTGTGCGAAATTTGTTCTCCGCATTTGACCCATCCCCTGGGGGAGCGGTGAGCAGCAGCAGTGCAGCGCTCGGGAATCATTTGGTGATCTAACCCCCCAATTCCAACCCTTTGATGCTGAGTGCCAAGCAGGGAGGCAATGGGTCCCATTTTTATAGTCTTTGGTATGACTCGGCCGGGGATCGAACTCACAACCTCCCAGTCTCAGGGCGGACACTCAAACCACAAGGCCACTGAGCTGGTATAGTATCATAGTATTCCGATGATGTCACAAGCCTTTTTCCTACCAATATGGCGCTACAATACACACAGCTCATTGGCTGTCAGTGTCACTTGATTGTAATCACCTGTTAATTGATCATAATCACCTGTTGTTTTCCTACCAAAATGGCCATGTGGTGATGTAACAGAATACTATCAATTCACCGTATGTAGCCCCGCCCACTTGACCCATTGTGTCACGACTTCCTGTTCAAAACGCCGGCTGTTTTACCTGCTCAAACTAGTCTGACTCACCTGGTCAAACCTAGTCTGACTCACCTGGTCAAGTTTGACTCACATTATGAGTCAGACTAGGTTTATGAGTCACAGGAAGTGTGAACACACTGTTAGTCTCTCAAGGCAGACTCTCTACTTCTACAACGAATACGTTGCTCTCGATGTCCTTACAAGGGAAAAAGAAAAGGTATGCAACTATGCATACAAGCTAAAACAACTAACAAGGACATCGATCAAAGGTACATAAAGCAAATTCAACTGTTTTTTCTTTCGCTTCCACTTCCTGCTTTGTCGTTGTAAGAGACTGTGACTGTTTATCACCTTAATTGCAGAGTGCTGTATTCCTCCTGCGTGCGCAAAACGCTGTGTCTTCATTTATTCATGATAAATTGTCTTATTCGGGGGCCTGGATGGTCACAGATAATGACGATCAGGTGGGGGAGGCAAATTCCCCTGAAAGTAATATTGCATATTTCACATGAAACATTTTCATATACTGTAGCATCACGCTCACCTCATCTCCACGATCAGCCAATGACAGATCAGACAATGACAGATCAGCCAATGACAGATCAGCCAATGACAGATCAGACAATGACAGATCAGACAATGACAGATCAGACAATGACAAAGAAAAAATATCATCTGGCTTAGGGGGAGTGAGAATTATGAATAATAATAATCACATTCTCAATTCTCAAATATTCTCAAAGAATTATTTGATCACACGCACCTCATTAATATGTTTCTTGGAGTTAGTCAATACATTCTACTCTAACAAAACCTATCAATTTAAAAGTCAAGCATGTTACCGTGGAAACAATTAAGCTTAGCCCAAAATCACAAATCAGAATGAGGGGGGTCCCCGGTATATTTTCTACCTTGTAAGGGCTCCTTGGCTGAAAAACATTTGAGAACCTCTGCCTTAACCCAGCAGTCATGGCTGCTGACCAGAGCTCAGGGCTCAGCTGTTGCAGGAGGGAAGATTTAGCGGTTTCATCTGTCAGCATAAATCCTGGGTCTGGGTGGTGGAAGAACGGAGCCTCCCTGGCATCCCTGGCCTTTTGCCCGGTCATGCTGCAGAAACACTGAACTGCACCATTGCAGAGATGTTGCTCACAAGTCATTTTTTGCAAGTCCAAGTCAAGTCTCAAGTCTTTGAGCTCAAGTCCAAGTCAAGTCTCAAGTCTTTGAGGGGCAAGTCTCAAGTCAAGTCTCAAGTCACTGTGTGTGTGTGTGTGTCGTGACTTAAGTGCGACTCAAGTCCAAGTCCCAAGTCCAAGTCCCCATCTCTGCCAACAGTAGACTGGGTAGCTTGCTTTTTTTTGTTCTTCTCTTTCAATGTATAGTGATCAATGGGAAGGTGAGTCCATTCAGACCGTCTGGTCTTTGATTCAGACTGCAGGTCATCTTCAGTGGGACCGACTGAGGTGGCTCCTTCCATCTGTATATACATGATATGAGTTCATTCTTAATTCTCCTGCATCTTTCTCATCCACAGGTGGAGCTACATGTGCACCTGGATGGAGCCATCAGGGTGCAGACTATTCTTGACGTTGCCGAGTAAGTTAGCCCATTTGCTTGTATTTCTACAAATAGTTTATATTGACATTCAATTATTATTAATTATTTTGGGGTAGTGTAAGGAAACTACCCCATAATTCTCTCTCTCCCCCCCTTTCCCTGTTTGGCAGTATTTAGGCTAAAACACCACCTTACCAGTTTTATTGAATCTATGTTCAGGACAAATGACAAGTATTGGTTCAATTAATGGCTGCATAATTAAAATGCCATCACTCTAACAGAATTTCGCACAGCATATTATGCAATTATTTATTATTTTTTATTTATTATTATGATTATTTATTTGTTATTTTCCACTTTGGTTTGTGGAAGTGCAGATCCCCCTGGAGGCAAAATAATCCCCTTGTCATTTCAAACTAATTGTATTCACCTCAGGTCAAAACGCACTGCAGTAAGTAACCTCTCTAAAGTCGACTCATCGGACTGTTTGTTTTCTGCCCCGCCCTCCAGGAGGCGTGGCATCCCTCTGCCAGCCAATACCGTGGAGGAGATGACACAAATCATTATCGTCCAGGAGCCGGCCACCCTCACCGAGTTCCTCGGAAAGTTCGCCAAGTACATGCACGTCGTTGCGTAAGTCCAGACATGTGCTGACATGACGGATTCAGTTTCATAATGAAGCCAGGAAGGAGTGTGCAAAGAGAGTGGGAGTAGAGTGAGTATTAAGGGTCAGGGTTCACCTCATTAGCATGCAGGAATGTTACTCCACGAGGTAAGAAGGTACGGTGAGGTGAGGGTCAAAGTTCACTCACACCATTTGTCATCGTAAGCGTTCACTTAGTGCAGTCGAGGTCTATTTAGGTTCTTTTAACAGCAGAGTGTGTGTAGACCCACCCTGTTTGTGATTGGTTTGACTGTACTGTAGACACACCCACCCTGTTTGTGATTGGTTTGACTGTACTGTAGACACACCCACCCTGTTTGTGATTGGTTTGACTGTACTGTAGACACACCCACCCTGTTTGTGATTGGTTTGACTGTGGCGTAAGATCTTCTCTGTAGCAGGTCAGGATGAGGGACCATTTTTAAATGTCACACTCACACGTGCAGAACGGGAACACGTCACCAACGAGATCAAGTGACACATTACATTACATTACATTACGTCATTTGGCAGACGCTTTTATCCAAAGCGACTTACAATAACACATTTTTCTGTCTGCAATAGAACAATCAACTATGGAGCACAGTCTATGACAACTACAGCTTCTGAAGGAACAGTGGTACAAGTTTAGGTTAGTGGTACAAGGTTGGTTAGGGTTTTTTTTTTTTTTTTTTTTTTTTTTATATAAGGAAAGAGAGAGACGAGGTTAGATCAAGAAGGGCCCAGATGGAGCCTGAAAAGGTGTGTCTTTAGTCTTTTCCGAAAGATCGGCAGTGATTCAGCAGTCCTGACCGAAGGTGGAAGCTCGTTCCACCATTGAGGTGCCAGGGACGAGAAGAGTCGAGATCGGGATGAGCGACTTTTGAGCCCCCGTAGCGAAGGAGGGGCGAGGCGACCTGCACTGGTGGAGGAGCGAAGGGAGCGGTGAGAGGTTTGGAACCTGACCATGGATTGCAGGTACCGGGGAGCTGTCTGGTGTACTGCCCTGTAGGCCAGTACCAGTGTCTACACCCCGGTAGTAGTGTGACACCCCGGTAACCCCGTGCCACCGCGACGGTTCAAGTTGTCCGAACACACACTTCCTGTGTGTGTTGAATTTAAACCTGTCAAACACTCCAGAACTGTGCGGAGAAAAGACTAAACAGTCGTTCAGATACTCAGCGGCTGTGAAAGTGTGTAACAACAATGGCGGTCTGTTAGTGGCTGGACAGCGGCTTGCTGAATGAACCATTCACTATCTCGCCTCTTGAACGCCTCGTGGGCAATATTGCGTCAACAACATAGAGAACTTGCTAGCTGAGGCTGGTGCATGCGGGGGTGTTTGGGTTGTGTGTGTGTGTGTGTGTGTGTGTGCGTGCGTGCTTGCGTGCGTGCGTGCGTGTGTGCGTGCGTGCGTGTGTGTGTGTGTGTGTCTGTGTGTGTGTGTGTGTGTGTCTGTGTGTGAGAGAGAGAGAGAGAGAGAGTGTGTGTGTGTGGATTGAGTGAGAGGCGTAGAACAACAGGCATTCAGGCCCGTGTAGGTTCTAGAAGCGCAGTGTTTATTCTGTGGGATCAGAACCGTGCTGCCAGATCTGAAAGCGAGCATGAGATGAGGCAGCTGAGATCATGTGATCAACAACGATCACATGACACCAATCAGCGTCCTATGAGGCAGCTACAGGCGGGCTTTGGTGTGACGCCAGCCCGTGATAGACGTGATAGACACATGGTTCATCCAATCACCTGCCAGGTATTTTTTGAAAGTGCCCGCCCCTTGAAACTGTTTCCGGGGCTCATTCAATCAACTTTTATTATCAGACACAAGGTCCATAGAAAAACACATACATGAACAACACTTAAAGGAACACTCCGCCCATTTTCAACCAGCTTTGTATCATTAGAACATCAGTAGTATATCAACAAACTGTAAACTGTTTTGAAGTCTGTCATTTAATTTGACAGTTATTGAGTGTTAAAGTGTGGACCAGTGACATCACTGGTCCACATTACCTCAAATTAATAACTCATTAACTCAAATCAACTCTCAATAACTGTCAAACTAGATGAATGACAGAATGTTTGACAGTTATTGAGAGTTGATTTGAGTTAATGAGTTATTCATTTGAGTTAGTGTGGACCAGTGATGTCACTGGTCCACACTTTAACACTCAATAACTGTCAAATTAAATGACAGACTTCAAAACAGTTTACAGTTTTCTGATATACTACTGATGTTCTAATGATACAAAGCTGGTTGAAAATGGGCGGAGTGTTCCTTTAAGAAAAATAAAACACACAAGAAAGAATTCAGATCTATAAAATGCACATAATATCAATAGGACCGCATTCGTGAGTTGTATCTCACAGCACTACAAACACGACAATTCCCTCATTCCCAGATGGTTATGTGAAACAAAGCATCTGGCAGTGTCAGGTTAGGATGAGACATGGTTCTCATGAGATACAGTAGCAGTCACAGAACATCACTCACTGGTGTTTTCCAATACGCTCATACAGTCAAGAGGGACAGATGTTGCAAGTTTATCATTTCCGATAATCTTAAGACTGCAGATCTGGTTTCTCTGTTCCGCTCTCTTGCACCCACAAGTTTATATAAAAACTCTCGTAACAGGACAAGCCCCGTCTTTTATTGTCACACGAACACCACAACACATGCATGCGGCCACAACACACTCATGCTGACGGTGGCCGGTGAAAAGTGTCCTCTGCATTTAACCCATCCAGGCATGTCCTTTCCTCCGAGGGGCAGGCCAGGAGCAGTGGTCGCTTTCTCGTACAGCGCCCGGGGACCAACTTCGGATGTTGTCGTCACTGGTCGGATGACGATGACGATCTGATCTTCTGCATGTTTTTAGTGGGGGGGGTTATATACGGAGGAACCCCCTGGACATCTGTATTTCTGTTTCTATCTGATAGAAACAGAAATACTGTATATCCCCAGTTATATGAAATAAATGACGCTGAAATAACTGGCATTCAGGTGAAAAGAATACATACAGTGTAGATTATAAGCAACTCTCTACCCTCTTGACATGTCAAGTCACGTTTATTTGTATAGCCCTAATTCACAAGCATGTCTCAGAGGGCTTCACAGAAAATATGTCTAGCTAAATCTAGCTGACACAACAGTAACAATTACAGTAGTAATAATAACAAGATTGAACAATCATATGATAGAGAAAGGGGAGAAAAGGGGGTGGAATGTGGGGGAGGAGAGAACAGGGAAGGGAGGAGATGGGGAGGGAACATGGGAGTACTGCTTTATGTACAGTATATGGTGAGGTGTTTATATGGAACTATTAAAATCCTGTGTAAATGTTATATTGCTTAATTAATAGATTAGGATGGGAACAAATTGGATCGATTAGCTGTGGCTAATGGGTTTATTTGTATGATTAAGATAAGTTGATCGGTGTCAAAGGTCGACGCCACTGATTCTGTTTTGCTTTCTCTTCTTTGCCAGCGGAGACAGAGACGCCATCAAGAGGATCGCCTACGAGTTTGTGGAGGACAAAGCCAAGGAGGGAGTGGTTTATGTGGAGGTCAGATACAGCCCGCACTTCCTGGCCAACACGGGGGTGGAGCCTATCCCATGGGAGCAGGACGAGTAAGTCTTCTTCACCCAGGAGCGCCTCACCTGACGCTGCTAAATGGCCCTGGTCCAAACCTGTGTGTAAAGTTGAGCTTTTATTGTGGAATAATATAATGATGATATGGTGATTTTGGGGATATTGTGACACACAATTCTGCTGGCGAAATTGATTATAACAAGCTAATTTTATTTAAAAACAACTGACAAAATGAGGTATGGTAGGAATATTATTTGAAAATGTCAGTTTAGTTTGACATCATCTAACCCGGTTCAATGGGATATAATGTACAGTAAGTATCCTTTTATTAACACATTGAATGCCAGCCATGTTTTCATTCCTGTAGGTAAGTTGTGCCAGGGGTGTTTTTGACGATTCTGGCTCATTTTAGAACAGCCGAGGATTCTTTTCTGTTAAGAATTCATGAACATCAATCATCTAAAAATAACTAATAGAATGTGTGCTTTCTCTGTCTAAAAGAGTTAGTTTGCAGAGTTAGTAGTTATGTAGATATTAGCCGTTGAGTACAGCATGGTTTCAGCGTCTGGAAATTTATTCAGAGATAAATGGCTTTTTGTGAAACAGTCACTTTAACCATTCATTTTTGGCATCAGTAAGACCGTCAGACATTCTAAACAATAGTTTTGAACAGTAATTTCCTCCATAACAACAGGAAACACCCCTCTCATTCAAACTCCTCCCTCCGTGTGTCTTCTCCTCCTTCCTCCTGGCTCTAACAGCGGGCGTGTCAGAAGCGCGTTGCTGCTGCCTGCCTGCCTGTCTGCCTGTCGGGCAAGACGAGTCTGAAATGGATTACTGTAAAATCGCATCGCCATTTCCTTGAATGGCTTGCTTCCGCGGTGTGTGTGTGTGTGTGTGTGTGTGTGTGTGTGTGTGTGTGTGTGTGTGTGTGTGTGTGTGTTCGCGCGTTGCTGCGCGGCTCTGGGGGGAAGGGATCTCTGTCCGTTCTGTGTGTGTGTGTCCGGGCTTCTGACTGTAAAATCGCCAAGCCATTTCCGCGGGAGGCGGCTGCTTTTGTGGCTTTTGGGTCCCGTGGCTGTGACTTCTCTCGGTCTCTGTCGCCACTTAGTGGTCGGTAAAATAGATTACACACATGCTCTTGCTCCAAATAGTTATCTCGAAGATGTAAAAGGGGTTGATTGATGTCCCACTGTCAAAAAAAAAAAATCTTTATGTAAGACGAGTTAGTCCGTCCTTGGCACTTAAGCGCTGGATTATGTAAGACGAGTTAGGTCGTCTATGGCACTTAATGAGTTAAGGGAGCATGTGGGCAATGTTTCTCTGTTCCGTTTCCATTTTTGTCCCACTGATGATGTCATCAGTGATGTCATAAATCACTGATGCTGTCATAAGTGATGTCATACCATACTGATGATGTCATCAGTGATGTCATACATAGGCATTGTGACATCACTGATGATGTCATCAGTGACACACACACGAGAGAGACTGAGGGAGAGGAAGGAAGAGGGGGAGAGAGAGGGAGACATTGCACGCGCATGCGCCAATAGGGCAGGTGAGGCCACGCAAGAGCCGAGCTGCGTATGCGAGCTGCAGGGCGGGCGAGGCCGCACAGCGGCCAAGCTAGTGAGCCACGCAGCGGGTGAGCCCACGCAGCGGGTGAGCCCAGGAATCGAGCGCACGTAGCGCACAAGATGCCTAGTATATGATATATATATATTCATATCAAATATAATCCTTGATGATTATTGTAATATTGATTTCAACCATCCCAGCATGATTATTATATACAGTATTAGTGTCTGATAACTGGCTACATTTAACATGACATGTAGATGCTAACTCTAACCCTGTGTATCCTTGCCTCTGTGTATCCCTGAAGCCTTTCTGTGTATCCCTGAAGCCTCTCTGTGTATCTCTCTGTGTATCTCTGAAGCCTCTCTGTGTATCTCTCTGTGTATCACTGAAGCCTCTCTGTGTATCTCTCTGTGTATCCCTGAAGCCTCTCTGTGTATCTCTCTGTGTATCACTGAAGCCTCTCTGTGTATCTCTCTGTGTATCTCTCTGTGTATCCCTGAAGCCTCTCTGTGTATCCCTGAAGCCTCTCTGTGTATCTCTCTGTGTATCCCTGAAGCCTCTCTGTGTATCCCTGAAGCCTCTCTGTGTATCCCTGAAGCCTCTCTGTGTATCTCTTCTCTCCCCCTACAGAGGAGATGTGAGCCCAGACGAGGTGGTGCACCTGGTGAACCAGGGCCTGAGCGAGGGGGAGGCGGCCTTCAATATCAAAGCCAGGTCCATTCTATGCTGCATGCGCCACATGCCAAGTAAACACCTGCTCACGCTCCTGTCCGCCACTAGTAGCAGTATAGAGTCATAGTAACAGTAGCCATAATAGAGTCATAGTAGCAGCAGCTGTTTCTTTCTTTTCCTTGAGGAACATGACATGACGTGTTACCATGGAGACCGTAAGGAGGCACTCTTATATCAACAGCATGTGTTGTCCTCATCCACCACATTCTACTCTATATTCTGTGCAATCGCTCTTGTAAAACACAATATTACAGATGTCATTTTCATGTGAGACTTTCTAGAGGACATCTGATTTTGTCATTAAATATCAAAATAGCAAGGGCTGTTTTAGGAATACATCCCATTGCACTAAATGATGTGTATGCAGTTTGATTCTGCTTCACAACGAGTGTGCACAGTAATATATAAATATTATATATCTGATATATAATATTGTTTTTGAGTATGTAAACACTGGGTTCCACCTACAATAGCCCAGATCAAATCATATGCTGATTGTGATGTGAATGTGATGGCTGGCACATGCCACTATTATCTGGCTGCTGTATTGTGTTGTGTATACACCTTGTCCTGTTTATTGTGTTATGTATACATCTTGTCCTGTTTATTGTGTTATGTATACACCTTGTCCTGTTTACTGTGGGTGTATGTTTTGTTTTCATACAATAAGATATTTGTATTATTCAGTCAAGTTGTGCATTTAAGGACATGAAAGGACATGAAGATGCATATAAAGATCTAATCCTGACTAAATAACTGGGATACTTCTATTATAGAGAGCCAAAGTGGAACGTCACTTCCTGCTTCAGCACTGTACCAGAGACTTTCATCCGCCATTTATTTTCCCATAGACATGAAAATAGTTTTACTGGTTCAAACCAAACGGTTCAGATATATTTAGAAACAGGAGAGATCGCATAACATTTCACTAAGACCAAAACGTAAAAAAAAAAAAAAACGGGTTTAAAGAAAATATTTTTTCGATGTTGTTTTTTTAAAGTTTTGGTCCTAGTGAAATGTTCTATGGTCTCTCCTGATTCTAAATATAGCTGAACCGTTTTGGTTTGACCAAGTAAAACTATTTTTATAAGCATCTTACGAAATGTCTATGGGAAAATAAATGGCGTAAGAAAATCTCTGGTACAGTGCTGAAGCAGGAAGTGACGTTCACTTTGCCTCTCTATATAAACATTTTGCTAAATGCCAGTCCGTGCTTGTGAGCAGCACAGTACAGATGTAGTGTAGCGTGATGCTCAGGCTGTTATCGTGTCATTTCATTCATACACCATCAGTTTGTTTGTGGGAGGAGCATGCTGTCTCCATCTTGTAATCCGTGTGTGTTTTTGACTCTACTACAGGCTGGTCCATGGATGTGGTGGAGCTGTGTAAGAAATATCGTCATGAGGGAGTGGTGGCCATCGACTTGGCGGGTGACGAGTCCCTGAACTGCGAAGCCTACCCCGGCCACAGGATGGCCTATGAGGTAATCAGGGCGAAGCAGCTCTCAACATAACGTAACGATAACGATAACGATGCGTAACAGAAAGCCTCCGTTTAAGGCTGGCATGTGGGGGGTTAAAAAATGGCGCGAGTCACTAATACTTTAAAATTGGTCTGCGTGTCATTTGTGTCTTCTTTAACCGCTCTCATGAAGGTGTTTATGATTAACACCTTCATGACCGGTTGATTAACAGTTAACCAACTGGCTATGTTGCTTAATGAGACATCTAAAAAAAAATGCATTAAAAAATGCATGGATTTGGATGATGACAGATATCCCGTGGCCCAAGGCTCCGTTGATTAGATTTTGGTGCTGATCTGAATCTGGCATTCCCCTCCATTAGACGATTATATATAAATATAAAAATAAAAATAAACTTATTATGGTGCGTTCAACAAGCGTTTCCCATGCTATTTTTAAGCTGGAGGCTGCAGCCTTGTAAGTTGTTCTTTTTCAATATTTTTATTTTATGGTTTTTCAGAACATGAGAAACAGAAACAAAAACAAAAACACGCAGACAGCAAAAGGGGAAAAGAAAAAGACAAAAAATAAACTGCAGCCTTGTAAGTTGAATAACTTTGATAGTGTTTGCAGAGGTTTGCGCTTTACTGAGTGCCTTCTAATACTTTATTTAGTAGGGAGACCTCCATTAACTAGTGCACTTAAACATTGTCATTGTGAACTTACAATACTTAATATAAGTGTTAAGTTAAGATAAGTGTTACCATTTGGCTCGTCCGTTTTGTGCGTGGAAGAGCCCTGTCTCAAAGTGATGAGTACTTCATCTGTTAGCCAGCAGGGGAAGACGCTGGCCCCGCACCAATTTACACTACACAGGTTAGCCAGCAGGGGAAGACGCTGGCCCCGCACCAAGTTACACTACACAGGTTAGCCAGCAGGGAAAGACGCTGGCCCCGCACCAAGTTACACTACACAGGTTAGCCAGCAGGGGAAGACGCTGGCCCCGCACCAAGTTACACTACACAGGTTAGCCAGCAGGGAAAGACGCTGGCCCCGCACCAATTTACACTACAGAGTCCAAAATGATATGCTTTTGGCTTTGAGCTGCTAGCATGCATTGATTATTTCAGAGAATACTTATCGAATCAATTTTGCCTGTCAGGTCATAATGAATGTGACATAATACAGCTCAACACCGTGCATCTGTCAAATCTTTTCTGATTTTTATTTTTTTTAACACTTTATTTTCCATTTTTTATAGAACAATATACGAACAAGACAAACAGGCTCAGACACAGGAAAAGAAAAGGAAAAAAGAAGAAGAAAAACAAACATACATACATCATTAACATTCAACAATATAACGTGCTATCAGCCGCATAAGGTGCTTATGTGTTTATAAAAGATATCGTGTACCTGGGATCCCGCCTAAGGGGTCCATGGGATAAATCATTTCAGAAGTGAATGGAGCACAAGATGGGTGTTGTTTGTCTGCATGAGGATAGTTCAGAGAGTGTCAGGTAAGTTCATTACAAAAGCCAGTTTACAGAAAGTATCGTCAATAGACTTTCAAACGCTTCGCTTCGAGTAATACTTCCTCGACCCACCTGAGACCAAAGTAAAGATGTAAAAAAACGACTTACTGCGCAGCACTATTTGACCCAATCTGAGAAGCTCGATGATTACAGACCCTGAGGCCTTCACCATGATGTACTGTGGCTTCACAGGAGTGAGAGCGTAAACACACAGACCCTGAGGCCTTCACCATGATGTACTGTGGCTTCACAGGAGTGAGAGCGTAAACACACAGACCCTGAGGCCTTCACCATGATGTACTGTGGCTTCACAGGAGTGAGAGCGTAAACATTCATGACAAAAACTTCACATTTGAGTCTTGTTGCTTCTCTCTCTGATAACTGAGTCGGTGCATTCCAGAGATGAACAAGAAGGACCTCCCACACCAAGGATGTGATTTGCTGTGTAGAATTCCAGAGATACACATAACCTCCAAGTATCGTCTGTTCCCTGATCATGTGTAACTATATTATTTGTAAATCCCTGTACTGCTTTCAGGCAATAACATCACATCAACGCCACCACTTCAATGTTGGACAAATTAATTTAAACATCATTTTTTGTTTCGAATATTATTTAACTCTCCCGAAATGAATTTTATAGCTAATTCGTTGTTTCCCCCGATTGAACAGGTTCTGATATCCAGTCAGGGTTCAGAATCCTGTCAGCATCTGAAATGATGGAAGAAATGAAAACACGTGCTTGAATTATTAACGGGGCAGCACGTCTCACAGAGCACAGTCCACACTAATATCCAGGGTTATCTTCTTAATGACATAACCTCTAGATTCATACTCCAGGGTTATCTTCTTAATGACATAACCTCTAGATTCATACTCCAGGCTTATCTTCTTAATGACATAACCTCTAGATTCATACTCTGAGATATGGGAAGCCTCGCTTAGTTTGCTGAAAACGAAACAAATGCTCTAATCTTGAAGGATGTCTTGTCTCTTTTTAGTCTTGTGAACACGCAGTACAAACATGATCTGTGGTATTCATGACTCAACAGCTGATATCCGTCACAGAATGTTGCTTCATATATTGCATATTTTGTGAAACAGACGTGTTGAAAACCCTGTCTTAAAAAATAAAGGCCACGTCAGCAGGGGGCGCCGCATCAGTGATGTGAAAGGCAGATGTTTGGCCGGGCGGTTGACGCGTCCCATGTCTGCTGTTGTTGACAGGAAGCAGTGCTCTGTGGGGTCCACAGGACTGTGCACGCAGGAGAAGTGGGCCCAGCCTCCGTGGTGAAAGAGGTAAGCTAACCCCCTCGAGACCCCCCAGCAGCAGCAGCAGCAGGAACCAGAGACATTTCTTATCAGGTTGTTGTTGTGAAGTCATCTAGGACCTTTATCCACTTCCACCATCTGATCCTACACAAGTCTCTGGTACACCCACCCCACCCCTCCTGACCCCACCCCTCCTGACCCCACAGAGCTGTGCTGGCCTGTAAAACAAACAGTAGAGATGAGTACACTAGCTAGAGCAGAGATCCGAGTAGTAAAGAGGTTCCAGGTTCCAAGATTTCTTGCAGTGTTGACTATTTGCTCATAGCACCATATACAGGTAGATCTTATGATCATTGTGTGCTATAGAGCAGCAAAACCGTACTTACTGAACGTTTAAAGAGCAAATACTAAACCACACAGGGTAGAAAATTGCTACTGCACTGCTCCACACCTCCAATCAGTGCTCATGTCAGAGCAGGTGTTGGTCATGTCAGAGCAGGTGTTGATGTCAGAGCAGGTGTTGATGTCAGAGCAGGTGTTGATGTCAGAGCAGGTGTTGATGTCAGAGCAGGTGTTGGTCATGTCAGAGCAGGTGTTGGTCATGTTAGAGCAGGTGTTGGTCATGACAGAGCAGGTGTTGATGTCAGAGCAGGTGTTGATGTCAGAGCAGGTGTTGATGTCAGAGCAGGTGTTGATGTCAGAGCAGGTGTTGGTCATGTCAGAGCAGGTGTTGATGTCAGAGCAGGTGTTGATGTCAGAGCAGGTGTTGATGTCAGAGCAGGTGTTGATGTCAGAGCAGGTGTTGATGTCAGAGCAGGTGTTGATGTCAGAGCAGGTGTTGGTCATGTCAGAGCAGGTGTTGGTCATGTTAGAGCAGGTGTTGGTCATGTCAGAGCAGGTGTTGGTCATGTCAGAGCAGGTGTTGGTCATGTCAGAGCAGGTGTTGATCATGTCAGAGCAGGTGTTGATGTCAGAGCAGGTGTTGGTCATGTCAGAGCAGGTGTTGGTCATGTCAGAGCAGGTGTTGGTCATGTCAGAGCAGGTGTTGGTCATGTCAGAGCAGGTGTTGGTCATGTCAGAGCAGGTGTTGGTCATGTCAGAGCAGGTGTTGGTCATGTCAGAGCAGGTGTTGATGTCAGAGCAGGTGTTGATCATGTCAGAGCAGGTGTTGGTCATGTCAGAGCAGGTGTTGATGTCAGAGCAGGTGTTGGTCATGTCAGAGCAGGTGTTGATGTCAGAGCAGGTGTTGATGTCAGAGCAGGTGTTGATGTCAGAGCAGGTGTTGATGTCAGAGCAGGTGTTGATGTCAGAGCAGGTGTTGGTCATGTCAGAGCAGGTGTTGATGTCAGAGCAGGTGTTGGTCATGTCAGAGCAGGTGTTGGTCATGTCAGAGCAGGTGTTGGTCTCATGTCAGAGCAGGTGTTGATGTCATGTCAGAGCAGGTGTTGATGTCATGTCAGAGCAGGTGTTGGTCATGTCAGAGCAGGTGTTGATGTCAGAGCAGGTGTTGATGTCATGTCAGAGCAGGTGTTGGTCATGTCAGAGCAGGTGTTGATGTCAGAGCAGGTGTTGATGTCATGTCAGAGCAGGTGTTGGTCATGTCAGAGCAGGTGTTGGTCTCATGTCAGAGCAGGTGTTGATGTCATGTCAGAGCAGGTGTTGATGTCATGTCAGAGCAGGTGTTGGTCATGTCAGAGCAGGTGTTGATGTCAGAGCAGGTGTTGATGTCATGTCAGAGCAGGTGTTGCGAGACACTGAGAAGCAGTGAAGCAGACCTCTTCTTCTATGTGACTTAGTGTTGATTTGCTCTATAAGCGGCGCCCATCCCAACGGCTTTGTCTCAACGTCCGTCATTCAGAAACGATGTCTGACGACACCGCGGCTGCCAAAGCGAGGAGGTCGTGCGTTAACTTACAAAACCACCTGACCCACTTCTCTCACATCTCCCTGCGTCGTTTGTCGTCACCGGCCACTTTCTAAGAAGCCCATCCCTCCAAGTGACAGAGCAGTGTGACAGAAATAGCCCCGCAGGTTCTGCTGACATGTGCTAGTGAGGGGATCCTTTTTTCCTTTTTTTCTTAACCTTTTGCATCTGCCTCTTGACCCCTGTGTGATATGTGTGTCAGGCTGTAGAGGTTCTGAAAGCTGAGCGGGTCGGACACGGCTACCGGACCCTGGAGGACCAGGGCCTGTACAAAAAACTGCTGGCCCAGAACATGCACTTTGAGGTCAGGAACCGCCCGGACGCACTATTTCAATGATCACTACCACTATGTTACCCACTATGTCATTTCTTATCAACATTGACAAGGATATTATTACACCTAATAAAAGTATTTCCAGTTGTATTTAAAGTGCAAATGCCCACGCTCATGATCTAATCTATGAAACGTACTGTGACCTGTGCGTCATTATACAACGATCATTTGATCTGGTCATAGATTTAAACTGGGATTATTTTATTGTCAATGATATCGTTGTCTGACGTTATAATACCAACCGTTATGACATGGTAATACAGTGACCCCTAGTGGAGACATAGCACTATAACACTATTATTATTATGATTATTATTTGTACTAATATGATTGGGTCTTACTGTGATGTACTGCTATGTGATTTCAGGTGTGCCCCATATCCAGTAAACTCACAGGTGCCTGTCTTACTGTGATGTACTGCTATGTGATTTCAGGTGTGCCCTATATCCAGTAAACTCACAGGTGCCTGTCTTACTGTGATGTACTGCTATGTGATTTCAGGTGTGCCCCATATCCAGTAAACTCACAGGTGCCTGTCTTACTGTGATGTACTGCTATGTGATTTCAGGTGTGCCCTATATCCAGTAAACTCACAGGTGCCTGTCTTACTGTGATGTACATGTGATTTCAGGTGTGCCCCATATCCAGTAAACTCACAGGTGCCTGTCTTACTGTGATGTACTGCTATGTGATTTCAGGTGTGCCCCATATCCAGTAAACTCACAGGTGCCTGTCTTACTGTGATGTACTGCTATGTGATTTCAGGTGTGCCCCATATCCAGTAAACTCACAGGTGCCTGTCTTACTGTGATGTACTGCTATGTGATTTCAGGTGTGCCCCATATCCAGTAAACTCACAGGTGCCTGTGACCCAGACTTCACCAAACACCCTGTTATCACGTGAGCTGACAATATTTCTATGACTGTTTGATAATAATGGGACTGTTGAGGCAAATTTGGGTGTTTATTAATTTTGTGTTTGGTTGTATTTGATCGGTACCCTCGTGTCGGCTCGTGTTGCAGGTTTAGGAAAGACCGGGCGAACTACTCACTGAACACAGACGACCCTCTGATCTTCAACTCCACCCTGCACCTGGACTACAGCACTGCGCAGAAATACATGGGATTCACTGAGGAGGAGTTCCAGCGACTGGTGAGACCGAAATAATGCATGAACTGTCGTAGTGGTTGTTAAGATTTAGGGAGTTTGTTTGCTTCAAATGTCAGTGTTTGGTAGCTGTGTGGATGATTTGTTTTCCACATGTAATTTATTTAATTCATATTTCATATTCATATTCAAACTCTTCTGGATTGAAAGCATAGGTTGTAGTTGCCATGTGCAATGCTGTTCTTCTCATTTGTTCAATAACACATAAATAACAGTGCACAAAGATACAATTATTCTGCTACACACTGAAAGGCCTCAGACCCATTTAATTCATATTGAAATATTCTTAAACAGAAGCGACAAAATACATTGGGGAGAAAAATGTGTTTCTTATTTGGATTCAGTGTGCAGTAGATTATCCTCTGAACTGACTCTGTTAACGTTGAGGAGAGCCTATAAGAACGTGCTAGGATGCAAACTGTAGCCTCACTGACTCCTCTCCTCCTCGTGTCTCGTGGCAGAACATCGCTTCAGCACAGTCCTGCTTCCTGCCTGAGAAGGAGAAGAAGGACCTGCTCAACAAACTCTACGAAGCCTATGGCATGGTGGAGACCACCGCCTTGTGAGGGATGGTGGAGACCACCGCCTTGTGAGGGATGGTGGAGACCACCGCCTTGTGAGGGATGGTGGAGACCACCGCCTTGTGAGGGATGGTGGAGACCACTGCCTTGTGAGGGATGGTGGAGACCACCGCCTTGTGAGGGATGGTGGAGACCACTGCCTTGTGAGGGATGGTGGAGACCACTGCCTTGTGAGGGATGGTGGAGACCACCGCCTTGTGAGGGATGGTGGAGACCACTGCCTTGTGAGGGATGGTGGAGACCACTGCCTTGTGAGGGACGCACTGAAGAGGACGTTTGAAGAGACGTGATCCGACCCAGGGACAACTCACCTGGTGACCTTAATCTCCTCACCTGACACAGAAGAATGTCCTGCAGAGCCACTCATATATCAAATATACTGTACTTCAAGATGGCTACGCTCACCTCTACTCATAAATCAGGCTTATGTGTTGTCAGTGTTCAATCTAAGCATACCTTTGATACTTTTGATTCATCATTGTCATAGCTAAATAGTATCCTTTACATTATAATTATTTTATAGTTAATATAACATTATATTTTATCTATAGTTATTATAACATTTTAATGTCCTAAACGTCCACAATGAAAGGGGGGATGAATGTTGTGAAGGATGAACTACAATGGTGCAGGATAAAAACCCAATGCCTATGGGGGGAAAATGTACTGTGAATCTCGAAAACAGCTCAATACCAAATGCTTCAGTCCTACATTTGAACACTAGATGGCACACTAGTGTCATCACAATGGACGGACAACCATGTTGACTTGAATTGTTTGACATTTCAGAATTACTTAATTACCAATGTCATTCTTTTGATGTGTATTTTTATTTAAAAAACGTTTTTTTGCATTTTACTAAATGAAAACACTTCCATTTATTACTGCCACACGTGAAATACATATATGACCATGATAAACGCTACAGTGAAACTCTGGTGTGCGTGTGTCCTTTCTCCTCTGAATATGATCAGAAACTGCAGTCATTTGAAAAATAAATCTGTCAGACCCCACCATATACTAACTTATGAAAGCAGCCTCAATACTGACTTTAGAACAGAGCTTTTCAAGTAATTACTCTTATGGAAATTAGCTGGAGCCTGGCACTCACATTGTTTAAATGTACACTGGTTTGCAGATCAAAAAATGCTTTCTCCTCTGCTCTTTTATAGACAGGAACACTGGGGCCATCCTAGGTGGAAATGTAAACAGTGGCTTCCTGCGGCCACCAGGTGGCCACCCTAATGTACACAAAAGCTGCATTCAATAATATTTATGGTTCTGGAAGGACTCGGCTCTGTACACTCATTAATTATGGTTGGCTTGGACCTGACGTGCTTCAGTGTTTTCAGATCCAATAGAAACCTGCAAACCTGCCTTGAACGTGAAACGCAATAACGCTGGGAAACATTGAATACAAATGTTACAGTCGATTCATATTAAGTCTTTTATTACACAAAGAAAATTGCTATCACAAAGTTATCACTGAACATTGCAATAAATATGACCTCCGTACAGTACATTATAACGACAACTATGTTGGTTTACTGAAAAGAAAAAGACTAGACGATGAAAATGAACAAGAGGGTCGTCACAAACGCATACGTACGTATAAAGGAAATAACAAACCGATGGTTATGAATATACACGTAACGCTCTCTGTGATAGAGTTCCATATTAGGCTGGAACAATGTTGTTGAGTGTTGTTATAAATGTATAGTGTTCAGCTCAGTCAGTCTCCAGGAGGTGAATCTGAAGGTTCTGTGCTTTTTTCTCATGTCAAGGAATATAAACGACTACCAGAGTAAAAGAGCAGCATCTCCGCGGTCAGGTTGTACTTCGTTCTGTTCCCCACATCGATAAAGAGGCGTGCGTTTGGGCGTTCCCGGGAAGCTCCAGACGCACGCCGGCAGTGAGCGAAGACGTCCTCACTGTGGCACGAGAACGATGCTGTGAGGAGAGCGGGTCCACTTAGGAGGACCACCGATACTCTCTCTCTCCCCGCCTCTCTTTCTTTCTCCATGTCTCTCTCTCTCTCTCTCTCTCTTGGTTCCGCTCTGTCTCTCTCTCCCCTCCGGTCTCTGGGTGGTTCTGCTTAAGACGGGCCTCCGTTTCCCTGGGCGTCTTGGCTGGTGGAGCCCTCGGCCGCGGGGGGCGGTGAGGCCCCTGGCTCTCCTTCTGGAGGAAGACATGGAGGAAAGGACATGTGCAACACAACAATTCAGTCACATGTAACACTGTATTCAAAACAAATCAAGCTCGGAGCTGTTTGGCGTTCCTCGCGTCGGCCAATAAATCTGCTCCAGGGGGTCCAGGCTGAGTGAGAAGGCTCCTCAACTTCCTGAGGAAGGAACTAGGACTTCCTCTGGCAACACAATGTCGGCGTTACAGGAGATTATTTGCCAATGTGAGACTTGGGTTTGATTTACAGCGGTCAAACTGGTTATGTCATGAGAACCTGGCCTCTGACTGGAACCAAGGAAGTCAGTGAGGAGAACAATCCAACACTTACAATGGTCATCATCATAAATACAGCAAGTGGCCTGTATGCTAACAATTCAAGGGAAACGTTTTTTTTTTTTTTTTTTTTTTGCATGTTTTTAGCAGGGGGTTCCTATCTGGAGGAGACCCCAGGGGAGCACGGGGAGAACATGCAAACTCCACACAGAAAGCCCCTTTTTGACGAGCCCCTCCCGGGCCGTAGGGACACACCCTCAGCGGCCACAGCTTCCCAGGCGGGAATCGAACCCAGGACCTTCTCGCTGTGAGGCGACACCGTGCCCCCTACTACTACAAACTGCCTCGAGATCACAAGTTAATTATCTCGAAACAAAGTGTAATTTTCTCTTATTACTTGTGTTCATCAGAGATCAGGAGTGCCATGTCACAGTGTGCACAGATGGTGTCTTGACAACCCGATTTAACGCTGAACATGTCAGATCACGGATTACCCAATGTCGATCAACTCATCCCTACTGGGCTTCAATCAACGTCTAACACAGGCAGACGTTGCGTTGTGTCTTTCTGTTAGCGAGAACATTCGTTCTGATCAGTCCTCATCATCTAATTAGGAGACTCTCCTGCCTGCTCTGCATGCTGGCATTAGCACTCCTGATCTCTGATCAACTTTATAAGTAATAAAGAGGACAGAACATTTAGTTTTCTCGTGATAACTCGTTTTCACCAGATAACGGCATTCAAAAACATGATTGCAGCACGGCTGTTCTCAGCTTCCGTAGCTACTGAATAATACCGATGTCATGAAAGGAAGAGTGCTGAGGAAGCATTGACCATCTATCATGTGGAGGTGTTGTTATGACTCATTTAACAAAGGGGGCACAAATCAAAGCTGTCTCACACAGACAGCGCCCTCAGCTGGCAGCTGTCTGTAGTGCTGCTGAATGTGTTAACACATTGACTACGTTTACATGCACACAATATTCCGCTTTTTGCCCATATTCGGAAAATGACAATATTCCGACTAAATGAATAATCCACTAATATTCCCGTTTACATGCAGCCGTAGCTCGACATGTGAGGGAGGGGGGGAGAGAGAGAGAGATGCAGGTAGGCGGAGCCGCGGAGCTTTTCTGTTGAGAATAAACAGAGCAGCACTATTCTTACGAGCATCACTTGGTCCATTTCAGGAGCAGCTTGCTGCTGAAAAGTTTGGTGTTGCGCATCCAAGTCTTTCATACAAAGTAGGCTAGTAGCCTACATTATTACCTCGCAGGCTCGCAAGCATTGTGGACTTCCGTGGGCACTGGGCACTATAGGCTACTCTCTCTCTCTCTCTCTTTAAATCGATGTTTCTCATCTCCTCCCGATCAGAAATGTCGGCTTTTCTTTTTGCATGCCAGAGATGATGGATTATTATGATTATATCGTCTGTTCTAGCGCTTTCTAGCACACATCAGTTGACCACAAACAGGCAACATGCGTCGCAAACTGCGGTAAAAACCCTGATTGAGACACATATTCCGAATGCGCTGTATACATGATCAAAGAATCCTCCGAAAAAACCCGAATACTACTGGAATAACCCAGATGTCTTAATCGGAAAATGATGAATTCGGAAAAAGGCCAAATTCGGAAAATGCAACTGGAATATGCTGTTTACATGACCCTTATCAAATTCAGAATATTGTCATTTTCCGAATAATAGTGGAATATTGTGTGCATGTAAACGTAGTGATTGTTCTACCTTCACTGGATCATTTGAGATGTGTGTTTGTGTGTTTGCTGACCTGCAGCCTTCAGGTCCATCTCTGCCAGGTCTTTGGTTAGCTCACTGGTGCTGGCCGGTGGGCTCTTCTCCCCTGCGATGTCGGGCACGGCGTTCCTGCGGCCTGTGCGGTCGCAGTTGATGAAGTCTGAGTACGTGGTCGTCTCCACGTCCATCATCTGTCCATGACCAGTGCTCTCATTACACCTGGAGGAGGCGGGACCACAAGCAAATCAATCACCTGGGCTGCGTTCCAATACCCATATTTGTACTTCTTTCTTGTAGTATGTACTGCCGCTGCCCTCACAAAGTATGGATTGTAGTGTGCAGCATGCATGCAAAATGCATACTATTGGGACACACTACATCTGTCGTCACGTGAGCTTCCTGAACTCCGACCTCTTGCTCACTTCCGCCGACGTCCGCAGCGCCACATTTGAGTTTCTTTTTTATTTTTTTATTTTTTTTCAATAAACAAAGTCTGGCAATAACAAACAGTACATTATACAAAAGATCCAGACTAAGCAT
Source organism: Poromitra crassiceps (assembly GCF_964638095.1). NCBI lineage: Eukaryota > Metazoa > Chordata > Actinopteri > Beryciformes > Melamphaidae > Poromitra > Poromitra crassiceps. The sequence goes on along the minus strand of NC_139637.1, from coordinate 5,177,748 downwards.
TTACAAAATTGGAACAGACAATCAAATAAACAAATTGCTGTTATATTGTAATGTATGTTGTTGTTTCTAATAAACTGATGTGATGATACTTACATGCAGTCTCATTCTTAACAGTATAATAACGTGCATATTTCTGTCAGTGTTTTTATCATAGTTATTGACGTGTTCACGGCGTCATGGAGGTGGGCGTGGATTATACACGCAGCTCAGTCAGTGCGACTAACTCCAGTAGGTGGCGGTAATGCACAAAAAGTTGTTTGCCAACCGCCATAAAACATTAGAAGAAGAAGAAGAAGACGTAACTTCCGCTGCGCAAAGGATTGTGGGGAAGATTGGCTGGCGCAGCATGCATCGATCCATACTCCGAAATAGGAGCTGATGTAGTACAACATCCTGGTACTCTTGGCATACTGCATCTGACATACTATGTATTGGGACATACTAATTCTTTTTTTGCCTACTAAATAGTATGGAAGTATGGGTATTGGAACGGGCCCCTGAACTCTCTGCCTTCAACGGCCTGTAGGAGGAGCTATGGGAGGACATACTGCTGTGAGCAGAGTATTCATTTCTAGTCTCGGCTCCCAGACAATTGGGGATCTCCAGTTAACTAGTTAACAAACGTTAATATCTGAAAAACTATACATGACATCGCTTATATTTTTACATTTTGAGTGAGAGCAGAAGTAGCTCTAGAGTCTGATGTATAATATAGGCATGTCGTGTTAAAGTTGTGTGAACTGTCGCAGTTTTTAACGGCGGGCTCCATAGGGTCTCATTACCGTTTGCACCCAAGTGACGCGGTTTGTTTACCAAAATGCTGCTCGCTGATCCCTCGTACAGCAGTGGTGAGATACTCAAGACGGAGCTGAAGATGAGCCGTGCAGTGGGAAAGAGTGGGCGGAGACAGGGGGCATCTCTGCCTGCAGCCCTTCCACAACCTCAGAAGGTGGCAGTTCACAGAGTCAACAGAAGGTGGCAGTTCACAGAGTCAACAGAAGGTGGCAGTTCACAGAGTCAACAGAAGGTGGCAGTTCACAGAGTCAACAGAAGGTGGCAGTTCACAGTCGATTAATAAAGAGAAAATGAAGCTGTTCATAATTGCCATTTCTATTTCTGCACAGCAGCTAATGGCACTACTGACATTTGTGCTAATTGGTCGTCCTAATTAGAACAGAAAAACAAAACACTGCTCTCAAACCTCCCAGGGTGTTAACTTAACACACTCATATGCCTCAACGATCAGTTACAAACCTCCCAGGGTGTTAACTTAACACACTCATACACCTCAACGATCAGTTACAAACCTCCCAGGGTGTTCACTTAACACACTCATACGCCTCAACGATCAGTTACAAACCTCCCAGGGTGTTAACTTAACACACTCATACACCTCAACGATCAGTTACAAACCTCCCAGGGTGTTCACTTAACACACTCATACACCTCAACGATCAGTTACAAACCTCCCAGGGTGTTCACTTAACACACTCATACGCCTCAACGATCAGTTACAAACCTCCCAGGTTGTTCACTTAACACACTCATACACCTCAACGATCAGTTACAAACCTCCCAGGGTGTTCAGTTAACACACTGATATACACCTCAACGATCAGTTACAAACCTCCCAGGGTGTTCACTCAACACACTCATACGCCTCAACGATCAGTTACAAACCTCCCAGGTTGTTCACTTAACACACTCATACACCTCAACGATCAGTTACAAACCTCCCAGGGTGTTCAGTTAACACACTGATATACACCTCAACGATCAGTTACAAACCTCCCAGGGTGTACACTTAACACACTCATACACCTCAACGATCAGTTACAAACCTCCCAGGGTGTTCACTTAACACACTCATACACCTCAACGATCAGTTACAAACCTCCCAGGGTGTTCACTTAACACACGCATACGCCTCAACGATCAGTTACAAACCTCCCAGGGTGTACACTTAACACACTCATACACCTCAACGATCAGTTACAAACCTCCCAGGGTGTACACTTAACACACTCATACACCTCAACGATCAGTTACAAACCTCCCAGGGTGTTCACTTAACACACTCATACGCCTCAACGATCAGTTACAAACCTCCCAGGGTGTTCACTTAACACACTCATACACCTCAACGATCAGTTACAAACCTCCCAGGGTGTTCACTCAACACACTCATATACCTCAACGATCAGTTACAAACCTCCCAGGGTGTTCACTTAACACACTCATACACCTCAACGATCAGTTACAAACCTCCCAGGGTGTACACTTAACACACTCATACACCTCAACGATCAGTTACAAACCTCCCAGGGTGTTCACTTAACACACTCATACACCTCAACGATCAGTTACAAACCTCCCAGGGTGTTCACTTAACACACTCATACACCTCAACGATCAGTTACAAACCTCCCAGGGTGTTCACTTAACACACTCATACACCTCAACGATCAGTTACAAACCTCCCAGGGTGTTCACTTAACACACTCATACGCCTCAACGATCAGTTACAAACCTCCCAGGGTGTTCACTTAACACACTCATACACCTCAATGACCAGTTACAAACCTCCCAGGGTGTTCACTTAACACACTTATACACCTCAACGATCAGTTACAAACCTCCCAGGGTGTTCACTTAACACACTCATACACCTCAACGATCAGTTACAAACCTCCCAGGGTGTTCACTTAACACACTTATACACCTCAACGATCAGTTACAAACCTCCCAGGGTGTTCACTTAACACACTCATACACCTCAACGATCAGTTACAAACCTCCCAGGGTGTTCACTTAACACACTCATACGCCTCAACGGCCAGTTACAAACCTCCCAGGGTGTTCACTTAACACACATCAAGCAGTTTCTAGAAAAAGCACTGATCAATATGGAGAAGTTGAACCAGCCAACGTAAATGAGGTGGAGAGCGTTCAAAGGACAAGCAGAGGTGGAGCCAGAAAGAGGCCCAGCGAAGACCATATCGAGCTCCCATTAGCAATTCATTCCTCCTCTGTTTCCTGTTCTCAGTCCATATTTAACTAGGTCATGGATCCTGCCAACCACTAAAACACTATACAGCTGGTGATTCCTCAGAGAAGAGAGACGGGTCAAAAACAAGGCTGCTCCAGAAACCAAAGAAAGAAAGCCCAAAAAGAAAAACTGAAAAGAAAAGATGAGAAACGACAAGACGAGAGAAGGGAAAATAACCTCCTGCACTCTGAAGTAGGAGCAGCATCCGACCTCCTCTGTCTGAAGCTGGCACCAACATGCAGCTGGAGATACTGGATCACTCTGCTAATGCCTCTCCTCCTACACCCTCAATCCCCTGAAGATCTCCTCGCAGCCTGCTTCAGTATGTGGGGCAGAACGTGACGCCGGCATTACAGTCACACACGTACCCACCACCGATCACCATTCATCAGCCATTTCAACCGTGATAAACAACCGACGCAACTCCAGCGGAAGTTACTACCAATCTGTAAGAAACGTGAGGAGGTTGGAATCTGGAGCGGCAAGGAGAGAGAGAGAGAGAGAGAGAGAGAAAGAGAGAGAGAGAGAGAGAGAGAGAGAGAGAGAGAGCGGAAGCCAGAGAGTTGGCAGACGCTGTGTTGCAGCAACGACACAGTGACCCCGGGCAAGTCTGCTCCCAACCGCTTTTACTCACACACAGTGACCCCGGGCGAGTCTGCTCCCAACCGCTTTCACTCACACACAGTGACCCGGGGCGAGTCTGCTCCCAAACACTTTCACTCACACACAGTGACCCCGGGCGAGTCTGCTCCCAACCGCTTTCACTCACACTCAGTGACCCCGGGCTAATCTGCTCCCAACCGCTTTCACTCACACACAGTGACCCGGGGCGAGTCTGCTCTCAACCACTTTCACTCACACACAGTGACCCCGGGCGAGTCTGCTCCCAACCGCTTTCAGTCACACACAGTGACCCCGGGCGAGTCTGCTCCCAACCGCTTTCAGTCACACACAGTGACCCCGGGCGAGTCTGCTCCCAAACGCTTTCACTCACACACAGTGACCCGGGGCGAGTCTGCTCCCAACCGCTTTCACTCACACACAGTGACCCCGGGCGAGTCTGCTCCCAAACGCTTTCACTCACACACAGTGACCCCGGGCGAGTCTGCTCCCAAACGCTTTCACTCACACACAGTGACCCCGGGCGAGTCTGCTCCCAAACGCTTTCACTCACACACAGTGACCCGGGGCGAGTCTGCTCCCAAACACTTTCACTCACACACAGTGACCCGGGGCGAGTCTGCTCCCAAACACTTTCACTCACACACAGTGACCCCGGGCGAGTCTGCTCCCAACCGCTTTCACTCACACACAGTGACCCGGGGCGAGTCTGCTCCCAAACACTTTCACTCACACACAGTGACCCCGGGGCGAGTCTGCTCCCAAACGCTTTCACTCACACACAGTGACCCCGGGCGAGTCTGCTCCCAAACACTTTCACTCACACACAGTGACCCCGGGCGAGTCTGCTCCCAACCGCTTTCACTCACACACAGTGACCCCGGGCGAGTCTGCTCCCAACCGCTTTCACTCACACACAGTGACCCGGGGCGAGTCTGCTCCCAAACACTTTCACTCACACACAGTGACCCCGGGCGAGTCTGCTCCCAAACGCTTTCACTCACACACAGTGACCCCGGGCGAGTCTGCTCCCAAACGCTTTCACTCACACACAGTGACCCCGGGCTAATCTGCTCCCAACCGCTTTCACTCACACACAGTGACCCCGGGCGAGTCTGCTCCCAACCGCTTTCAGTCACACACAGTGACCCCGGGCGAGTCTGCTCCCAACCGCTTTCAGTCACACACAGTGACCCCGGGCGAGTCTGCTCCCAAACGCTTTCACTCACACACAGTGACCCGGGGCGAGTCTGCTCCCAAACGCTTTCACTCACACACAGTGACCCCGGGCGAGTCTGCTCCCAAACGCTTTCACTCACACACAGTGACCCGGGGCGAGTCTGCTCCCAAACACTTTCACTCACACACAGTGACCCGGGGCGAGTCTGCTCCCAAACACTTTCACTCACACACAGTGACCCCGGGCGAGTCTGCTCCCAACCGCTTTCACTCACACACAGTGACCCGGGGCGAGTCTGCTGCCAACCGCTTTCACTCACACACAGTGACCCCGGGCGAGTCTGCTCCCAAACACTTTCACTCACACACAGTGACCCCGGGCGAGTCTGCTCCCAACCGCTTTCACTCACACACAGTGACCCCGGGGCGAGTCTGCTCCCAACCGCTTTCACTCACACACAGTGACCCCGGGCGAGTCTGCTCCCAACCGCTTTCACTCACACACAGTGACCCCGGGCGAGTCTGCTCCCAACCGCTTTCACTCACACACAGTGACCCCGGGCCAGTCTGCTCCCAACCGCTTTCACTCACACACAGTGACGTTGTGGGCTGGAGACGCAGGTGGAGAAGGTGATGTTTTGGGCTGGAGACGGCCTTTAAGCCCCTCTAGGTAAGAGCAGTACCTCAGGAAATGCCACAGCCCCGGGGCCACTGGCGTTTCCACCCAGAAACGACAAGAGGCGCTCTGTGTTCACAGCTCTGCAGCAGCAGGTAGTGTGATCGTCCCTCAGATCTCCATCCAGATAGCTGCTGCCATTAGTAAGCAAAGTCGCCGTGGGAGGCCACTTTCACCTTTCCTTACATACACGTGAAAGTCAAAGAGATAAGTCCTCATTAGGCAGATTGAATTTAACGAGCTCACCGTCTCACACTTTTCATAATCACTTTTCATAATCACTTTTCATAATCACGCCCACCTTTTCCACCAACTTAAAACCAAGTTCAAAAAAACAAGTGACCCCTTCAAGTGCCAATTATCCCACAGACATCTGAGACCCTGTTTGAAGATTTACCTTCAACTGCCGACCGACTGAAACACAAAACAGTTGAGCGACCGTGTGTCTCGTCCAGCGATGACTGTTTGTGCTGTGTTCTGCTCCACTGGGCCCAGTTGTTATGCAGCTTGTGGGAGACACTGTCTAATTGCTGCTCCTTTGTTTAATTAGTCGGCTTGCGTCAAATCCTACCAGGAGATCATTAACGAGTTTTCCATGGAGGGGTGGAGATGTCCTTCTGCTCCTCACTCTGCACGTTTACACTCTGCTCTGCCTGAACGCCCGCCCGCCCGGCCGCCTGGTCTCCTCTGCCTGCCTGCCTGCCTGCCTGCCTGGTCTCTGCCTGCCTGCCTGGTCTCTGCCTGCCTGCCTGCTAGGGGTGGGGGGGGGGGATCGATACAGCATAGTATCGCGATATTTTGCCTGATGATATTGTATCGATATTTGGACGCCAAGTATCGATATTTTTAGGGATGCACCGATATGAAAATGTTGGCCGATGCCGATAACCGATATTAAGATTGCTGTTATGGCCGATAACCGATATTTACCGATGTCGATATGATCTGTATAAAAACACATTTCTATGATAATAAAATTTTGTACATACTGAAAAACACATCAACAAAATAATCAAAAGTTATACATTTCTTTATTTCAAAAACATTTGTAAAAGCCCATAAATCATAGATTTACTGCATTATTTCATCTCAATGTGAAGGATTTGGCTGATACCGATAACCAATATTAACATTGCAACATCGGAGCGATACCGATATGTTAAAAAATTACTAACATCGGCCGATACCGACATACCGATATGACTGCCGATATATCGTGCATCCCTAGATATTTTATTATATACTGTGCAAATAAACTGTTTGCTATTACAGTGCTAGAATAATAGAATCAATTGCTTTTTCAATTAATTGTGTCTACTTGACAATGTTGCTGCAATAAAATGGTTGAAGTCAGATGAACAGACTGGAAAATTGATCTTATATAAACCAGATGTTGACCAAAGTTTTCCTTTGGGGGACATCATTTGCAGTTGAAAAAGTAAGAAATCACAATATATCGCAATATCGCAATACTATCGTATCGTGACTCAAGTATCGTTTTAGTATCGTATCGTGGCATCTGGTGATCCCCACCCCTCCTGCCTGCCTGCCTGGCTGGCTGCCCGCCTGCCTGCCTGGCTGCCTGGCTGCCTGCCTGGCTGCCTGCCTGCCTGCCCGCCTGGTCTCAGCTGTGGAAAGGAAGACTTTAATGATGACGCATTTGAAAATCACTCTGGATCCCTGAGAGGCACAAACCACCTCGCCGTGAGATGATGAACATGTTTTCAAAGCGCTGATGTGATGGTGTGAGAGGCAGCGGAGGTGCTTTTCTTATTGTTGTTGCTCTTCACCTGCTGCCATTTTCTATCATGTAAATAAATGAACATGTAGTGAAGCGTCTTTGGAAATAGACGATCTCTGAAGGACACCGGTGACCTGATCTGTGTACCACCAACACCAACTGACTGGATTAATTGCTCGTCTCGTTTATTGTCGAGTGGAATAACAGAGTGATCACTGCTCGATGAGATGACAGAGACGTTATATTTAGAATATTACAAAGCCTCGTATATCGCTCACACGTTTCACACGCCAAAATCACACTGGTATCTCATAACTATATTGTGATCAATTCTGACCGGTTCGTAGTATAAAAGTGGCGCTGTCCTAGTTAATAAAGGGTGTCTTTATATGAAAGGCCAGTGCGTCTCTCTACAGAAGGAAACTCGACACACCTGCAGCTGTAAGACAGAATGTCACAGGTGTGCATTTTCACTCCACACAATAAACGAGTCAAGCCTCCACGGTATATGTCTCACGAGCTGAACTCAGCGTCGCCTCCCCCCCCCCTCCTCCAGCAGCACCGCACAGTCAGGTTCTGACCCGGCCCAGTCCAGTCCAGTGTGTGACGTGTGGAGGAGATCCTTTAGACTTTGATGAGTTCTTCACTCAAACGCTGCTCATGTCCTGCCAGCAGGGTGTGGAGGAGGACAGGAGAGAAGCTTCCTCCCACCATGGCAGGCTGGAACATGAATGGTGGGGCAGACTGGGTGCGGTGGTGGTGGGGCAGACTGGGTGCGGTGGTGGTGGTGACATGTAACAGAGGTGACAATGTAACACGAGTGAGATTATTATTAGGAACAAAAACCCCGTGAGATCACAGAGAGAATATGAGTCAGCGTCAGCAGCAGCACAGCAGCCACTTTGCCTGGGCCCATTAGGGAAGGCAGGCCCGGCCCGGAGCCTTTTAAAGCTGATTCCTCTGTAATAAAGTCACATTATGCTCCATAAGAACCCACACAAAGACCGGCTTCCTTGCTCATCTGGGAGGTCCATTAGGGCCTGTCCTCCCGACCCATTTCAAGTCAGGCCACTAATTGTCCAGCGTTTTATGGACGAGGCAAACAGCCTCCACATGACTGACTTTCATCTACCTCTCATAGCAACTACTTTTCCACTGGCTTCCTCATCCAGGGTGCTTTACATCCAGGGTGCTTTACATCCAGGGTGCTTTACGACTAGGGTGCTTTACGTCCAGGGTGCTTTACATCCAGGGTGCTTTACATCCAGGATGCTTTACATCCAGGGTGCTTTACATCCAGGGTGCTTTACATCCAGGGTGCTTTACGTCCAGGGTGCTTTACATCCAGGGTGCTTTACATCCAGGATGCTTTACATCCAGGGTGCTTTACATCCAGGGTGCTTTACGTCCAGGGTGCTTTACGTCCAGGGTGCTTTACATCCAGGGTGCTTTACATCCAGGATGCTTTACATCCAGGGTGCTTTACATCCAGGGTGCTTTACATCCAGGATGCTTTACATCCAGGGTGCTTTACATCCAGGGTGCTTTACATCCAGGGTGCTTTACATCCAGGATGCTTTACATCCAGGGTGCTTTACATCCAGGGTGCTTTACATCCAGGGTGCTTTACATCCAGGGTGCTTTACATCCAGGGTGCTTTACATCCAGGATGCTTTACATCCAGGGTGCTTTACATCCAGGGTGCTTTACGACTAGGGTGCTTTACATCCAGGGTGCTTTACATCCAGGGTGCTTTACATCCAGGATGCTTTACATCCAGGGTGCTTTACATCCAGGGTGCTTTACGACTAGGGTGCTTTACATCCAGGGTGCTTTACATCCAGGGTGCTTTACATCCAGGATGCTTTACATCCAGGGTGCTTTACATCCAGGGTGCTTTACGACTAGGGTGCTTTACATCCAGGGTGCTTTACATCCAGGGTGCTTTACGACTAGGGTGCTTTACATCTAGGGTGCTTTACATCTAGGGTGCTTTACATCCAGGGTGCTTTACGACTAGGGTGCTTTACATCCAGGGTGCTTTACATCCAGGGTGCTTTACATCCAGGATGCTTTACATCCAGGGTGCTTTACATCCAGGATGCTTTACATCTAGGGTGCTTTACATCTAGGGTGCTTTACATCCAGGGTGCTTTACATCCAGGGTGCTTTACATCCAGGGTGCTTTACATCCAGGATGCTTTACATCCAGGGTGCTTTACATCCAGGGTGCTTTACGACTAGGGTGCTTTACATCCAGGGTGCTTTACATCCAGGGTGCTTTACATCCAGGGTGCTTTACGACTAGGGTGCTTTACATCCAGGGTGCTTTACGACTAGGGTGCGTTACATCCAGGGTGCTTTACATCCAGGATGCTTTACATCCAGGGTGCTTTACATCCAGGGTGCTTTACATCCAGGGTGCTTTACGACTAGGGTGCTTTACATCCAGGGTGCTTTACGACTAGGGTGCTTTACATCCAGGGTGCTTTACGACTAGGGTGCTTTACATCCAGGGTGCTTTACATCCAGGGTGCTTTACGACTAGGGTGCTTTACGACTAGGGTGCTTTACATCCAGGGTGCTTTACATCCAGGGTGCTTTACATCCAGGGTGCTTTACATCCAGGATGCTTTACATCCAGGGTGCTTTACATCCAGGATGCTTTACATCCAGGATGCTTACCGACTAGGGCTGTGAATCTTCACTGGCCTCATGATTCGATTACGTTTCATCGGTCAACGATTCGATTCGATTCCACGATGCATCTCGATACAGCTCAAAGTATCGCAGCTCCAAGTATCAAATCCTCAATTTTCTGTATTATTACTGCACATGGCTACTAATTTTTCATCAATTAATACAAGCAGTCAGATAAATATCAAGTCCCTTTTTTACTTAGAAAGTGCTTGAAAATCTGAATGTCAACAGAAATTTAAACATAAACGATTCAACGATTCATCTGTCAACGATTCGATTCGATTCACACGTCCGCATCGCGATGCATCGATTGAATGATTAATTTTGAAACCCCTATTTTACCGACCTCCTTCCAAACATGATCTGAACGCCCGAAATTCAAAAAGTGAGATTTGCAAAGCCGTGATAATCCTCTCTCCTCCTTTGAAATGAAAGTGTGGCAAAAGTCAATATATGTCTAACAAGGTTTATAGCTGACAGGATGGAACTAATAACCCACAGGACAGCAGCACCATAGAAGAAGAGCACAGTTACCATAGAAGAAGAAAAGACATCCGTCACCCAGCCCATTTGCATGAGTGAAGTTTTGCTCTCTCAGCAGCCATTACAGATCGTGCGGTCAGATCAGATGATGCACGAGCTTAAGCTTCTATCACAATTAACAAAGCGTTTTGCCAAGAAGCCGTTCAGAAAGGAGGAAACAACTAAAGTGTCCAGCAGCAGCGTAGCTTTAACTTACCAAAGCAATCAAGAGTGGTTTCACTCGCTGTCGGGTTTCCCACAAACTCCCAACCAGCAGACAGACAGACAGACAGACACCAGCAGACAGACAGACAGACCCCAGCAGACAAAATGTCCATTTAGAGCAGTTGAGCGGCCTCCACACTGACAGAGAGAGAGCAGTGCTGTGTCTCAGATGGGGTTCTGGGTTCTGTCTATTCACATGATGTCAGCAGCTGCTCGCCGGACCAGCCCACTTCAAACAACAAGGGGGAGCTGTATTTCCTCATAGAGATTTGCATTGTTGTTCTGCGTGCGTACGCAGCCCGTCCTGTTCAACAACAAATAAAACTACTGTGCTCATTCAACACTCCATACAGTACAGTATATCCTTCCTCTTTTTAAATCGGACCCAGGGCCGGGTGTGACGGCCTCATTTCCCCTGGTGGCTGAAGTGAATATTGCACCTTGCAAAAAACAGCCAGCTCGCTCTTTAGAAATAAGCCATTTTCATCGTTTGCCGGCGCTGTGGAAACGTTTCCCTGACTGGAAGATGTTGCTGCTGCAGACGTCGGCCATCTTTGTCATTTTTAATACAGACAGATTCAAAGAGGGTTTTTTTTCTCTCACATTAGAAGTTATGACATTATGAGTCACATTAAGTCAGAATGATCACCGTTAACAGCAGATACTCGATGCAATCTAATCTTCTGTATCCGGAGCAGAGATAGCGAGGATGATCTAGTGGCACTCTCGTCCTAAACGAGCTAGCTGAGCTCCTGCCTGAAGGCATCTCAAACCAGCCGAGGAACAGGAGATAAGAAAGGCTATTAGCATCAGCTACTGTGGAGGAGGACGTGAGTGAACTAATGAATAAAACAAAAGAAGATCTTGGCTGAGGACTCTTCTCCTCCGGAAAGCTCGAGTGAAATCAGAAATCAATCTGGGCCTGGACAGATCGTCTTGGCGAGCGTATTAGAGGAGCGGCCGAGTAGTGGTTCTCCACTTTGCAACTCGTCTCGGACCACTTCGGAGATTAAAGTTCATTGCGTTCCATTTGCCTATCAGGAGAGAGATCTGTGGTGTAGCTGTCCCACACTGGAACATCTACACCGCACGCAGCAACACCAGAAGAGACTGTGCTGCTGCTGTGCTGTCGATCGCCATGTTCAGAGGTTGGGTTGTAAATGACTGTTTTATCAGCAGCCCACCTGTTGGCAGTGATCTCTGTACCTGACAAAGTGAGGAAGACCTTCCTCGTTAGTGATCTCTGTACCTGACAAAGTGAGGAAGACCTTCCTCGTTTGGGCTGCAGACCGGGGCTGGGTCACATGACTTCAAATCAATATCACGATCATTTCAAACTTTTACCTCGATGAGGTGAATGATTATTTATTATTTACGTTTTTGTTTTTTTACAGTGCCTCGTTCTCCGACGAGGTCTGTACTAGTAGTACTCTACTCACTGTACTGTACTGTACTGTACTGGTTGACAGTTCATGAACGCACATATTCGGAAAAGTATTAAACAAATGAACATGAATTGAATTAACGAATAAATTGTCATGAGCAAGATGAAGGCGGTTGGAGGTTGTAAAATGTCACTTTCAATATGGTTCATAAATAACTGCCTGCCCAGCCCTACTGGAGAAGACACTCCTCTGTTGTGTGTGGTGCTAGGCATGCTCGGCATGCTGTTGTGCTGTATACTGACAGTTAGGCTATGGAGTAGAAATCTACTGGAGGATGACATCAGCAGCGAGTGATTCCACATCACATGACCACATCACATGACCACATCACATGCATGTGACCAGGCAGCCACACAGCACAGGAAATGCCTGTGTTATTATCGACTTCCACTTGTCCCCCGCAGGCTCTGACTGACCACACGGCCCGACAGTATGCTGCTATGCTGCAGCTGAGCTGAAGAGGCATGCTAACATGATGCTAACACATGCTAGCAAAGGGAAACAGCTGCCATGATTTATCTTAACACCTGTTGTTGTTATCAAGATGTGTAATAGAGAGGCAGCAAAGTGAACGTCACTTCCTGCTTCAGCACTGTACCAGAGATTTTCTTACGCCATTTATTCTCCCATAGACATTTCATAAAATGCTTATAAAAATAGTTTTACTTGGTCAAACCAAACGGTTCAGCTATATTTAGAATCGGGAGAGACCAGAGAACATTTCACTCGGACCAAAACTTTTAAAAAACAACATTGAAAAAATATTTTCTTTAAACCCGCATTTTTTTTTTACGTTTTGGTCCGAGTGAAATGTTATGCGATCTCTCCTGTTTCTAAATATATCCGAACCGCTTGGTTTGAACAAATAAAACTATTTTTATAAGCATTTTACGAAATGTCTATGGGAAAATAAATGGCGGATGAAAATCTCTGGTACAGTGCTGAAGCAGGAAGTGACATTCACTTTGGCTCTCTATAAAAGCAGCAGACAGAAAGATCCGGACTCAAGCAGAGATACGAATTAAACCCAAGCGTACAGCACACACACACACACACACACACACACACACACACACACACACACACACACACACTCTGTGAGTTTAAAACTCTTTATCAAACAGATGGTAGAAGAGTGCAAGAAACAACAACGAAGAGCCCCCAACAAACATGCCTCCATGCTGGAGCGACCGTGTGGCGGCCGGGGTTCTGTTCGCTCGGCTCGCGTCACCTGGCAACAGCCGGGTCACTGGACACCGGCGCTGAACAGAAGACCAAAGCGTGCAGGTCAAACAATAGTATGGCGTCACACAGAGCGGAGGCAAACTACGATATCCTGGATCAGATAACCCGGCTCTTAAGAGGTAAGTAAAGATTAAGTTACCACAAGTGGCCAATGTACCTCGATGTGTAGCCATGTGCGTCCCTGTGGTCAGGGGAAAAGTGCAAAAGACGGCGTAATGGAGACCTCCTTCACAGACGGGTGGCCAGCCAGCCGGACACATGACACCAGTCTACTGGAGCTGCGTGTCCTGCCCTGCCTCGGCTATAGGGAATCCCCTGGTGTGTGTGTCCGTGTGTGTGTGTGTGTGTGCGTGTGTGTGCGTGTGCGTGTGTGTGTGTGTGTGTGCGTGTGCGTGTGTGCGTGTGTGTGCGTGTGCATGCGTGCGTGCGTGTGTGTACAGAACGGGTGTGGCAGCGACTCATCAACCACAAGTGATCCACAGCTGAGTCAGAAGGAGCAGGTGCTTCAAATGGACTCCAAACTGAGAGTATGATTACAAACAGTGTTGGGCAAGTTACTTTCAAAATGTAATATACTACATATTACTAGTTACTTACATTGTAATAAGTTACTTTACAATATTACTGTCTGTGTAGAGTAACGCGTTACTTATTACACTACTTTTGCATTACTTTCACCAAAACAACAGCAGCAGCAGAATGACATTGCTGACCCGGAACCATCCAGAAAAATAATATCAACCGCCTTGAAGTCAGTGTAAACAATCCAAAATTCTAAATGTTATTATTTTCCTTTTGTTATTGTCATCTATAGTGGTTATTTGCATCAAAAACACTGTTTGATTAGGAAATGATTATATCTTTTTAAATATGTGCTTTGATTTTTTTTTTAAATAGCTCAATTTGTAACTTGAGTTACTTGACAAAGTAACTGGTATAATATTACTGAAATCCTATAAGTAATAAGTTATATTACTGAGTTATTGCTAAAAGTAATATATTACATGTAATGTATTACTTTTGTAATGAGTTACCCCCAACACTGATTACGAACCAAAAAACACACATCTCATCTCGCAACTTCTCAGCCAGCTGTGAGACTTGAACGTCGCTCCCAAAAACTAAAATGCATCGGGAGGAGGAGGGACAGATTTTTTTTATTGCTCATTATATTACGTGTTCAAAAACGGCCACGTGGAATGTGAAATATTTGTGCCAAGTCCGATCATAAAAATAAGTGCAAGAGATGTTCCTTCCTTGCGACAAACATCGTAAAAAGCCAAACCTAATTTATGGGTTGTTGATCAGTTGTAAGTATTAAGTGAAGGAGATGGCGTCGACGACATGGTTATAACTTATCGTTCTTTAGAGGTGCAGAGTCCACGTTGGAAATATTTAGAAGATCTGGATAACTCTGCTCGTGTGTCTGAGCGTTGTAAAGACGCATGGAGCTCAAATCACTAGAAAGGATCATAACAGATCACAACAGACATCCGGGGTTTACACTTTTGAATGATCCTCTTAACCCAATATCCTTTTTCAACCAACCAAGATGCTGAGGACATTTGAATGGCGACGTACATCTTTGTCACATCCCCTGACAGTCTCAAAGTCCACGTGACAGAAACAACACGGCTAAACCTCTGCCCTGCTTTCTGAGCGTGAAGCCTCCCTCCTGCTCCTTGCTCCCTCAAGTGCCCCGACTGCCAACTTTGCTTTCTACGTCCGTCACGCAGAGAGGTCAGTGGCGCAACTCTATCCCGTCCCGCTTCTACCGCAGCAAGGGTGACCGCTTCTACCGCAGCAAGGGTGACCGCTTCTACCGCAGCAAGGGTGACCGCTTCTACCGCAGCAAGGGTGAGCGCTTCTACCGCAGCAAGGGTGACCGCTTCTACCGCAGCAAGGGTGAGCGCTTCTACCGCAGCAAGGGTGACCGCTTCTACCGCAGCAAGGGTGACCGCTTCTACCGCAGCAAGGGTGACCGCTTCTACCGCAGCAAGGGTGACCGCTTCTATTTCTGACCACAAATTGAACAACAGCAGCAGCCTGTTTGCCTGTGTTGTTGTTCAGGCCCCATCTTCTCCCCAGGCTCTCTGTCTGCACAGTGGAGCCTGAACAAGACCCTCTCGGGCTGACGAGGAGGACCAGAGGAGAGGAGGACCAGGCGAGGAGGACCAGGCGAGGAGGACCAGGCGAGGAGTGGAGTGGAGTGGAGAGAGAAGTGGACGAGGATGGAAAGAGGGAGGAGAGGAGGAAGAGGATGGAAAGAGGGAGGAGAGGAGGAAGAGGGGGCAGCATGGAAGGAATGCACATGTTTATTGTGCTTTGCTAAATAAGGCAAGATCCCAAAACAGACTCGTGTTTTCATGACTTTTCTGAGGACTCGAGAAGAAAGAGAAGAAGTCCTCCTAGACCAGGGATGGGCAACTGTGATGATAGAGAGGATAGAGAGGGCCACACACAAAGAATTCCTCGCTACCAGAGGGCCAGATTGTGGCCGTGCACTTCCACCAGTAGCCTACTGCTGTAACACCATCACTCGCAATTATATTAGCTACTAATTTGATGAAAAGGACTGGTAATCAAAGTTTATTATACCAACATTTATATTTTTCATATTTCAAATTTAGCAATTCTTCCATTCAGATGACACCAGAAACTTTGCTCTAGCTTTAAAACAGCCCGCTACAGCAAGTTGATGGGGTACAATATCACCCAAATATGTCATATTAATCAGATTAGTAATGTTGCATGTGCATCCTGGATATAGTTTGTTACAATAGCATTAGCTTAAATGCTAACGCTAAACAGTATGTGGATGGACAATGCTAACTAGGGATGTCAACGGTTAACCGTTAATCGATTAACCGTCGCTAACGTCGTTGTTCGGTTATTGCTGTCGGTCTATCAGTTAATATAAAAAAAAAAAAAAAAAAAAAAAAAAATTTTGGTCTATTTACTCAATGAGCTCATGCCCAAACAAGGCGTGTCTATTTAGATGCTGAAATGTTAATGCTTTTTGTGTTAGAAATTCTAACACAAAAAGAATTTGTGTTGAAATGTTGATGCTTTTTGTTAATGCTTGTTAATGCTTTTTGTGTTAGAAATTCTAACACAAAAAGCATTAACATTTCAGCATCTAAATAGACACGCCTTGTTTGGGCATGAGTTCATTGAGTAAATAGACACACACACAAAAAAAAAAAAAAAAAAAAAAACATTTTTTTTTTTTTTTTTTTTTTAATATTAAAAAATTATGAATTAACCGATAGGTTAATCGATTATTAGCGTCGGTTAATCGAAAGTGAAATTAACCGAAAATTGACATCCCTAATGCTAACGTTATTAGCGCCATGTTCTGGCTTGTAAAGTAAAATAAAGACACAGATTTGGGTGGTCTAACCTAACCTAATACATCCGCCCTGTAAAAAAAAAACAGGGGCCACGCTGAGTGGGGCTGGGGGCCGCATGCAGCCCGTGGGCCGCCGGTTGCCCACCCCTGTCCTAGGCTATGCTGTAATGCACAAGTCCTTAGCTCATACATGGGCAACATACGGCCCGCGGGCCGTGGGCGCCCCCTGTGTGGCCCGCGATGGAATTGCAAAAAAAAAAAAAAAAAAATTACAGTGCACTTGAACGCAACATGCAAGATACCCGCTGAATAAGTGTCCAAATGTTCATGTCATTCTGGGCAATACTCTTCTGTTATAGCATTTCAGTCTGAAATATGGAATATCTTTCAATAATATTTATGACTAAAAGGCTAAAAGTAATCTCATGTGTAAGAAATGACTGTTCTACATTGAAGTAGAAATTTAAATAATTAACTTGTTGGTTTTGGATTTATTTAGCTTCAAGAGTGCATTTTTGTTCTTGTGTGACCCTCAACACAGGCTTTGAGAATCCCGGGCCACTTACTGATACTTATGCTTAAATTAACCCACTCATATTCTGGTTTATTTCAAGAAAAACATTTTGGCTAGTGGAAATTCTAATTGGCTGGTAACTTTAAAATCTAGCAGCCATATTGGCAGGTGGTGAAAAAAGTTAATTTCAAGCCCTGCAGGGAGAGCAGGTGGTGACATAGGAGTGAGGAAAAGGATCAAATATTGGTGGTTAAGACTGAATAATGACATCACAATTGTTAATTTTAAATGAGTTATTCCTCTAAACGTGGCTTCAAATGCCCCAAATTTTTCACGCTGGCGCCGTTCAGCCCTCAGCAAAATCTGGTAGCGAGGAAATTTTTTTGTGGCCCTCTCTATCATCAAAGTTGCCCATCCATGGGTTACGGCATGACAATATTTGTTCGGCCCCCGGCAACAATCTGGGTTTCTCATGTGGCCCCCCATGAAAAATAGTTGCCCACCCCTGCCTTAGCTCATTGGTAACAGAACAACTGGCGCACGCTTCGCTTTGCACCACCTGTTGGAGGGCTTTCCTTTCACCCATAGCTCCATAGAGTATAGCACCCATCCTCTCACAACAAATACAAAACCCAGCAGCAACAAGCCTCCGCTGAAGACGTCTCACTTACCAGGGTCGAAACTTGATTATCCTGCATCTAGTCAAGACTGCTCGTTAATATACTACGCTGCATTTAAAAAGGGAAAAGAAGTAACAACGCGCTACTGATTTTGCCCGATGAAACTCTCGTGTTGCCTGGACCAGGACAGGAGTGACTGGTGAGTGTGTGGAGGTGGCCTGGCTCAGTCTGAGAGGTTCCACTCAGCTGCATCAGCATCATCACACTCTCTTCTCTTCTCCCACACGTCCAGGAGGATGTGGGCGTTGTGTGATGTGATTAGCTGAGCTGAAGTGTGTGTGTGTGTGTGTGTGTGTGTGTGTGTGTGTGTGTGTGTGTGTGTAGGTGTGTGTGTGTGTGTGTGGGATAACAGCCGCACACATAACCTTCCCCATAAGCAAACAATCATAGCACCTCCTCCCCCACAGTGCTGCTTAGATACGGAAACCTCCACGTTGCACGTTCAGAGCCGACAACACGTTCAGGTTTGTTGCTGCTGCGCGTGACTTTCACAACAAACCCCACGTTAATCCTTTAATGAGTCGCTAGCAGCTAGAAAAATGTGGGATTTCTCGTCCGGCGGCTTGTGTAAAGATGACTCGATGAATAGGCTTTTGTATTCATGAATGAAAATTTAATACCAACTCAGTTTTTTTTCATGGTGACCTGTGGCTGTCCCGTGGGAAACGGGATTTTCTTTCCATATATCATTGTCAAATTAATTCTAATGACTGTCAACTCTTTGTTCCTGTGAGCTGCCTGCTTCCACACCGGCACAGTTTATATCAGTTCCCCTCCACAGTGATTTGGAAGAAACTCGTTCCTGCCTAAGAGGGCGGAAAACATCTCCCATCATCAGCTCATATCATTATCTGATATGAGCTGATGAAGCCTGAGTGGCCAAACACGTTGCTTTTTTAGAGAATAAATCAACTTAAAAGTTCCACATTGTGTGCGGTGGTATGCAACAGTGACAGACAGGCAGACTATTTTTGGGTTGTTTTTATCCACTAGTTATATATATATATATATATATATATATATATATATATATATATATATATATATATATATATATAGTCTATGCAACAGTGACAGGCAGGCAGACTATTTTTGGGTTGTTTTTATCCACTAGTTATATATATATATATATATATATATATATATATATATATATATATATATATATATATAGTCTATGCAACAGTGACAGGCAGGCAGACTATTTTTGGGTTGTTTTTATCCACTAGTTATATATATATATATATATATATATATATATATATATATATATATATATATATATATATATATATAGTCTATGCAACAGTGACAGGCAGGCAGACTATTTTTGGGTTGTTTTTATCCACTAGTATTTATTTGTATATATATATATATATATATATATATATATAAATAAATAAAATAAGTCTATGCAACAGTGACAGACAGGCAGACTATTTTTGGGTTGTTTTTATCCACTAGTATTTATTTGTATATATATATATATATATATATATATATATATATATATATATATATATATATATATATAATAAATAAAATAAGTCTATGCAACAGTGACAGAGGGGCAGACTATTTTTGGGTTGTTTTTATCCACTAGTATTTTAATGTGTCGTCTTCATCACATTAAAGTTCAATGATTTGATGATGTCACGTCATTTGATATGCGCCACTCAAAAATCCTTTCATTGACCTCCAAAAAACACATGTCAATTATATTCTATGAGTTGTCAAAACAATTCACTCTGATGAGAATCCCTTCAGGTGATTATTACTCTCTCAAACATAACCTCCCTACATGTCAAACACTCGTTAAACAACACTTCATATCTGTGCAATCTGTGTTGAGGTTGTGGACCAAGCTAGCTGAAGCAAGAGGGTGTAACTCATCTATGCTACAGTGAATCAACCGGTTTGATACATTAACCCATTGATACCTGATGCAGCATTTGCGTGTATATCCCTCATTTGTGTGTGTATCCCTTTAAGACCGCGAACCGCGTTAACGCGGTTCGCGGTCTTAAAGGGATACCCACACAAATGCTGCATCAGGTATCAATGGGTTAAATCAATCGGTTTGATACTGAAAAACGTGTTTCCACTTTGTCGACTTTCCTCTCCAAACAAGGTCTTTGAGCAGAGTCAATCGTATCAACGATAGAGGACTATTGAACGATGGAGCATTCCTTTCGTGCTACAGCAGTTGGCTGGTCAAGCACTCATTCACATTATTGGATTTGATCAATTCGATTATTCCCGTGTGCCAAGTGCCGACTTTCAGTTGGGACAAAAATGCTAAACCTTTAGCTGCTCTTTAAATGGCTGCACTGACATCGCATTTAATTTTGGGGAGAATAATGAACATGTTGACATTTATAGATCCGGGCTCCAGGAAAATTAATTTTAAACTTAATTCACTTTCTGGAAAAAGTAATAAAAAAAAAAAAAATGCCACTTGGACCCAATTAAAAAAAATAAGTAACATAACTAAAATAACTAACATGTTGTTCTTATCACCAGCTTCTCTCCTCACACAGACCTATGGTACCTTTAGCAAACAGAACTTCTTGTCACGAGAGAGGCTCAAAGCTCAGGGTGATGATGGCTTGTGAGGGGGTCTAAAAACAGAGGAGCTCACGCAGAGAATGCAGGCGCAGCTGGAGGTCAACCCAGATGAACTGACAAAATCACAGCCCACAAAATATGTCCACATTAAACCCATGGTTAGACAGAGGGAGGAGGACCAAAATAGACTCTCTCTCGCTCTCTCTCATAACGCTGGATGGAAGACTTTGCTTCAGTTGTGCAGCCGGTCTGCTGGCTTCCTTCTCATCTATCTTCAGATGAGGAGAGTCACTGGGCAGGAGGAGGCTGCATGGCTGTGCTGCTGCTGCTGTGTTCATAATCTCAAACTAATCTGGAGGATGGCACTTGAACTAATTCTGAGAATAGACGGCTATTTTTACCCCAAAAGCTTATAAAAAGTGCTGTCCTTATTATTTGCGGAAAACGTTTTAATCCGGCTGCCTCAGATGATCAGTAGCAGTAGATGCTCAAACTGGGCAGGAGGAAAACCCCCGTGTGAGGAGCGTTCTTCAGAGGCGTATCAGGGAACGCTCGTTTGACCTAGGATGGGTAGCGGGGAAAAAAGAGAGAGACAGAATGCTGTCTGACGGGGAAAAATAAATACAAATGTGATGACCAGTAAGGAAAAAGCCACTGACAAAAACAAACAGAGCGATACCCCCCCTCCACCCCACCGCCCGCTCCTCATGCTGGGTGTGGGTGCAGGGATATAGGGGTCCGCGTGTTCTCAGGCTCTCTGCAAGAGTAGATATGTCTTCCATTTAGTGAAGGAGTTGGAGGAGGAGAGGGCTGTTAGGCAGAGTGCTGTTCTTCACACAGCACTACAGAGTGCTGTTCAGTCACGCAGCACTAGGGCACTCACAGACTAGTCGACTAGTAAAACCACTAGTCGACACTGTGCTTAGTAGTCGACTAGTCGTTTAATTTTTTTTTTTTCTTTAAGAAAGAACATGAGGTATTTACACGACATACATGGACTATCATATCCCATATCCCCCACAAAGAACATCAAAACAAAACAAGAAAACTGCATAAGATACACAATAATCCAAGAACAAACAAGACTATTGGACAAACAACCAAACAAAAACAATGCATTCAAAGTAAATACATAGATCTTGCCCTGTTGGCAGTTAGGAAATGCATCGCTTTAAATTGGAAAGCACCCAATCCCCCAGCTGTAGTTCACTGGTGGAATGAACTCTCAAGCTACCATACATTGGATAACATTTACTACAAGAGCAAAGGCAGATTCTTAGACATCCCCAAAATATGGCAACCACATACAGAGTTTGACTTTAAGAACTTTTTACCCCAGTGTCATTAGGCTTATCAGGATAGGAGCTGAATGCATTGTTTTTGTTTGGTTGTTTGTCCAATAGTCTTGTTTGTTCTTGGATTATTGTGTATCTTATGCAGTTTTCTTGTTTTGTTTTGTTGTGTTTTGATGTTCTTTGTGGGGGATATGGGATATGATAGTCCATGTATGTCGTGTAAATACCTCCTGTTCTTTCTTAAAGATTAAAAACAAAAAAACAAAACAAAAAACGACTAGTCGACTACCTTTAGGGACGACTAGTCGACTAGTAGAATTCACTAGTCGTGAATGCCCTACGCAGCACTACAGAGTGGTGTTCTTCACACAGCACTACAGAGTGGTGTTCTACACACAGCACTACAGAGTGGTGTTCTTCACACAGCACTACAGAGTGGTGTTCTTCACACAGCACTACAGAGTGGTGTTCACACAGCACTACAGAGTGGTGTTCTTCACACAGCACTACAGAGTGGTGTTCTTCACACAGCACTACAGAGTGGTGTTCACACAGCACTACAGAGTGGTGTTCTACACACAGCACTACAGAGTGGTGTTCACACAGCACTACAGAGTGGTGTTCTTCACACAGCACTACAGAGTGGTGTTCTACACAGCACTACAGAGTGGTGTTCTTCACACAGCACTACAGAGTGGTGTTCACACAGCACTACAGAGTGGTGTTCTACACACAGCACTACAGAGTGGTGTTCACACAGCACTACAGAGTGGTGTTCTACACACAGCACTACAGAGTGGTGTTCACACAGCACTACAGAGTGGTGTTCTACACACAGCACTACAGAGTGGTGTTCTACACACAGCACTACAGAGTGGTGTTCACACAGCACTACAGAGTGGTGTTCTACACAGCACTACAGAGTGGTGTTCACACAGCACTACAGAGTGGTGTTCACACAGCACTACAGAGTGGTGTTCACACAGCACTACAGAGTGGTGTTCACACAGCACTACAGAGTGGTGTTCACACAGCACTACAGAGTGGTGTTCACACAGCACTACAGAGTGGTGTTCTTCACACAGCACTACAGAGTGGTGTTCACACAGCACTACAGAGTGGTGTTCTTCACACAGCACTACAGAGTGGTGTTCTTCACGTAGCACTACAGAGTGGTGTTCTTCACGTAGCACTACAGAGTGGTGTTCTACACGTAGCACTACAGAGTGGTGTTCTACACACAGCACTACAGAGTGGTGTTCTTCACACAGCACTACAGAGTGGTGTTCTACACACAGCACTACAGAGTGGTGTTCTTCACACAGCACTACAGAGTGGTGTTCTTCACACAGCACTACAGAGTGGTGTTCTACACGCAGCACTACAGAGTGGTGTTCTACACGTAGCACTACAGAGTGGTGTTCTACACGTAGCACTACAGAGTGGTGTTCTACACACAGCACTACAGAGTGGTGTTCTACACACAGCACTACAGAGTAGGGCTGTCAATCTCCCTCTATAATCAAATTCGAATTTCAGTGCTTTATACATTTTAATATTCGAATTATATTCGAATATTTTAATTAATTTTTAATTGAATTAAAAAAAAAAAAAAAAAAAAAAAAAATGTCTGAGTGAATTGTTGTCTTCTCTTATGTTGTGTTCTGATTCTAAATATAGCTGAATCTTTGGGTTTGACCAAGTAAAACTTTTTCTAAGCATTTTACCAAATGTAGATGGAAAAGTGAATGGTGGATGAATATTCAAAATAATATTAGGCTTATCACAAATAGTCCAGCAATGATGTTTATTTAAGAAAACATGTTCCTTGTACAATGTACATACATTCATTGCATTAGAAAATAGGTCAGATAACCAGAGCTTAGTTAATATTCATCAGTGATGTATTGGTGCTGTCTGAAATGCTAAAATAAAATAATTGATAATAAAAAAAGACACAGCCTTTGTTTGAGCTCCTTATCAATAAACAAATAAGTAAACTTTGCCAAAACAACAATGAGCCATGAACAACAAAAAAATCAGTCACGTATTGCACTTAAGAGCTATAGGTTTACATTCAGTATAGCAGCTTCAACAGTCAACTTCAGTTAACAATGAATGAACATACATTTTAAGAGCTACAGGTAGGTTTACATCAGTATAGCAGCTTCAACAGTCAACTTCAGTTAACACTCTTTTCTTCAAGTATGTTGTCAGAACTTGTCACTGTTCTAGTGTTCTAAAAAAAAAAAAAAAAAAAAAATTTTTTTTTTTAAATAAAAAAATATTCGTTTTAAAAAAATAATAATAATCGAATTTCGTTCATAATTATTAAATTCGAATAATATTCGAATATCAAAATTCGTTTCAACAGCCCTACTACAGAGTGGTGTTCTTCACACAGCACTACAGAGTGGTGTTCTTCACACAGCACTACAGAGTGGTGTTCTACACGCAGCACTACAGAGTGGTGTTCTACACGTAGCACTACAGAGTGGTGTTCTACACACAGCACTACAGAGTGGTGTTCTTCACACAGCACTACAGAGTGGTGTTCTACACGCAGCACTACAGAGTGGTGTTCTTCACACAGCACTACAGAGTGGTGTTCTTCACACAGCACTACAGAGTGGTGTTCTACACACAGCACTACAGAGTGGTGTTCTACACACAGCACTACAGAGTGGTGTTCTACACGTAGCACTACAGAGTGGTGTTCTACACACAGCACTACAGAGTGGTGTTCTACACACAGCACTACAGAGTGGTGTTCTACACACAGCACTACAGAGTGGTGTTCTACACGCAGCACTACAGAGTGGTGTTCTACACGTAGCACTACAGAGTGGTGTTCTACACGTAGCACTACAGAGTGGTGTTCTACACACAGCACTACAGAGTGGTGTTCTACACACAGCACTACAGAGTGGTGTTCTACACGCAGCACTACAGAGTGGTGTTCTACACGTAGCACTACAGAGTGGTGTTCTACACGTAGCACTACAGAGTGGTGTTCTACACGTAGCACTACAGAGTGGTGTTCTACACACAGCACTACAGAGTGGTGTTCTACACGTAGCACTACAGAGTGGTGTTCTTCACACAGCACTACAGAGTGGTGTTCTTCACACAGCACTACAGAGTGGTGTTCTACACGCAGCACTACAGAGTGGTGTTCTACACGTAGCACTACAGAGTGGTGTTCTACACGTAGCACTACAGAGTGGTGTTCTACACACAGCACTACAGAGTGGTGTTCTACACGCAGCACTACAGAGTGGTGTTCTTCACGTAGCACTACAGAGTGGTGTTCTACACACAGCACTACAGAGTGGTGTTCTACACACAGCACTACAGAGTGGTGTTCTTCACACAGCACTACAGAGTGGTGTTCTTCACACAGCACTACAGAGTGGTGTTCTTCACACAGCACTACAGAGTGGTGTTCTTCACACAGCACTACAGAGTGGTGTTCTACACACAGCACTACAGAGTGGTGTTCTTCACACAGCACTACAGAGTGGTGTTCACACAGCACTACAGAGTGGTGTTCTACACACAGCACTACAGAGTGGTGTTCTTCACGTAGCACTACAGAGTGGTGTTCTTCACGTAGCACTACAGAGTGGTGTTCTTCACGTAGCACTACAGAGTGGTGTTCTTCACGTAGCACTGCAGAGAGCAGAAACTGCTCTTGCATGACCTGATTATTTCTGATCTGGCCGCTTTCTCTGTGCGAGGAGCCGTCACAGGCTGCTAAGCTACAGAAGGGCCAGTGTTGAAGTAACAAGCCTCTGAAGACCAGGCCCTCAAACAAGCCAGGACACAAACACATGATTACAGAGATGTTCTCCACTGCTTTTTATTGAGACGCTGAAGATAATGGAGGGGAGGGTGAGGAGGAGGGGAACAGGGGGGGCGATGTTCTGGCAGAGCTCTGTCTCTGAGGTCAACAGGGGCATGTGTCTCTGTACGGCTCTCTGCGCTCGCTGGCTCCTCTCCATCCCCCCGTGGCCATTTTGAAATGTAACAGGCCATGTTTGGTTAGTTGGTACAAACAGAGGAGAGGAGGTGGCAGAGGGTTTGCTCATCGGGCTGGGGCGCTAACGCTAACGCTAACGCCCACATCTGACATCAGACCATAGGAAAAGCACCTTATTTCATCTGGCTACAATCCACAGGCTGATTTAGCCACTAGAGCAGCGCTTCTCAACGTGCGGTACAGGGGGGCCCCAGGGGGTCCCCAGCACATTGAATGGTTCAACTTCAGCATTATTTATTTAATAACGTGGACTAAATTGGGGCCCTCCTTGATATGAAAACGGTTGAGAAGCACGACTGCACTAGAGGAAGCCACACTGTGACTTTATACTAAGAGAACATCACTCATATCATTATGCACAATAATGACAATATTTTAACCAGAGAGAAATCAGACATAAACAGACAGATTCACCAGCAGTGAGGGGGTGATGGAACTTCATTGTAGTCTGTAATAAATCAAAACATGCAGACATGATTTACGTGTCTTTCTGGCCGACATATAGTCTAGCTGCTTCATTCCTTCCACTGCTCTTCAGTGTGATCCTGGTGTCTGTTTTAAATACTGCCTGTGTGCCGGACGTGTGATCTAAAGTCCTGCAGATCTACATGATCACTGGATGGACGTGTCGTCTAAAGTCCTGCAGATCTACATCCTCACTGGATGGACGTGTCATCTAAAGTCCTGCAGATCTACATCCTCACTGGATGGACGTGTCATCTAAAGTCCTGCAGATCTACATCCTCACTGGATGGACGTGTCATCTAAAGTCCTGCAGATCTACATCATGACTGGATGGACGTGTCATCTAAAGTCCTGCAGATCTACATCATCACTGGATGGACGTGTCATCTAAAGTCCTGCAGATCTACATCATCACTGGATGGACGTGTCATGTAAAGTCCTGCAGATCTGCATCGCTATTTCCTCTCAACCCATCAGACAACATAGGTCTTTATCCCGGGCCCTGTGGGGATGTGCCACAACCCAGTTCTGGCTGCTGAGCCACCAGCTGAGAAACACACTGGTCTGGTCTCCTCTAGTATAGCATTGCTTATTATATGTGTACATTAGCAGGCGGTGTCATTTCACCACACCAGTAACAATCATACTACATGAAGTGTATATTCAATGACAGATCTGTGTACTGATCTTGGGGGGGGAAACACAGTACCACCCGACAGCCTACACACAGTACCACCCGACAGCCTACACACAGTACCACCCGACAGCCTACACACAGTACCACCCGACAGCCTACACACAGTACCACCAGACAGCCTACACACAGTACCACCCGACACAGCCTACACACAGTACCACCCGACAGCCTACACACAGTACCACCCGACAGCCTACACACAGTACCACCCGACAGCCGACACACAGTACCACCCGACAGCCTACACACAGTACCACCCGACAGCCTACACACAGTACCACCCGACAGCCTACACACAGTACCACCCGACAGCCTACACACAGTACCACCCGACAGCCTACACACAGTACCACCCGACAGCCTACACACAGTACCACCCGACAGTCTACACACAGTACCACCCGACAGTCTACACACAGTACCACCCGACAGTCTACACACAGTACCACCCGACAGCCTACACACAGTACCACCCGACAGCCTACACACAGTACCACCCGACAGCCTACACACAGTACCACCCGACAGCCTACACACAGTACCACCCGACAGTCTACACACAGTACCACCCGATAGCCTACACACAGTACCACCAGACAGCCCACACACAGTACCACCCGACAGCCTACACACAGTACCACCCGACAGCCTACACACAGTACCACCCGACAGCCTACACAGTACCACCCGACAGCCTACACACAGTACCACCCGACAGCCTACACACAGTACCACCAGACAGCCTACACACAGTACCACCAGACAGCCTACACACAGTACCACCCGACAGCCTACACACAGTACCACCAGACAGCCTACACACAGTACCACCAGACAGCCTACACACAGTACCACCCGACAGCCTACACACAGTACCACCAGACAGCCTACACACAGTACCACCCGACAGCCTACACACAGTACCACCCGACAGCCTACACACAGTACCACCCGACAGCCTACACACAGTACCACCCGACAGCCTACACACAGTACCACCCGACAGCCTACACACAGTACCACCCGACAGCCTACACACAGTACCACCCGACAGCCTACACACAGTACCACCCGACAGCCTACACACAGTACCACCCGACAGCCTACACACAGTACCACCCGACAGCCTACACACAGTACCACCCGACAGCCTACACACAGTACCACCCGACAGCCTACACACAGTACCACCCGACAGCCTACACACAGTACCACCAGACAGCCTACACACAGTACCACCCGACAGCCTACACACAGTACCACCCGACAGCCTACACACACAGTACCACCCGACAGCCCACACACAGTACCACCCGACAGCCTACACACAGTACCACCCGACAGCCTACACACAGTACCACCCGACAGCCTACACACACAGTACCACCCGACAGCCCACACACAGTACCACCCGACAGCCTACACACAGTACCACCCGACAGCCTACACACAGTACCACCAGACAGCCTACACACAGTACCACCCGACAGCCTACGCACAGTACCACCCGACAGCCTACACACAGTACCACCCGACAGCCTACACACAGTACCACCCGACAGCCAACACACAGTACCACCCGACAGCCTACACACAGTACCACCCGACAGCCCTACACACAGTACCACCCGACAGCCTACACACAGTACCACCCGACAGCCTACACACAGTACCACCCGACAGCCCTACACACAGTACCACCCGACAGCCTACATACAGTACCACCCGACAGCCTACACACAGTACCACCCGACACACAGTACCACCCGACAGCCTACACACAGTACCACCCGACAGCCTACACACAGTACCACCCGACACAGCCTACACACAGTACCACCCGACAGCCTACACACACAGTACCACCCGACAGCCTACACACAGTACCACCCGACAGCCTACACACACAGTACCACCCGACAGCCTACACACAGTACCACCCGACAGCCTACACACAGTACCACCCGACAGCCTACACACACAGTACCACCCGACAGCCTACACACACAGTACCACCCGACAGCCTACACACAGTACCACCCGACAGCCTACACACAGTACCACCCGACAGCCTACACACAGTACCACCCGACACAGCCTACACACAGTACCACCCGACAGCCTACACACACAGTACCACCCGACAGCCTACACACAGTACCACCCGACAGCCTACACACAGTACCACCCGACAGCCTACACACACAGTACCACCAGACAGCCTACACACAGTACCACCCGACAGCCTACACACACAGTACCACCCGACAGCCTACACACAGTACCACCCGACACAGCCTACACACAGTACCACCCGACAGCCTACACACAGTACCACCCGACAGCCTACACACAGTACCACCCGACACAGCCTACACACAGTACCACCCGACAGCCTACACACACAGTACCACCCGACAGCCTACACACAGTACCACCCGACAGCCCTACACACAGTACCACCCGACAGCCCTACACACAGTACCACCCGACAGCCTACATACAGTACCACCCGACAGCCCTACACACAGTACCACCCGACAGCCTACACACAGTACCACCCGACAGCCTACACACAGTACCACCCGACAGCCCTACACACAGTACCACCCGACAGCCCTACACACAGTACCACCCGACAGCCTACACACAGTACCACCCGACAGCCTACACACAGTACCACCCGACAGCCCTACACACAGTACCACCCGACAGCCCTACACACAGTACCACCCGACAGCCTACACACAGTACCACCCGACAGCCTACACACAGTACCACCCGACAGCCCTACACACAGTACCACCCGACAGCCTACACACAGTACCACCAGACAGCCTACACACAGTACCACCCGACAGCCTACGCACAGTACCACCCGACAGCCTACACACAGTACCACCCGACAGCTTACACACAGTACCACCCGACAGCCTACACACAGTACCACCCGACAGCCTACACACAGTACCACCCGACAGCCCTACACACAGTACCACCCGACAGCCCTACACACAGTACCACCCGACAGCCTACACACAGTACCACCCGACAGCCTACACACAGTACCACCCGACAGCCCTACACACAGTACCACCCGACAGCCCTACACACAGTACCACCCGACAGCCCTACACACAGTACCACCCGACAGCCTACACACAGTACCACCCGACAGCCTACACACAGTACCACCCGACAGCCCTACACACAGTACCACCCGACAGCCCTACACACAGTACCACCCGACAGCCTACACACAGTACCACCCGACAGCCTACACACAGTACCACCCGACAGCCTACACACAGTACCACCAGACAGCCTACACACAGTACCACCCGACAGCCTACGCACAGTACCACCCGACAGCCTACACACAGTACCACCCGACAGCCTACACACAGTACCACCCGACAGCCCTACACACAGTACCACCCGACAGCCCTACACACAGTACCACCCGACAGCCTACACACAGTACCACCCGACAGCCTACACACAGTACCACCCGACAGCCTACACACAGTACCACCCGACAGCCTACACTCAGTACCACCCGAC
Organism: Poromitra crassiceps; assembly: GCF_964638095.1. NCBI lineage: Eukaryota > Metazoa > Chordata > Actinopteri > Beryciformes > Melamphaidae > Poromitra > Poromitra crassiceps. The sequence goes on along the minus strand of NC_139637.1, from coordinate 5,147,168 downwards.
AGCCTACACACAGTACCACCAGACAGCCTACACACAGTACCACCAGACAGCCTACACACAGTACCACCCGACAGCCTACACACACAGTACCACCCGACAGCCTACACACAGTACCACCCGACAGCCTACACACAGTACCACCCGACAGCCTACACACAGTACCACCCGACAGCCGACACTGAACCAAAGCACCAGTCTGGTGAGAGGCCAGTATTTATTTCCAGCAGTGCCCATGCCCAGAGAGGCTGGCAGCTGCCCAGTAACACTCTTGCAAAGTAGGGGGTCTCCCCCCCCCCCCCCAACTCGCCTGCTGGGTCTCTGGGCACCAACTCCACTCAGCTACATCATTTTACATGACTATATACTCCTACAAGACAATACTCCTACAAGACAATACTCCTACAAGACAATACTCCTACATGACTATACTCCTACATGACTATACTCCTACAAGACAATACTCCTACAAAAATATACTCCTACAAGACTATACTCCTACAAGACTATACTCCTACAAGACTATACTCCTACAAGACAATACTCCTACAAAAATATACTCCTACAAGACTATTCTCCTACAAGACAATACTCCTACAAAAATATACTCCTACAAGACTATACTCCTACATGACTATACTCCTACAAAAATATACTCCTACAAGACTCTACTCCTACAAGACTATACTCCTACAAGACAATACTCCTACAAAAATATACTCCTACAAGACTATTATCCTACAAGACAATACTCCTACATGACTGTACTCCTACAAGACAATACTCCTACAAAAATATACTCCTACAGGACTATACTCATACTAGGGATGTTCATTTTGAAAATTTTCCAAAATCGATAATCGGTGAGAATTAACGATCAATTATCGATTATCGATTTTATTAATACTTAGAAAATTTTCAATATTTTCAATATATATATATTTTTTTTTTAACAAAATGAATGCCTATGGCAGAAAATACGAAAGACAACGTGTTCTCCTCAATGAACTCTTTATTTCAATGTGTCTCCTCTCCAACACTGCTGTCCCCGGCGCATGCCGGTGTGAATTTCTCATGTTTAAAACAGTTTTGTTGGCACAAAGGCCCGTGCCCAGCCAGAAAACTAGAGACTATATGAAGCTCCACCTCACGTTAGTCGGCTGTGCAATGGAGTGGGGCGAGGAGGAACGAATTCCACCCAAACCTAGTAAAAAAAAAAAAAAAAAAAAAAATTTTTTTTTTTTTTTTAATAATTAAAAAATCGATCCAAATGCCACAGGATCGATTCCAATCCTTAACGATCGATTATCGATTTTCGATAATTGATGAACATCCCTAACTCATACATGACTATACTCCTACAAAAATATACTCCTACACGATACTCCTACACAAATATACTCCTACAAGACTATACTCCTACATGACTATACTCCTACAAAAATATAATCCTACATGGCTATAATCTGTCTCCTACATGACTATACTCTGACAAGACTATACTCCTACATTACTGTACTCCTACAAGACTATACTCCTACAAGGCAATACTCCTATGATACTATACTCCTACAAGACTATACTCCTACAAGACTATACTCCTACAAGACTATACTCCTACAAGACTATACTCCTACAAGACTATACTCCTACAAGACTATGCTTCTACAAGACTATACTCCTACAAGACTACTTGTACTACAATACTCCTCTCATCCAGAAAAAATCAAGAGTCGCGTGTTTCTTCAGTGCAGCCAGGTTCCTGCATGAAAAGCTGCAGTCGTCAGTCTATCTAGGTCTATAATCAGTTAGTAAATAACAGACAGAAAGTTAGTTGGTTAGAGGAGTGGTTCTCAAACTTTGTCAAGGTAACGACCCCTGAACTGACATGAATTAGACCACCGGCCCTCATTTATAAGAATAAGATTTTGTCCCAGGGTCCCCCATCTGATCAGAGTTTACACTTTGAGATATTTTATTACCCATGACCACAATAGGCATAGCCTACATTCTGTGTCATTGTGTTACATACGGGTGGAATAATTATAGTGAAAATAAATTATTCACCGTTTCGCTGGGGACCCCTGGCACCCCTGTAAGGACCCCTGGAGGTCCCCGGACCCCACTTTGACAACCACTTGGGTTAGTGAGAGAGAGAGAGAGAGAGAGAGAGAGAGGGATGGATGGAGAGAGAGAGAGAGGGAGAGAGGGATGGAGAGAGAGAGAGATGGAGAGAGAGAGTGAGAGATGGAGAGAGAGAGAGAGAGAGAGAGAGAGAGATGGAGAGAGAGAGGGGGGGGTTAGAGAGAGGTGCATAGAGAAAAACCCTGATTGATTGATAAGAGAGATGATGAGAGCCTCACTCGGTCAGTCAATACACTGAAGCCAGCTAATCTAGTCATGTGTAGGAAGGTCATGCATGCCAGTCAGTCCCACTAGTACAGCCTACGATCAGAAGAACGTTACACAGGCTAGCAACATGGACACAGCTAGGCAGGCATGCGCGACACATTCGCACAAACCAATATGAATTGTATGCGTAATATCTCACAGTAACATCATGCATTGCAACGAACCGAGGCAAAACGTTACGATAATGATGTGTGTGACGGTGTGTTTGCGGTGCAGAGGAGTAGTGTAACATTAGGCTATTATTGTCTGGCTGGAAAGATGCCTGTACAACATGTAACGCTACATACAGTAACGGGTAGGCTACTCCTCTCTTCGTGACTGTGCAGCAGCTCCCAACGGCTCGGTCGCTCCAGCAAAAACACCCTTTTCCGACGTGTAAAATAACACAAGAATGACAAGAATGCTGTCTTCTCCACCACGCACATTTCGCAATATCGCAACAACAAAGACCGCACCAGGCAGCACTAACCTTGATCCGATCGCCTCTGTGTGTATATCCACTTGTTACAACGGATCGGGAGCGTCACAGCATGAATCCCCCTCAGTTTAAGTTTCCCGACACTCGGGGCGAAAAAAGACGGGCGCTGAACTCGAGCGAAACGGGTGTAAAATATCAGGGTGAGTCTCTGCGAAAAGCCTGGCTGTTTTCTCTCCGGGGTCCCCGATCGGGCTAGTAACAATGAGGGAAGGTTGTCTTCAAACAGCTGTTTTCCAAAATGGAGTTAGCCGTGTCTCAGCCAATCAGAGCGCGGCTGTGGAGTCTCCCACTCCTCCCTCCAAGTGGGCTGGAGCCCAGGAGGAGAAGAGGATTTCTTTAGCTCACTGATCATCTTGGCACGGCTAATTTAATTTCCAGTCACTGTGTGTGCAGCCTGTTAGTTAGACACACATTCGACCAGACAGCCCCGTTTGAGAAAGATTTTGTCCCAGTTTAGCCTCACCTGGCTGGAAAAGATTTCTGCTGTTGATTTAGCATTGAATTGTCTCATGGGCACCTGGGCAGTGCAGTGGAGGACAAATCCATATGCAATTAGTTTATATTTAACTCACCGTTTATTCTAAGAGCTGATCTACCCTGTTAACTTAGGCTAGTAGGAATGTAAATGAGTGTACATCATAGTAAGTTATGTCTAACTCATGCATGTTGAATGAGGATAGCTTTCAGAAAAACTGAAATTCATTGTTTTCTGAAAATGTATGCTAATTGGGGCTTGTTTTTTTTAATTAAGATTGTTTTTTGCTTTTGCCATATGACGACTGGGGTCATAGTTGACCTACATTACAATAATAGTGGTGACTGGTGAGAGTGAAACCTATTTTCATTTGTAATTGAATTGGACTTTTGAGCCCTGGAGCAGGATGCTATAGCTCTGGAGCAGGAGGCTATATAGCTCTGGAGCAGGATGCTATATAGCTCTGGAGCAGGATGATGCTATAGCTCTGGAGCAGGATGCTATATAGCTCTGGAGCAGGATGCTATATAGCTCTGGAGCAGGAGGCAATATAGCTCTGGAGCAGGATGATGCTATAGCTCTGGAGCAGGATGCTATATAGCTCTGGAGCAGGAGGCTATATAGCTCTGGAGCAGGATGATGCTATATAGCTCTGGAGCAGGATGATGCTATATAGCTCTGGAGCAGGATGATGCTATATAGCTCTGGAGCAGGATGCTATATAGCTCTGGAGCAGGAGGCTATATAGCTCTGGAGCAGGATGCTATATAGCTCTGGAGCAGGAGGCTATATAGCTCTGGAGCAGGATGCTATATAGCTCTGGAGCAGGAGGCTATATAGCTCTGGAGCAGGAGGCTATATAGCTCTGGAGCAGGATGATGCTATATAGCTCTGGAGCAGGATGCTATATAGCTCTGGAGCAGGATGCTATATAGCTCTGGAGCAGGAGGCTATATAGCTCTGGAGCAGGATGCTATATAGCTCTGGAGCAGGATGCTATAGCTCTGGAGCAGGATGCTATATAGCTCTGGAGCAGGACGCTATATAGCTCTGGAACAGGATGCTATATAGCTCTGGAGCAGGATGCTATATAGCTCTGGAGCAGGAGGCTATATAGCTCTGGAGCAGGATGATGCTATATAGCTCTGCAGCAGGATGCTATATAGCTCTGGTAGATAGCTCTGGAGCAGGAGGCTATATAGCTCTGGAGCAGGATGCTATATAGCTCTGGAGCAGGATGCTATATAGCTCTGGAGCAGGAGGCTATATAGCTCTGGAGCAGGATGATGCTATATAGCTCTGGAGCAGGATGCTATATAGCTCTGGAGCAGGATGCTATATAGCTCTGGAGCAGGATGCTATATAGCTCTGGAGCAGGAGGCTATATAGCTCTGGAGCAGGATGCTATATAGCTCTGGAGCAGGATGCTATAGCTCTGGAGCAGGATACTATATAGCTCTGGAGCAGGATGCTATATAGCTCTGGAGCAGGATGATGCTATATAGCTCTGGAGCAGGAGGCTATATAGCTCTGGAGCAGGATGATGCTATATAGCTCTGGAGCAGGGTGTTGTATAGCTCTGGCCAGAGACATATCTGCTCTCACAAGGTGGATAAGAGCAATGGAACAAGGCTCATGACAACTACCAGTATAAAAACTGCAGACCAACAACATACAGCAATGTAAGACCCAATTCAAAATGATATCGGCCTAAGCGAAAGAGCAAAGTTGCTACAACACGCAGACTTCATTTTCCATTTTAAACTGAATTTATTGTCCTTACTAGCATCAATGAATGTTCTGCAAAATGATAATTTGTAATAACAGTTATGCGTAAAAAATGACAAAAACAGTTGTAACATTTGGAATGTAAACTAAGACACAAAACAAAACATCCAATGTTGTCTACTGCCAGATGAAAGCAGATGCAACATGATTGCACATTTCTAATCTCTAAATGGCCCTTTATAAAAAATAAAAATTGGCAAAGCGGACATCTATATGTCAATACTGAGTGTCATTGATGTTATGGCCCTGTGTTAAGACTGAGTGATGATGAGACACAGGCAAGTGGTTTCAACGTTGGCGTAAAATGCAAAAGAAAAAGCAGATGATCTGAATTTAGAAAAATAATCCTCTGTACTTTCAGTAGATTCAAGCTAGAGAGAAAGCATCAACTGAACAAAGGCCGTGAAACACAAGTTCAGAATTCAGCGTGAACATTTCAATCTGCCACCTTTTGACACAGTAATCAGCTATTTACTAGGGGTCGACCGATTATCGGTTTGGCCGATTATTATGGCCGATATTCAACATTTTGCCGATTATCTGTATCGGCATTTTCATTGGCTGTTTGCCGATATAATAATTCAATAAAAAAATGCGCTAATTTGCAGCTGCTGCGGCTGGAAGGAGCCTCTCCTACAGTACTGTACTTCCCTCTGTGTGATCTGGAGCAATGTCCCTCCCACAGCGCTATCTGATTGGTTACACATCGAGCAATAGCCTATCAGAGAGCTGCTCAGAGATGAAATCTGACACCTCAGTGCTCCAGCCTGCACAGAGGCAGGCCGTGTGGCCGTCTGAGCTGTGCTGCCTCTGTGGAGCGGACAGCGGACTTGACTAGTTGGCTGTTGCGACTGTGTGACAGTCACAGTGTTAAGGTAAAGCTGCAGATATTGCCATGCCGAAGTTGTACTAAAGTTAATATACATAATAATTACCTACGCTGACATTTCAAAAACACCACGATCTTATGAGCGATTCGTATGAAGCGCAGCCTCGCACAGTGCAAAGTGTGTGGAGATAGGTCTGTCTATAAGTGAGAGAGATGATTGTTGCAGTGATAACGATAAGATAACAGAGATTATTTGTGTACTGATAGCATATATCTTTGAGTAACGTTGGTGTCTGCTGTGCAAGTGCAACTCAAACTTATCACCGTCCACCGCTGTTGAAGAGGGCAAAATAGCCTAGTAACCTCACAAAGCAGTGCATGGGGCACTAGTTTTTAATTCCATAGTAGCGTGCGTGTCCACGGTGTAGCGTCGCTCTTTTTGAATCAAATGGCCATGGTTGTCAGTAGCGAAGCTGTTTTATTGATCCAGTCGCGCTTCGTGTCCGAAAAATACATTGGCAGGCAGGCATGTCTGGGCAAGCTGCAGCGGACTTTTTTTCTGCTCTCTCTGACTCTCTCTCTGCTTGGAACAAGGAACCGAATAAACTAGGACGAGACATTTCATCAGCGGACTCTAGAATGAAACAAGGAACCATCAGCGGATGCACGGATGAACGTGTTTGTTTCAGTATTCTCCTTTGAGAGCCTGGGGGTGAGGTTAGTGTCAGGTGTAAGCGGAGGGAAACCCTCTATTATTTTGTTACTGTAGTGAGTCGGTGTTAGTTTGTTAAAAGTATAAGTCCACAGCTTTATCTTGATAATGTGCCCAAGTCTCCACTAGATTGAACAAACACACACACACACACACACACACACACACACACACACACACACATACACTTTGATTCATATCAATATTAATAGAGTGAATATTTTCAAATAATATTGTAGTTGGATAAACTGAAGAAAATGAATTTCAACAACGGGTCGTGTTATTCTAAATTTTGACACCAAGATTTAAATTTTTACTGCAAACATATATCGGTTCCAAAATATCGGTTATCGGTGTCTTTCATTGCCGATAATCGATATCGATATCGGCCCTGAAAAACCCATATCGGTCGACCCCTACTATTTACAATTACAAACAAAGACGAGTGTACACTATGTATATATCTATTCTTATGCGAGACGAGCCCTGATGACAATGCACGTGAATATTGCTTTGGTACACACAAATTCAAGATGATTTATCAGACATCCCCGGGAAAATCTACTGATTTCTAAACAGATTAAGGCAATGTATAAGACGGGTAGATATACAAAATAGTGTTTGGACCTTTGAACAGTTGCAGGAGCGATCTAACCATGCAGAAAGAGCAGGAATGCCCTGTGTACAGTACAGCCTAATATGCACATACTGAACACATTGAAGAGATGAAAGCCTTTTTCAGACTTACTCCTCTGTGGAAAATATTAAATACGAGGAATAAATTCATCCAGGCCACCAATAGTGGATAAACATGCATCGGCTCGCAGACGAAGCTTCCTTGCCAGAGCCTGAAGCTGCCTTGGAACTATGACGGAGTGCTGGGCTATGTGTAAACTAGAGAGCACCATTTGTCTATTGTAGTGCTGCTACGTTTAGTAAAATAAATAATGTACAATATTGGCAACTTGCCCCGTAAAACTCTAAACACATGTTTCAAAAGAAACAGAAGATGTCCTCTCTCTCAGCGCTGGGGTCGTGTGTCTGCAGTGTGTCAGTAGCAGTAGTAGAGCTGAGAGCGCAGGCCCCTGAAGGAGTCGTCATCCTGCCCGCCGCTGGCCTGCTGCTCCCCTTCATACAGCATGGAGTCTGGCAGCACTGCGCCCTCTAGTGGATCCGGCTGGCAGAACTCCACGATGAACTCCTCCTCCGAGGCCAGCAGTGTCCTGGACCAGGCGGACATGTCCAGGTGGCCCGCCATGCCGCCGTACTCCTCGGGCAGGACGGAGCGGGGAATGTTGCGGTGCAGCGAGCGCAGGTCCGACCCGTGGAGGATGTACTGTGCGTGAAGACAAGCAGACACAACAGTGACGTCTCACCACCAGCGCCATTGTTCTTCTTACAAACACCAAGCAGTCCTCCTCGAGAGGTTCTGGAAAATATGTGGATTGCTCATCTGAATGTATTCAAAAGGAAAAGGAAAGTAAGGAAGGAAGTACTTGGCCAACACTTTGGCCAATTTACAAATCCATGAACCTCCTAGTCATAAAGAAGGACCTTATAATATAAAGATATATTGCCACATTAGCATCACCCAAGCCAAACTGTCCTGAAACATGTATTGGAGATGTGTCCACAGGCCAGATTCAAATCAACTAGTGCTTTTGTTTTGAGCATATAGGATTTGCATCAAACCGAGGCAAAGAACTCGAAGCAGTTCCTTTGTTGAACACAAAAGAGTCAGAGACAATACAAGGATCAGTTACCCTCTCTGCCATCTTCTCCTTAAGGAAAGGCTTGATTATAGCGAAGATTCCTTTGAAAATCCGGGGCTCGTTAATTATGTTGACAGCCTTGATTCTGATCGGGAAACCATCCTGTGGATCAGAGGAGAAAATTGTATTCAGGGCGGAATTGTTTTGTGTGCTGTGAATATAACACACAGACAGACAGACAGACAGACAGACAGACAGACACACAGACAGACACACAGACAGACAGACAGACAGACACGCACATAAATGCATAAAACTCTGTGTATATTTAGTAGGGATGGGCGGGAGTACTCGGGTACTCGAGTACTCGTTTGTAACGTCAGTACTCGAGTAACGTTTCAGCTGTTCGGGTACTCGCCCCACCCCCCACGTGGATCAGATATACACGACACAGATTGTACGCGATACAGCTAGGCACCATTGCGCCGCATCAGAGTAATGTTTGTCTTTCTCAGAACTAGATGAGAATGAGCAAAATAAAAGTCTTTTGTTTGTTAGATTTAAATAATTCTATTTAATTGACATATAAAAGGTGAATGGCCTATCCATCAGTACTCCACTGGTGATGATGTCTCACCTGGAGGATGCTCACAACCTTCTTGGCGAGGAACGGGCCTGGATTGGATGCTTGGGACATGCCCACCCCAGTGTAGTCGGCCAGGATGACGATGCCGTTCACCTGACTCTCCTCCGGCTGGATCAGCTTCTCCAGAGTCAGATAAATCGCTCTCACATTGTCAACAAACGGATAATCATTCGGTTTCCATTTCCCTGTAAGAAGGAGATGGTGTTGACTCATAGAATAATCAGTAACAGGCTATTGGTCATAGAGTTTGTACTTAGATTTACTGTCAAAGATGCAATGAGCTGGAGTTCTACTGAAAATGCCAAGGTCAGGCAAATTGTTATTCAAGAACGGCTTATTCATTAGAGGGACAGCTCCCCCTAAAATCCAAAATACTTATTTTCAACTCAGGCAACTAACACAAAATGATCTAGATCAGGGGTGCCCAACCTTTTTTGACCCAAGATCTACTTTTCAAGTAGCCAGCCTCCCGAGATCTACCAGTCCAGTTTCAACATCGCAAACGCACACACATCGTTTCCAGCCTGCAGTAACTAACCTCACAACACTTTCTCGTTGTCCCACAACCACTTGACATTAGGGCTATGAATCTTCACTGGCCTCACGATTCGATTCGATTACGATTCAGAGGGCTACGATTCGACTCGATTATGATTATCGATGCATCTTAAATCGATGCATCACTTTTTTTCCCCCAATACATGATTTATTTTTTCTCACTTTCTTTTTCTCACTGTGTGGCTACTTTTAAAATAAAAGTGCATTTGGAATTGCATTGTATTATGATCCATAATTAAAATAAACAACTGCATGTACTTCCATTATATTTTATTTGATTATTTAATTCTTCTTCTTCTTATTTTTTTTTAGATTTTTGACACCCCTCGCAATCGACCTGGGGTCAGACCGCGATCGACTGGTTGGGCACCCCTGATCTAGATGGATAAATAGCACTACAGGTGAGATAAAAATATGTCATTTGGAGTTTAGGGTGAGCTGTTCCTTTAGAAGCCAAAGCAGATCTGTCCCAGAAGCTGACACCCACCTGGCCGCAGACAGAGGATGTACCGGCCGTTGGGGTCGGGGTGCGGCAGCACCGTGAGGAAGCCCAGGTCCAGCACGTGTTTCACCGTGGACGGCTTGAGGTCTTGGAACACCTCGGGCCACGCCTTCCGCCCCCCGTGGTAATTGAGCAGCAGCTGCAGGGCGCGGTCGTAGTCGAACTTCCTGGCCCGCAGGAAGCGCAGCAGGAAGGCGTCATCCAGCCGGGTCCTGAGGTTGGGCTGGTCCTTCGGGGTCAGGTGGGAAAACAAGTTACGCTTCAGCTACTTCCAACCAGAGTGGCAAACACACAGTTAAATCCAGCTAAAACAGAGGGTGTTGACTAAATACTATTGACTACTACTAATAGCAATAATATTAAGGAGAGGTACATAGAAGAGGACATTTAGGCTCAATGTGGTTATAACAACCTTCAGGATCATGTCCCTCAGCGCTTGGACATCCCGAAGACGCCATTCTGGTTTCTCCTGGAGCTCCTCCCGCGCCTTGGCCACCAGCTCAGGGGTCAGAGTGCAGGAGTAGTTGGGCGGAGGCGGGCCGGGGAACCAGCTGAGTCCGGCAGGCGCTGATGGTTCCACCGGAGGAGACCTGAGATCGATGGACTCATGCTGATCGGCCATGGACTGACTGGGTGGCGCTGATGAGCAAGCAAGAAAGGAGTGGACAATCACAGATCATCAGGCTGGGGAAAACAGAAGAACACAGAAAGACTACACCTGGCAGGTCTCACACTGAAGGCTGCAATTCAAACAGAATTATTATCCCCTTGCATCAGGAATGTGGAAATTCCCTCACAGCAATGAAACACAGCAGGGCAAACACGTTCACTTCACTGGTATGTCTGATGCAGAACCTCAGCCCCCCTCGAACTGGCTATTAAACGTTAATATCAACTGACCCTGAACACAACCAACCGATGCGACAGTCTATCAAAATCAGTGAATGAATACCAACCAGAGTATGCGTGCAATAACCTTTTAGGAAAAATATAGACATGTATCAGAATCCATTGGAATGGGAAACGGACGCACACACAAAAACATAACAAACCAAAAATCACAACCAACCTGCCAGGAAAATCCTGTGACCGATCAATTCCGGGTAGAGAGAGATGATGCGCTCTGATTGGTCCATTTGTAGCATGTGATGCATCGCAGTCATTTGCTGTTTGGTAGGGTACGATGCTGCCTTCAGGCTGCAGTCGATTGTCGCAAAATGTAGACGTAGACGCATTTTTGCCAGATCCCCATCACCATTTAAACCTTTTTAATGAAGTACTCCCCTCTGGCCAACAAAATCAAACGCTGTCTGCTTAAACACTGGAGAGTCCTGCAAATTCATGGTATCTTCACTGAACCCCCCAGGAGTGCCTTCACACGCAACCATAATATCAGAGACAGGGTGGTCAAAACCACACAGTCTCCATTGACACACAACCCACCACTGACTCTCTGCCTCCCCCCGTTGGTCACAGCGTGCGCGATATTTTTTTCCCCATGATGGCGAAGGCTAGGCGACGGCATAACACGCCCCTCTCTGCCTCTGATTGGCTTAGCGTCCAAACACATTCGCTTGGCTATCCTGCATCTCTTTCTACAGTCTGTGGTCAGTCAGACATTAGACAGACAGCAGTTCCGCTTGCTAGCCTGCATGAAAAAGACACCACTGTGTGTTTATGTTTTTGAGCTTGAGTTTGAGTCATGACTTCTGGCTCGCCTGGCTGGGAAGCAGGCCGAGAGCAGCCGAATGCAGTCGAATGCAGTCAGCCAATCAGAGCCAGAGAGGGGCGGGTCATGCCTTCGCCTACTATAAGCACGTAATTACATTTGAATGCGATAGATGGCGGAAGTGTACAGGCGCACACAGCTGCATCACCACACGTGCTGCTCACCAACAGTCTCCCAGGTATGTAGTTAAGTTTGCTGTCAAACACAAATATATATATTTTTTCTTTTTTAAAAGGCAGAAGAAAGGAAATCGTTTGGTTTGGACCTGACCGCTACTACCGCTGCAGGATTCAGGCCGCAGGTTCGCTTCATTGTTTGATGCTTCTCGCGTGATGAATCCTGTAATAAACCGGCCGGGTTGTGCAAATAAGTTATGTCCAATTGCAGGACAAGGCCATTACCAGCCGTGTAGAAATATTAGCTTTGAAGTTGTGTGTGTGTGTGTGTGTGTGTGTGTGTGTGTGTGTGTGTGTGTGTGTGTGTGTGTGTGTGTGTGTGTGTGTGTGTGTGTGTGTGTGTGTGTGTGTGTGTGTGTGTGTGTGTGTGTGTGTGTGTGTGTGTGCGTGCGTGTGTGTGTGTGTCTGTGTGTGTCTGTGTGTGTCTGTGTGCGTGCGTGGAATCTGGAATCAGTGCTATCTATAATGACTTTATGACAGTTTATCAGTCTGAAGCAACATAGTGTTGCAGTATCATTGACCAAGCAGCACTGCCACGTTGGACCTTTTCATCTTGATTTTTTTTCCCACTGGCCTAGCTACCTTTCCAGATTTATTATTATATATGACATTAAAGTTCCTATCATAGTATCCTCAGAATGTGCAAGTAGCCTTGTGCTGCCCGGGCCCTTTATTTGGCTTATATAGGGTTATGGTTGTATAAAATATGCCTGCAGCAAATTCAATGTAAAAATAGACCTTGAACTTTTATTAATTCATCTTCACATTGTAAGGTGAAACATTGCCTGTTTTTTTGTAAGGCAGTACAGGTTTCAAGGCACATTTTATTCTGTCAGTTAAACCGTGACAAAAAAAAACTAAACTTAAAACAAAAAATATAATATATTTTAAAAACCAATACAATAGTATTTGAATTGGGGAAACTTACATTAATTCCACAAAGTGTTTCTGTCTATGACTTTTACAAAGTGGCACCGCAGAGAACACTGTGTTCATGTGTAGCCTATACCAAGCTATCTCGGTGTCAATTTTAACGTGTTCAATTTCACATAACTACTGTAAATAGTTGTCCGGTACATCAAACAAACTGGGTGGAGGTTCATCTGGTCACACAGCATATTAGGACAAAGAGGACAACGCATCAAAAAGTGTATCTAAGGGATTTCCTTTTGTACAGTTTTGATAAAAATGACATCATTTCTGAAATAGAAAAAAATGTCACTGTGTTCACGAGTGTCTGAAAGTCCTCGCCCTATCAAAGCATTTCATCATCAATAAACATCAAATGAAACGCTGTGCAACACTAAATACACGACAATGTAAGGCCTGTTGTAACATTCATACAATATTGACATGATCAAGTCACCACACGGAACAGTAAGACTTCTGCCTTTCTTACAACAAATCCACGTTGCCCCAGTAATAAACTGTCTACAACAGTCTTTTAATGTCGATCGTACAGAGCAACAGTCTGTAGAGTTGGGTTTTGACGTTTTGGATCCCCGAAGACTTTGAATAAAGAACAATCTACTAGGATATTTGCAATTACATTTAGACACTTAGCTACTTTACTGTTTCAGTCAACAGCTGCAACGCTGATTATATATAAACTTCTGTATAAAGACCTTGGTTTCCATGAGGATAAAAAAGAAACTGAATGCAGGGAAAGAGGAAGAAGAGTGGGTTGTTAGATAGCCTCTTGCTTGGTGATGGTAGGCTGGGGGATGGAGGCGGGCTGCTTGGGCACGGTGGCTATCACCCCCTGAGCCATTTTATAATGTTCTGAGCCGGAGGCGGTAGGTGGAGAAGGTAGGGGCGTTTCAGGAGTGGCTGAAAAGTAGAACAGATATGTACACAAGAGAGTTATCGAGGGAGAAACCACAGATTGGCTACAGTGGCCTTTTTTTTTTGCCAATCGTCGGTGTGACATTTCTTGAAACAACACAATTTTCAGACAAGGAATAAGCCGGCAACTTTTGTGAAATTTCTGAGAGCATTAAAAATGTGAAGAAAAAACAACAGAAGTTCCCTTTGACAAAGTAAAGCCAGATTAGTCTCCGTGAAGAACTTAGAGGCTTATACGACCAAGCTGGTTTGTCCTTCCAGCTACCTGACTAGGCTGCACATGGAGCTGGGTGCAAGTGAGGGAAGTCCACAGCCTATGTTAAACTATCATTCATTTCAATGCACAAACGCTTTTTTGATTGTCCCTCGTCCGTGATCTGATTCCTGCACTAGCCAATTAATGCCACGTACTATCGTACGTGGCATTAATTGAATTGGCACTAATTGTATTTGTACTTACAGATTTGACCGTTGTGGATGGGCGTGGCCATGTTGCTGGCCACGATGACGTTGCTGCTGAGATGCTCCTGAACCAGGTGAGGGTGCAGAGAGTGAGGTGCATGTGGAGCCTCATTGGCAGAACCTGAGAGACAAAACACACAAACATATACGGTCATTCACAATGTACCTACTGTGTGGCATATACATATACAGCATATAGAGAGGCAAAGTGGAACGTCACTTCCTGCTTCAGCACTGTACCAGAGATTTTCATCCGCCATTTATTTTCCCATAGACATTTCGTAAAATGCTTATAAAAAATAGTTTTACTTGGTCAAACCAAACGGTTCAGATATATTTAGAATCGGGAGAGACCATAGAACATTTCCCTTGGACCAAAACTAAAAAAAACAACATCGAAAAAATATTTTCTTTAAACCCGCATTTTTTAAAACGTTTTGGTCCGAGTGAAATGTTATGCGATCTCTCCTGTTTCTAAATATATCTGAGCCGTTTGGTTTTAACAAGTAAAACCATTTTTATAAGGATTTTACGAAATGTCTAAGGGAAAATAAATGGCGGATGAAAATCTCTGGTACAGTGCTGAAGCAGGAAGTGACGTTCCACTTTGCCTCTCCACACAGTTGCAAGAGGACCTCATGCGAGAGAGCTCACCTCCGAGGAGCATCTCCTGCAGCAGGTTGTCGATTTTGGCCATGCCGAAGAGTTTGACGAACTGGATCTGCTCGATCATCTGCAGGGTGATGCTCTGTAGCGTGGGCAGGAGCAGGAGCAGCTCGCCGAAGCGGCCCCGAGAGTCGTACTGCCTGTCATTGATGTAGTCCTCCAGGCTGACCTGGACCTGGTACCGCATCCTCTTGATCTTCCCCAGGTCGCTCAGACCTTTGGCGTCTATGGGCAAATGAAAGCAGGTTAGTGTTGTAAGTCACTTTCCTGATATACTGAGGGAGGCAACATAGAGCTCTTTACCTATATGTGTGGTGGCCTGCAAAAAGATGGTGGGAATTTGACATTTTCATTTTTTGATATTTACATAAAACCCTCCCCTGTGTATAACCTTTTGAACGAATGAGATAGCTCTCTCAGATCAAAAGTTACGAGTATTTTAATCTGTTATGTGTCTAAAAGTAAAACGTGAGAGAAAAATGGCTTTAAACATAACACAACGTGGTATTTTCTCCAGTGGCATTCCACCAAAAACCATCAAAATAAATACTTTCCCCTTTGTTTTATGAAAATAATTATTAATCATGACGTACTATGGAGATTAAATTTAATTTATAGGTCAGAGATGGGAAAAGTACACACATTCTTTACTTAGTACTTAGTACAAGTACAGTTACAGTACTTGTGTAAAAAAAGTATTTCTACTGGCTGTTTCTGTGCGAAGCCAACTGAAACTCACGTCAGATTAATATAATGATGACTATTAAACTTAAAAGATCCCCTCCAAACATGTTTTAAGACGTATAAAGACGCTACTTTGACTAATAATTTGTGTGATATGGTTTTTCCACAAAAAAGGTGCACATAATGCGTGAAAGCTGGGAGAGACCAACGTTACATCCTTTTTGTCTGTTGTGCATTAAAACTAGAGTAACTAGCCTGTTTTTTAAATGTAAGGAGTAGGATGTATAGCTATTTGTGTTAAAATGTAGGGAGTACAAGTAAAAAGTAATTAGAAAAATAAATACTTAGTAAAGTACAGTAACCAAGTATTTGTACTTAGATACTTCCCATCTCTGAAATAGGTACAGTAGACATTCAAACACTCATCTGAAGCGCACTAATATATATATACAGTATATATATAAAATAGTTTGCACAAACTGAAAGATGATTCAGTCATCAATCATACCTGGGTCAAAGAAAACGATGGCCTTCAAGCAGGCGTATTCATTGTCGTCTATCTGAAGCTCCTGGAAGGGAAGCACCAGCTCGTCCAGGATCCTCACTGCCACCCTGCACACCTCCAGCTCGGGGCAGTTTCTGGCGATGACGTGGTCGTTTCCTGCCGGAGGATCAGTTTGTATTTTAGGAGCAGGTCTAACGGAACGCATCGGCATTTTGTTCAGGATGGGACAGTCATTTTGCTGGCAGTATGAGATATTGAGTGATGGCAGTAAGACTGAGTGAACGTAGTTTTTAGATATAAAATACTTGATGGAATTTGTACCTAATAACAGCAGATCTTTGTAAAGCATGGACCTCTTGGCAACACCGAGCAGGAGGTGTTCTCCAGCATGAGCTCGCAGCAAAGCCACCTGAGATACAAAGAAAGACATTTCATAATTAGCAGTCTGGTAATAACTTGATGAGATCCCCAGAACCCCACTATACCTTAATATGAATGTTTTGGTATTATATAGCCAAAAGCCTAGAAGTCTCAGATTCCATTGTACACAATTTAAAGGAACACTCTGCCCATTTTCAACCAGCATTGTATCATTAGAACATCAGTAGTATAGAAAACTCTAAACGGTTTTGAAGTCTGTCATTTAATTTGACAGTTATTGAGTGTTAAAGTGTGGACCAGTGACATCACTGGTCCACACTAACTCAAATTAATAACTCATTAACTCAAATCAACTCTCAATAACTGTCAAACTATTCGTCATTCATCTAGTTTGACAGTTATTGAGAGTTGATTTGAGTTAATGAGTTATTCATTTGAGTTAGTGTGGACCAGTGATGTCACTGGTCCACACTTTAACACTCAATAACTGTCAAATTAAATGACAGACTTCAAAACCGTTTACAGTTTTCTGATATACTACTCAGGTTCTAATGATACAAAGCTGGTTGAAAATGGGCAGAGTGTTCCTTTAAACACTTAGCCACTACTTTTTCTTCTTTTAACCAAGTTTTTTGGGATTTATCCAACTCCCACTCCCACTATAGCATAATGCTTCCTCTGATACATGTGCAGTCACCAGCCGCTTCTTTTCACCTGACAGCCAAGAGTTTCTGAGGACATAGCGCGTGGGAGGATCAAACTACTCCCCCAGTTCCCCTCCTCCCGATCCAGGCGCCCCGACCAACCAGAGGAAGCACTAGTGCAGCGACCAGGACTCATAGCTCACCGGCTTCCCACCCACAGACAATTGTGTCTGTATGTATGTCTGTCTGACCAAGCCCGGAAGTACTGCTGGGAATTGAACAGTGCTTTTACCTCTACTCTACCCCCCACTTAGCCACTACCTTGACTTCCCAAGAAGTCCCAAGAGAGCCAAAGTGAACGTCACTTCCTGCTTCAGCACTGTACCAGAGATTTTCTTCCGCAGTTTATTTTCCCATAGACATTTCGTAAAATGCTTCTAAAAATAGTTTTACTCGATCAAACCAAACGGTTCAGCTATATTTAGAATCGGGAGAGACCATAGAACATTTCACTCGGTCCAAAAAAACAAGAAAAACACAGTTAAAATATTTTCTTTAAACCTGCATTTTTTTAAAGGTTTTGGTCCCGAGTGAAATGTCATGCAAACTCTCCTGATTCTAAATATAGCTAAACCGTTTGGTGGCTAGCTGGTGTCTTGTTTGGTGGCTAGCTGGTCTCTCGTTTGGTGGCTAGCTGGTCTCTTGTTTGGTGGCTAGCTGGTCTCTCGTTTGGTGGCTAGCTGGTCTCTTGTTTGGTGGCTAGCTGGTCTCTGGTTTGGTGGTTAGCTGGTCTCTGGTTTGGTGGTTAGCTGGTCTCTCATTCTCTAAAGTCAGTATTCCAAGGTCACTGAGCAGATCGAAGCTTCAAAGAGTGAGCGAAAAGTGAAGAGAGAAAAACCGTGGCGGATTTCTCTCAAGAGACACTCATATTGGTGTCCCTCTAATACAACATCAGCAAATCAGTTACCCAGGCCCGGTGATCACAGTGTTAATGATTCTGTACTTCTTTTGGAGGAGGGATATAACTTTAAAACCAGCTCATCATATTCTAACCCAGGATTAAAAATACATTAACCCACTCCGGCTGAGGAGTTGAAGATGTTCCTAGAGATCAGTCTTGATACTGAGCGTGACGGGGGGAAAAAAGTCTGTGTACATATTCTTTTGAATATTGATCCTGGTAAATATTTTAGGAGAGAGAGGCGTAGCTGGTCTATAGTGGATCTCTACACACAGTCCTGTAGCGTGCACTCGATGTGTGCAGTGTATGGGTTTGGGGTTTGATGCTGCTGCAGTTCAGTTGTGGCTTGGTTGATGAGTGACCAGAGTGTCTATACAGCTATGTACACTGTGTCTGTGTCTATGGGTCTTACCTGGTCATCCAGGGGCAGGTCACAGAAAGCAGGGATATACTTGGCCCAATCCACCAAGACCAACAGCTGCTGCTTCATCGACTCGCACACGTCTGTGATGGTGGCCATTTTTTTGGTCCTGATGTCGCCGTTCAGGATGGGACCAGGGGAGGTGATCTGCACGAGGTCGACACAGACGCAGAGTCATTAGACACCTTGTTGTCGTAGTGTCAAAGATCCTAGTCAGAGAGAGGCTCCGGGCCTTACCTGTCTAGAGGGTTAGGGTTAGGGTTACCCTTACCTGTCTCGACAGCACGTCTGCGTTGATGAGCGCGTTGATGGATGGTAAACTACTGTCTTCATAGCTGGACCTCCTGGTGCTGATTCTGTCTCTTTCATTCTGTACAGCTAAGACACACATTTACAGTATACCCGTCAGAATGCAACTAACACTTAAGGCCATGTTCACATTACAGGCAAATCCAATTTGCTGCTAAAGTCATTAATCATCATTATCTTGATTGGTTTCCCAAAATCTGATTTGGGAGTGTGTCCGCACTGCCGCAAATCTGATTTGGCCAAGTGTTCAAGTCGGATCTGTGTGTCCAGACCTCCATATGTGGTTTGGGACAAGTGACACAAATCAGACTTGGAGTGTGCAGACTCATAAAACCAATCTGGATAGAATCATGAATAGGTCACTAAAGTTCACAAATCAGATTTGGCCTCCTAGTCTGAACATGGCCCTGAGACTTGGCTTGCAGGCAGCACAAAATGTGGCATTTATACAGTATGCAGCGAAGCAATTTGATTATTCGAGAAAAACAAGAACAAACGTTTAATTGTCTTCATGACTTTGCTATATTACAAATAAAATAATAAAATAAAATAAAATGCTGCGTCATTTAAAGGAAAGAATAAGGCGCCCCGAGGCTGTCATGTTTATCAGTATATGACTATTATTGCTCAGAAATGTTTGCTCAGCATAAGCTGCTCAGAGACTCCAGTGCTTTCATGCAGTGAACATTAACAAGGTGCTCCTCTCCTGGGAGTTGCGACACAGCCCGACTCTACGGGTGGCTTCAAATCCAAACGGGGACGACAGCTCAGCTCACACCACGACGACGATGACAGTGATTCACTGATTAAGTGGGACATTTTGTTTTTCCCCTCGCTTGCCACAAAAATCACTACTTCTTCACCAAAACACATTGAGTTCTATAGATCGAGACGGTTTGTCACAGCTGTGAGAAGATAAAAGGCTCCTATACCTTCTTTCTTCATGCCCGCTCTGAAGCATTTCTTCAGTCTGCAGTATCTGCACTGATTCCTCTTGTCTTTGTCCACGATGCATTGTCTATTGAACCTGGAAAGTGAGTGGAGGACGTTTATTGCTACTGTAGCTCATTCAAACTGCAATGAATGAAGCAACAATTAAGTTCCTTTATGCAATATTTAAACCCTTAACGAGGCAACATGTCTATATATTCTTATTCACAGTAACAGCCTGAGGGAGTAATGAAAGTGGGTGGGAGGCAGTGTAGGAAATTTAAAAAAATATTTTGGGGGCAATTTTTCCCCCCACTGTCTAAAAACTGGGGGCATTTAAAATTTTTGGGGGGCACTTTAAAAAATAGTAATTAGTGCATTAAGTTGCTAAAGCGTAGTGTGAACAACAGTGCTGTTTGTGTGAGTGTGTTCTTCATCGTTGTCTTCTGGCAACCAGCTTGCAGGTGCTGAGTTTGCGTTAGAGATGGAAATGAATTAAATGAATGAAAATAAAATTACCAAAAATATTGGGGGGAGTTTTTGCCCCATGGATGATGGTTTTTAGGGACATTCTGAGATTTCTTGGGGGCACTTTCTTTGCCCTTGCCCCTGGCTAAATTCCTACACTGGTGGGAGGGTTAGACACCACCACACACTCACCGTGGGGGGCGTAGTGCCTTGCACAACGGCGCCTCAACAGTAGCATTTAAGGGAGGGGGAGAGCATGCCATTCATTTCCCACCGCCCAGGATTTCTCACGTGTCTATATATGTGTGTCTGTGCTTGAGCCGTTTGGGATGCAGTGTGCGCGCTCACCTGCAGGAGTACATGTGGTTTTTGCGCACGCTGCGCCTGAAGAAGCCCTTGCAGCCGTCACAGCTGGAGGCACCGTAGTGCTTGCCGGTGGCCCTGTCCCCGCAGATGGCACACAGGCTGCCCACCCCCAGGTGGCCGGTGGCGTTCATGCTGGCACTCTCAGCCGGCGAAGAGTCTGCCACACCGAGGAGGAGGAGAAGAAGGAGAAGAAGAAGGAGAACAAGAAGAAGAAGAGAGAGGTCATCAGGTCACCAGGTCTTAGTTCATCGGTTGTTTAGACACGGAACAGGGATGCCCAGGATGACACTGAACAGGCAGCTTTTATGAAACCGTTTCTATGAAAGCTAAATCATACAACAAGTATCAAGAAACATGACTTGACTCGCTGCCTAATATTCTCAAACTGTGTATTTATTGAAGGCGTGTCGTCAAGCTGGCTTCATCTGAGAAGGTG
The DNA here is from genome assembly GCF_964638095.1 of Poromitra crassiceps. Taxonomy (NCBI): domain Eukaryota; kingdom Metazoa; phylum Chordata; class Actinopteri; order Beryciformes; family Melamphaidae; genus Poromitra; species Poromitra crassiceps. Next base: position 5,126,076 of record NC_139637.1, on the reverse strand, counting down.
TGAGCGGCCGACGTGAGCGCAGTCATCATCAGCGTCATTGATCACAATGAGCCTCCAGGAGGAACCGGCTATAGGATCTATGAGCTGCCTGAGTAGCTCAGACAAAGTCAACAGAGCCTAATTGATGTAGGCTTGATTACCTCTGAAAAGGCAATCACATGGAGACAGTCTTCCTTCTAGTCATCAGACTGTGTCAATCAATCACACAATATGTCATGTTTTCATCAGCATAAACATTCTTTAGGTTGTAAATGGTTACCACGGTAGTTATGATAACCATTCAAAAGTTGAATAGTTAGGTAGTGAGAATCATTTTAATGCCGTTACACCAGAAGGTGAATGTAAAGTTATATTGTATGTAGTGGAGGGTCACTTTAAAGCATTTTTTTTTTTTAATCATCGTTGGAAATAGTTTCATTTTAGAATCGGGAGCACAGCCAGGAGTCATGGGAGACCGCATCGCTGTCATCTTCACTTCTCAAAATCCATTAATCAACCCAACAGCAGAAAATCCCTATACTAATTCTCAAGCGGAGAATCTGTGGGAACAGACGGTTTGTAACAGGAGAGCGATGTTCCTGATCCTCAGACGACTGCTTCATCACTGGATGAAATGTCTTCTCGCCTGTCATGGATCTGTCTGAAATATGACCAGTAGCACCACCTCACTGTGCAAGCTCCAACAGGTTAACACCGCACTCCCAACTGACCAGAACTGAGCGGAGCCTCATATCAATCCGAACCTCTTAATGTTTTACTACGCCACCAAAGAGGCGATAAAAAGAGAAGACCATTGCACATGATCGTCCCTCTCTGGACGCAGAAAGCAGATGGACAAATGACCCCTTATCACGGCTCCTCCGTCCTCCCCTTGACCAAAGTTTTCAGCGGGTAAAAGTCTCAAAGTTCATCGGCGGAGCTGCATAATAGAGAGGGACTCACCTGCGCCCATGGCCAGAACCTGCATGTTCTCGAACTCCAGCGTGGTGTAGGCTGGGTCCAGAGAGTCGCTGTAGTCTGCCATGTCCATGTCTGCTAATGCTTTGGGGCCAAGCAACTTCTCAACTAGCTGACAGTGACTTGTCCAAGAAGCTAATGTGTTCCCCCCCACCACTAGCACCTTCTCCTCTCACCCCCTCCCTCTCTTTTTTGGGGGGGGGTCTAGCTCCGCCCAGTCAAAGGTAGATGCCTGCCTGCCTGGCCCAGGGGAGGGTGGTGATCAGTGTGATGATGGGGAGCTGCTGGTGTCACAGAGGGGAGACCGTGCGGAGGCCACAAGCTGACTGACAGCAGGAGCCGCCTCTAACCGGAGCAGAGGTGGAGCGTCTCTCTGGTTGATGGTTAACCAGCCTCCTCAGTGGTGAATCATAGGGCTGTGTTTCTTTAACAGATAACACAACTTTGATATCGTTCATCTCTTGGATATACCCTACCCCCCCCCCCCCTCCCTCTCTCTCTCTCGCTCTCTCTGTCTCTCTCCCGTCCTCTCTCTGTCTGTCTCTCTCCCTCCCTCTCTCTTTCTGTCTGTCTCTCTCCCTCCCTCTCTCTCTCTCTCTGTCTGTCTCTCTCCCTCCTCTCTCTCTCTGCCTGTCTCTCTCCTTCCCTCTCTCTCTCTGTCTGTCTCTCTCCCTCCCTCTCTCTCTCTCTCTCTCTGTCTGTCTCTCTCCCGTCCTCTCTCTCTCTGTCTGTCTCTCTCCCTCTCTCTCTGTCTCTCTGTCTCTCTCCCTCCCTCTCTCTCTCTGTCTGTCTCTCTCCCTCTCTCTCTCTCTCTCTCTGTCTGTCTCTCTCCCTCACTCTCTGTCTCTCTCTTTCTCTCTCTGTCTCTCTCCCTCCTTCTCTCTCTCTGTCTGTCTCTCTCTCTCTCTGTCTCTCTCCCTCCTTCTCTCTCTCTGTCTGTCTCTCTCTCTCTCTGTCTCTCTCCCTCACTCTCTGTCTCTCTCTCTCCCTCCTTCTCTCTCTCTGTCTGTCTCTCTCCCTCACTCTCTGTCTCTCTCTCCCTCCTTCTCTCTCTCTGTCTGTCTCTCTCCCTCACTCTCTGTCTCTCTCTTTCTCTCTCTGTCTTTCTCCCTCCTTCTCTCTCTCTGTCTGTCTCTCTCTCTCTCTGTCTCTCTCCCTCCTCTCTCTCTGTCTGTCTCTCTCCCTCTCTCTCTCTCTGTCTCTCTCCCTCACTCTCTGTCTCTCTCTCTCCCTCCTTCTCTCTCTCTGTCTGTCTCTCTCCCTCACTCTCTCTCTCTCTCTCTGTCTGTCTCTCTGTCTCTCTCTCTCTCTCTCTCTCTCTCTGTCTCTCTCTCTCTCTCTCTCTCTCTGTCTCTCTCTCTCTCTCTCTCTCTCTCTCTGTCTGTCTCTCTGTCTCTCTCTCTCTCTCTCTCTCTCTCTCTGTCTCTCTCTCTCTCTCTGTCTCTCTCTCTGTCTCTCTCTCCCTGCACACCTCTGTCAGTAATGGATAAACATCTTCCTGATGAGAGCCATAACAGTCCTGTGCCAAATCAGCCTCTGTGACACATCACACTTTACCACCAGTTTAAACCAGTTGCCCATTTGATGATAGCCAATTATCATGGCAACACATTCTATAAGATGGCGTCGTCACGACGACACAAATCACAATGTCTCAGCTGTTTGTAGGGCCCGGCGAGAGCAGAGCAAGGTGTCTCTTACCTGCCTGTTCATAATGTCATTAGACCCACTAGTGGTCTGTGTTCACTAGTCAGAGCTGCTTCCACGTGTCAAACGTCTCCGGGTAAATCTCACTTAATTCTAGTATAATGAACAGTTAAACAGTTAATTCTAGTATAATGAACAGGAGAAACAGTTAATTCTAGTATAATGAACAGGAGAAACAGTTAATTCTAGTATAATGAACAGGAGAAACAGTTAATTCTAGTATAATGAACAGGAGAAACAGTTCATTCTAGTATAATGAACAGGAGAAACAGTTCATTCTAGTATAATGAACAGGAGAAACAGTTAATTCTAGTATAATGAACAGGAGAAACAGTTAATTCTAGTATAATGAACAGGAGAAACAGTTCATTCTAGTATAATGAACAGGAGAAACAGTTAATTCTAGTATAATGAACAGTTAAACAGTTAATTCTAGTATAATGAACAGGAGAAAGAACTCTTGCTAAAGCAAATTGATGCCTCAATGTCAAAGAGTTCATTGTTTGTGAAAATGCACGTGAGGCCTGCCTTCTGCTCCAAATGCTCAGAACCTGCTCTGCTGGGGCAGCTCGCCAAATATCATTATAATATAATAGTAATATAATAATAATCATATATAATATTATTATAGCTAGACAAATTATTTATAAAGGCGGCATACAGCATTTCTTTAAAGATCAGACCAGTGTTGTGGTACTCGAGTCCTGAACTCATTTTACTGGTGACTCGACAGACTGCTCTGACTTGATAACTGATCAAAACTGTTTTTGTTAGTCTTTTTGTAATAGGCCCTAATCAATTGGCATAAGATATTGATAGCTTTATTAATACTGTGACATTATTCAATTTCGTGCCGGGGCAGTCCTGTGTGGATTCACACACACATGTTCAGTAACTCCTGTGTGGTTCACACACACATGTTCAGTAACTCTGGACTCAGACTCAGGTCATGTTCAGTAACTCTGGACTCAGACTCAGGTCATGGTGACTCGAACACTGGAGACTTGAGATATAGTGAATTGATCTACAACACTGGATCAGACCCTGCAGCACAAAGGTGACTAGAGCCTCACAAGCAGTGTTGGGCAAGTTACTTTCAAAATGTAATGTACTACATATTACTAGTTACTTTCATGTGAAAGTAATACGTTACTTTACAATATTACTGTCTGTGGTAGAGTAACTCGTTACTTATGACACTACTTTTGCATTACTTTCACCAAAATAACTGCAGTAGCAGAATGACATCGCCGCCCCAGAACATCCTAAAAAAGAATGTAAACTGTCTTGGAGTCAGTGTAAACAATCCAAAAATCTAAATTTTATTCTTTTCCTTTGTTATTGTCATCTATAGTGGTTATTTGCATAAAAACACACAATTTGATTAGGAAATGATTGTATCTTTATTTAAATATGTGCTTTGATTTAAAAAAAAAAAAAACTAAATTTGTAACTTGTGTTACTTGACAGAGTAACTGGTATAATATTACGGAAATCATATTGGTAATAAGTTATATTACTGAGTTACTGCTAAAAGTCATGTAATATGTCACTTTTGTAATGAGTTACGCCCAACACTGCTCACAAGAGTATGCTTTTAGCCAAACACACACACACACACACACACACACACACACACACACACACACACACCATTATAATCAATGATGTGCTCATCAAGAAATCAAGAAATAAGGCGATTCTAGTTTTCCTACAATTCTCTGAATCCTGACCGCTTTCAGGAATAAATTCTGTGGTTGCGTAAATTCACTGCCTCCTCTGCGTAAGTGAATGTGACACAGCAAACAGTAGTCCGGTATTTGAAGAGAAAGTGCCAGTACGTCGCAATAGGTCAACGATCTCGGGTTCAAGCAGACCTCTGGAGCAGTAAAGCCCACGTCGCTGAGCTTGATAACCATTCACCCAAATTATATAGAGCGTTCATAAAACCACGCAGTTCTCTCCCAGCAGGCAAACACCATAACATTCTTGGTGGTTATAACAACCCTGTTCAGTGATTACATATTGACGAAAAAACCCCTCTTAATCCAATCAGAAATGAAAATGGGCGCCATCAACGTGTGATTAAAACCTGTAGGAACTGTTCTTTCCAACCCCTCTAACTGTCATGTCTGATCATAGATTTAGATTCATTGATCATAGATTTAGATTCATTGATCTTGAGTGCTTTGATGTAGCTGTGAACATCAACTCATCTGATTAACTCACAGTCATGATAGAGGAATGATCAGCAGCTAAACTCCTAAGTACCATGACTCTGTGCTCAGAGATGACAATACAGCAGGGATACTCAACTTGCTTTGCCCGGGGGCCACTTTTGCAAAAATGACAGGGGCCAGTTAATAAACAAACATTAATATTAATATTTCTGTAGCAGATTGTAGGTTTTTGGGGTGTCAGCCGGAGTTTAGTCTCACAATTTGATGAACACAGGATAGTTAGTTAGTTAGGTTAAGGTAAGTTAGTTAAGACAGAGGTTCTCAAATGTTTTTCAGCCAAGGACCCCTTGCAAGATAGAAAATATACCGGGGACCTCCTCATTCTGATTTGTGATTTTGGGCTAAGCTTAATTGTTTCCACGGCAACGTGCTTGATTTTTAAACTGATAGGTTTGTTAGATTAGAATGTAATCCATGAACCATTTTAGATTTAAGGCATAAAATATTTTCGCTATGAAGCTTTTGCAAAAAAAATATATATATATATTTTCCTGAAAACTTTTCGCGGACCCCCTTGCAAAGTGCCACGGACCCCTGGGGGTCCCCGGACCCCCATTTGAGAACCACTGAGTTAAGATACATACATTATACTGTAAGTGCCTGGGCGGGGAGCAGACGACCATATTTGACAATTTAGATGGAGCTCAGTCAAACTTGATTTCACATTAGTTTTCATTGTGAATTAGAAAATGGTCGGGGGGGGGGCACTCTGCACCCTATCGCGGGCCGCATCTGGCCCCTGGGCCACAAGTTGAGTATCACTGTAATCCAGTATGAAACGTGGCTGTTTTAAATGGAGCATGTCCTATCACCCGCCTACACAACAGCCATCGTCGATAACAACATGTCTTCACGTTCGATTCCTCTGCAATGCCCATATTTGCTCAAGAAGTGTGTTGATTATTCCAACAAACCTGTAAGCAGAGGAGATGGGATTCTGTGTGAAGCTATAAATGAGTCACTCGGAAAATAAATCTTATCTTCCCCGTCATTAAAGCACTTTTATCACCACTGCCATCTTACAATTCTGTGAAGTCCTCAAGGAACGGTCATATACAGGACTATAAAGTATAATCTGCATGCTTGTAGCTTTCTTAATCACACACGCTGACAAACTGTTGTGTCAGATATCAGATAGGGCAAGTTACTTTCAAAATCGCCCGTAACTTGTCTGAATTTTGGTGAGGAGAAAGGGGGAGGTATTCTATAACAGTGATTCTCAGCCTTTTTCATATCAAGAACCCCTAAATTATTACACATTTGGGCCATGGACCCCCATTTGATACAATTTTGTGTCCCCTGAATCTGAGAATATTTTTGTTAGATATGGTTTTGTCCAGGGAGGGGAAAGTTCTTGGCCCAGATGACAGTATTTCAGAGGCTGTAGCAGGCCCATTTAAAAAGCCAGAGTGAATATACTGGTATCCCCTGAAACTAGAAGACTTAAAGCACCCATTGGTACCAAACACATCACATGCTAGCTTGTCGGAAGGAAAAACTGGCATGGCCAGTTTCAAAGGGGTCCCTTGACCTCTCACCTCAAGATACAGTATCTGAATAAAAGGGGCATGCTCACTTTATGCTAATCCCATGCTCATATATATATATATATATATATATATATATATATGCTGCTATATATATATATAGCAGCATATTGCACTGAGCTGTCATATAGCATACAGCATGTATCATATAGCATGTAGCATATTGCACTCAGCTGTCATATAGCATGTAGCATATTGCACTCAGCTGTCATATAGCATGCAGCATATTGCACTCAGCTGTCATATAGCATGCAGCATATAGCATGTAGCATATAGCATGTGTCATATAGCATGCAGCATATTGCACTCAGCTGTCATATAGCATGCAGCATATAGCATGTAGCATATAGCATGTGTCATATAGCATGTAGCATATTGCACTGAGCTGTCATATAGCATGTAGCATATTGCATTGAGCTGTCATATAGCATGTAGCATATTGCATTGAGCTGTCATATAGCATGCAGCATATTGCACTGAGCTGTCATATAGCATGTAGCATATTGCACTGAGCTGTCATATAGCATGTAGCATATTGCATTGAGCTGTCATATAGCATGTAGCATATTGCACTGAGCTGTCATATAGCATGTAGCATATAGCATGTAGCATATTGCATTGAGCTGTCATATAGCATGTAGCATATTGCATTGAGCTGTCATATAGCATGTAGCATATTGCACTCAGCTGTCATATAGCATGTAGCATATTGCACTCAGCTGTCATATAGCATGTGTCATATAGCATGTGTCATATAGCATGTAGCATATTGCACTGAGCTGTCATATAGCATGTGTCATATAGCATGTGTCATATAGCATGTGTCATATAGCATGTAGCATATTGCACTGAGCTGTCATATAGCATGTGTCATATAGCATGTAGCATATTGCACTGAGCTGTCATATAGCATGTAGCATATTGCACTGAGCTGTCATATAGCATGTAGCATATTGCACTGAGCTGTCATATAGCATGTAGCATATTGCATTGAGCTGTCATATAGCATGTAGCATATTGCACTGAGCTGTCATATAGCATGTAGCATATAGCATGTAGCATATTGCATTGAGCTGTCATATAGCATGTAGCATATAGCATGTAGCATATTGCATTGAGCTGTCATATAGCATGTAGCATATTGCATTGAGCTGTCATATAGCATGTAGCATATTGCACTCAGCTGTCATATAGCATGTAGCATATTGCATTGAGCTGTCATATAGCATGTGTCATATAGCATGTGTCATATAGCATGTAGCATATTGCATTGAGCTGTCATATAGCATGTGTCATATAGCATGTAGCATATTGCATTGAGCTGTCATATAGCATGTGTCATATAGCATGTAGCATATTGCACTCAGCTGTCATATAGCATGTAGCATATTGCACTGAGCTGTCATATAGCATGTGTCATATAGCATGTAGCATATTGCACTGAGCTGTCATATAGCATGTGTCATATAGCATGTGTCATATAGCATGCAGCATATTGCACTGAGCTGTCATATAGCATGTAGCATATAGCATGTGTAATTTAGCATGCAGCATATTGCACTGAGCTGTCATATAGCATGTAGCATATTGCACTGAGCTGTCATATAGCATGCAGCATATTGCACTGAGCTGTCATATAGCATGTAGCATATAGCATGTGTCATATAGCATGCAGCATATTGCACTGAGCTGTCATATAGCATGCAGCATGAGGAAGACACATTGACCCGTGATGGGATGCGTGCTGCTGTCTTATAATCAGTCACCCAAACCCTCGGCCCCGGGGCTAAAAGTCAAAGGATCGGCGAGAACTGATGTAACACTTGTGTGATTCTCCCCTTTGAAACTTCAAACTCCAGTTTGTGAACAAAGTCCTGTCTATCTTCTGAATAGGAATCTCCGACCACTGACCAAACTCCATTTGTAACCACTGCCTATTTGTACCTTCTCCTCAATGACTACATTTCATTTCCCCCAAGTCCCATCTGAAAGGCAAGCGGCAGGGAAGCTTCATAGTCAAATCAAAATACTGGAACTAGCAGCTGGGAGAAAGGAGAATCCATGGTGCCTGAATAAGATTTGGAATACACAGTTTGGGAAACTTTTTTTTTTAAGCGCTCCACTCCAGACACAAAGTGAGTGTTTATTCTTCACATCCAGGAGTGTTGTTGATGTGTTGTTGATGATGATAAGAGTCAAAGAGAAGAGACAAGGTGGTGCTTGCTGCAGCATATTTGAGGCCAGTAGAAAAAGCGTCTCCTGCAGTAGATGGAGGAGATAGGTGAGTACAGTGACATGGCAAAGACCTTGTCAACAGATAACTATCTGCAAATCACACAGGCCCCTCTGGCTCGCCAGGGAATATCATAGTTTCTGCCTCACGAGAATATTATATATATAAATATATAATATATATTTATAATATATAACACTTTTGTTGTTCACGCTGATGTTGATTTTTGTGATTTTTGTTTATCTCATTTTGTTATCATGAATGTTTAGTCTGTTAAGTCTGTGCTGAATTCACAGTGAATTAATTTACACTACTTTCTGAATCAATACGTTTACCCAGCTCAGTCAAATAATGTTCTTCTGCTCAGTCGAATGTAAAAATTTAAATTGAATCAAGCTTCCTTTGATAACTCTATGGAAGCTAAACTGATCAATAGCAGAGCGTCCGAGGCCTGAACAGTCTTTGTTTATCCTCCTCTCGACTTCAGTGAAGTCGTCATCTCTGTTGGGCTCAGTTCAACGTTGCTGTCAAGTCTTGTGTTCAACTTGAGAACGTCATTTAACAGCATAGCTGTTGTCCGGAGTGTTAAAGAGGCTTTTCCATATTGACTCAAAAGATCAAATGTATAGCCTACTGTAACATTTGAGTTAGACTATTTGTATGTTCTCTTCAGTCACGCGTTACCTCACTTTTGGGGGAGCTAATTAATTATTCATAATTATAATTAATTTAGCTAATTGTGAGGTATGAAGAACGCAAACTTTAATAGCTGAAAAATGCAAAAAGAATAGGCTAAAGCAGAGCCAGTTGAAAATCATATATTTGTTCAGAAAAGTTAGTTCTCATAGTCCTCCTCGCCCATAATGACTATTTGGTCTTGGGGTAATGATAAACCACTAAAGCCTAATTTTGCACAAGTTCTACTTATCCCATAGCATTACTGGGTAATAAAGATGTTGGCAAATAAAGGTGAGAAGCACGTAGTTTGAGGAGAAGATAACGCAACGCTATTACTTTTCACTTACTCTCCCCACGACACCGATAATGTCAAATGTTTGCTTTGAACTTCGTTTTTGTAAGCTTCAAATCAGTTTGTGTTCAGGCATGCGGAAGGCAATACTTAAAAAAAAAAAATCTGTAACATGTATTTCTTTAAATCAAAATAAGCTTTCAGTAGAACTGTGCAATGTTTCGGGTTTGACGGCTGTTTTGCAACATTTTGCAAATGTGTAAATGTACAGGAGCGTGTTTCTTTCCCCCGTGACATATCCAGTCAGAGCTGTTTTTCTGCACAGTGAAAAACTCACGTCGCCTCTTTGCACCAAATAAGTAAACAATTGCATCAATAAACATGAAGAGCCATGCTGCACGACGTAAATCAATCACACTCTGCGATAAGCCTCTAGAATCATTAACTTGTGTTTTGCTGAGAATTCATTTTGACTGCTGGCCGGATCACTTCTGTCAGCAGCCTTGCTGCTCCGAGGTGCCTTTATCTCCCTGACTCCCTGTAGGGCCTCTCGTCATCAGCAGATCAATAGACATTTAACCTCCATATCTTGAATAACAAGACAATAAATATTTAGGAATTCAACCTTATCCTATCAGCACATGCAGGGACAAAAAAAATAAAAAATAGTCCTCAAATAGTGCAGACAGCAAAGTTCTGACATCACTGCAGTTTGAAACGTCAATGAAAATACACCGGACAAATATTCTGTGTTAAAATAAACGTCTGTGACTTTTAACCTAATTGCTTTAACATTCATATAGGTGATATGATACTGTGTATGCAGACTTGAAAGTGATCGGCTCGTCACTGACCCTGCAGCAGTACTATGCACGAGTTTTTTTGGTGCTGGGCAGGTTCAGCTCACTGGGTCCTCCTGACTGGGGTCACCCACCCCCACCACACACACACAGACACACACACACACACACACACACACACACACACACACACACACACACACGCACACACACACACACACAGACACACACACACACACACACAGACACACACACACACACACGCTGCCCTCAGCCTCTCTCTCCTTGGCCTGTCTCGCCCTGTTTGAACAGCCGATGGTCTGATCTGATCACCGCGTCATTTGGGATGTCAATGTCACAGGCCAAACGATGCCTTTTCCAACACTGCTGCCTGCAGGCCTGAAGCTGGACTCTCTAGTCTAGCTGCTACTGCCCCCATGTGGACATGTACAGTAAGCACAAATCCTTACTATAGGTGACAGCTGCTGGTATTTCGACCCACATGTAGGCGGAGGTCATTTTTCCGTTTTTTACAGATTATGAAAGTTCAGATTGTAAACTTTCAAATGATGTGTCACACATTGTAATCTGAAAAGAATGAAGGGAGTTATGCTTATTTGAATGTTCACACTCCTAAAAGCAACATTCAGAGATAACGGCCCTCAAAGTTGGAGAAGCTTTTCACACCTAGGCAGCCAGGATAGGGGGGACTGGACAACAAGGACTTTTATTTAACAAGATACACTTATTTACGGATTCTAAAACGGCTGCATTTTATGTGGAATGGATAGTTCAACACCTAAACTTGGGTATTAATGGAAAAAACGAAAAACAATTGTTTTCAAAAAAATAACCTATTTTCTCATTTTCTGGGAATTACAATTGGCCTACGTGGTCCCTTCCTCTGGAGAGTGTCCCTGTGTGATATACTAGTGTGTATCATCATCCACAAGCTGTTGGCTAAATGTGTCCTGCTCGGTCCAACTCAGGCATCACATTGCAGTTCAATCATTTGGACTGCCAAGATAGTGTAATAATAATTTGTGTTCAAGTTGATATTATTTTTACATCACTTGTTTCCTCTATGCAACATTCGTTATTCTATCGTTTTCCCACGCAAAACAATTTACATTCACTGGCTGCGATCATGCGTTGATCCGATTTATTTTGAAAGCAACAGTGATCCAGAAAACGTTCCCCGAGAAAAAACGCTCTATACGGTTTCACCGCAAAAACAGCTTGTTGTTTGTGCCCGACTCTGGAATGATCGACATGCTCCGACTAATTCCCCTCGTCCGATCATCTCCCCCACCCCGCGTTTACAAAGCCTGGCTTCCTGTGCCTTTACCTGGGTTGAAGTGCAGTGTCCCATCCTCACCATACATCCCTGTGAAGCGCTCTCAGTTCGCCAGCTGAGTTCTGACCCATGAGCCGGGGAGGCTCGCCTCTCTCAGGCCCGGCTCTGTCAGGCCCAGCCAGGCTGAGCAGCACCAGGGCCACAGCTACTGGACACAGCTGCCTGCCAGCGAGGCTGTAAGGGCTAATCCCCCTAATGCCTGTCACAATGAGATTTGATTGGAGACTTGAACGCCCGGCTTAATGGTGTCAAGTGAACAGTGTGCAATAGCCACTACACCCTCCGTGCAGAATGCTAACTCAGGGCTCCGGCATGGTTGAATTTCATACTTTATTTCAGTAAACCCTCTCTTCACTATAGCTGATTGTGTTCATTTTATGACATCGTTTTGTAACTTTGTTGTAAAGAGCTATACTTTTCAGAATTTGAAAATTTGTCCAGAGATTGAATTTATTTCAGACAATCAATATACATATAAGTGATAAAGAGGTTGCATTATGTCTGTGCCCTTAAGCAACCTTGTTAAATACTGAAAACGATGTGATCACATGATGAGGCCTGGACACACTAGTAGGCTGTAGTCCCACCAGCTGGCTACAGGCAATAAAAAGCACATTGCCACTTGGCACAGCCCACACACCATGCTGAAATAGAGCATTACAGTCTCAACGTTGATCCAGATGACAAAAATTAAGACTAAGGCCATGTTCACATTACAGGCAAATCTGATTTGCTGCTAAAGTCATTAATCATCATTATCTTGATTGGTTTCCCAAATCTGATTTGGGAGTGTGTCCGCACTGCCACAAAGTCGGATCTGTGTGTCCAGACCTCCATATGTGGTTTGGGACAAGTGACACAAATCAGACTTGGAGCGTCCACACTCATAAAACCAATCTGGATAGAATCATTAATAGGTCCTAGTCTGAACATGGCCTAAGAAATCTCTCCACTAAAGGGTTTCAATATTGCAAAAATGCAAGATTTGGTACCTGCCAAACACGGATTTGATACCTTGCCATTTACCATAAAGTGTCAAATTAAATGTTTATGTGGCCAGTGCCAGCCCACTGCCATTGGAAAGAGAAACAATATGTATGTATGTATGTATAGATACCATATATATATATAGATATATAGATATATATATAGATAGAGATAGATAGATAGATAGATAGATAGATAGATAGATAGATAGATAGATAGATAGATAGATAGATAGATAGATAGATAGATATGGCGCTATCCCAGTCTCCATTTCTCTACGCCGGCTGCATTCTACCACATGTAGTATACACTGACTGTATGCAAGTACCTCATACAACCCCACATCAAAAAAATCCAAACTATCCCTTTAATATGCACTATATTATCTATGTTGTATTTTCCCAGTTACCAATTCAAATCCTTGCTGCAGGCATCATGTGCCATCAGCGCCTCTTAAAGCTGAGTCTGTTGATGACTTCAGTTACTCTTCTTAACTAAGCCAGGCCCAGCCAGGCCTCTCGTCTCGCTGCCCCACTGTCAAGTCATTGAGCTTCCTAGGCAAACAGATATATCGGCCGAGGGGCTGCTCAATGGCTGTTGTCCTGTTTACATTCGCCAACTGATTCTGCAAACAGCCCCGATCAGGCGTTTGCCCAGGTTATGACCGTTGTGCAGTTAACCCATTGATACCTGATGCAGCATTTGCGTGTATATCCCTCATTTGTGTGTGTGTATCCCTTTAAGACCTTAAAGGGATACACACACACAAATGCTGCATCAGGTATCAATGGGTTAATCCCATCATGTGTCTGACATGGAGTCATGTGACTGACATGGAGTCATGTGACTGGTACAGGCCATGGGCTTCCTTGCTGAGAGGAAAGTGTGTTGTTTTGTCTCAGTAGTTGAGGATAAAGGAGTATTTAGGGGGGAGGAGACTGCAAATTGTTGCGTATTGTGGTGTTCAAGACAAGTCAATAAAGCTCTCGTCACGTTCAGTTCTCTTCTCAAGATGGATGGCTGTAATGATCTGCTCGTGCTGTATGTCTATTGTCTAGTTAGTACATTGTATAGATTGCATTGTCTACAAAATAATGCAAGGAAACGTGGAACTCACAGTACAGCACACAACACACACAACACACACAGCACACATCACACAACACACACGCATCACACACACAACACACAACACACAACACACAACAACACAACACAACACATCACACACAGCACACATCACACAACACAACACAACACAACACAACACACAACACAACACATCCATTTCAAACTAGATGATTTTTGGAAACATTGTATCAGCACAATTCAAAGTAGTGATTTGCAGTTCTGTTTGTTGGCACAAAGACAGGTAGTATAACCTGATCTAGGCCAAAGAGAAGCGTAGAGAAGGCAGCTGCTAAGGAAATACATTTGTAACTGAAATGTAGTGGTTTTAGAAGGTTTGTCAAGTATACAGTATATAGAAGCTAAACAAATGTTGCTTATTGTCCTGGATAACCAGCTGGAGGTGACACAGACTTTCTGGATTCATGGCTCTTTAGTTGGCTAATTAACACCTTAAGTGCCATAGCCGAAATAATTCGTCTTACATAATCCAACGCTTAAGTGCCAGAGCCGAGTTTACTCGTCTTACATAAACATTTTTTTTTTTTTGACGGTGGTACATCAATCAACAACTTTTACATCTTCGAGATCACTATTGGAGCAAGATAATGTGTATAATCTATTTTACCGACCCACTAAGTGTTGACAGTGCTCCCCCAGACGACCGAAATCAAAGAAAAAACTGCAGCGGGACCAAGCCGTTCAAGGAAATGCCGTGGCGATTTTACAGTAATCCTTCCAAGACTTGTCTTGCCTGAGAGCGGCCGCGCACCGGCAGCAGCACACAGAGAGCGGAGAGCGATTTGCAAAATAGATCATAGGTGAAACACACTTTGAAACACCTCAGAAAGGCCAGAATCAACATCTGCCCATCGCCCACGCATTCCCCGGCCCATCTTGACTCGCACAAGGAGCGTCTGCACGCAGGCAAGCAGGCAGGCAGGCACACAGGCAGGCAGCAGCAAAAGCGCTTCTGACACGCCCGCTGTACAGCCAGGAGGAAGGAGGAGAAGACACACGGAGGGAGGAGTTTGAATGAGAGGGGTGTTTCCTGTTGTTATGGAGGAAATTACTGTTCAAAACTATTGTTTAGAATGTCTGACGGTCTTACTGATGCCAAAAATGAATGGTTAAAGTGACTGTTTCACAAAAAGCCATTTATCTCTGAATAAATTTCCAGACGCTGAAACCATGCTGTACTCAACGGCTAATATCTACATAACTACTAACTCTGCAAACTAACTCTTTTAGACAGAGAAAGCACACATTCTATTAGTTATTTTTAGATGATTGGTGTTCATGAATTCTTAACAGAAAAGAATCCTCGGCTGTTTCTAAAATGAGCCAGAATCGTCAAAAACACCCCTGGCACAACTTACCTACAGGAATGAAAACATGGCTGGCATTCAATGTGTTAACATAATCTGTGCTTGTGACCACGTTGCAGATTGTTATTGGCTGTGACTATCAGGGAGACACTAGAGCAATCTAGAGAGAGAGTGGTGTCAGTGGAGGACCAAAATGCGTGACTCATTAGCCAATGAGCAGCCAGGAAGGGGTCTCGCGCTACTTTTGAATGCTAAAATAAAGCTGATAATGTACAATTTGATTCAAGAAAAAAAAAAAACTTTCAAAGTACAACACAAACTGTCCATTTTGCTGCAACTCGACAGAGCTGCTTAATCCAGGACCTTACTTCCTGGAACTCTTGAGAGTAAAAAACTGGTCCATTGGAGTGAATGGAGATCTTCATACACGGTTCTGGGAGACACGATTGCCAAAATGACCCAATACTGTGCGACTAAATACATAATAGTCAAACTAACACAAGCATCTTCCTTCAGTAGAATAGAATAATCAAAAACTTGAGTGGATTATCTCTCTCTCTCTCTCTCTCTCTCTCTATATATATATATATATATATATATATATATATATATATATATCTGAGGTTCTTCTATCTTGTGTCATGTAGCCTAGATTGAACATCAGTGCTAATCAATAGAGCCATAATAATAATAATCAATAGAGCCATAATAATCTGCTGCGTCACATGATTGTGCGGTTAAACGCTGTGTCAGGTGGCATTTGAGGGGTTAGGGTTAAGTCCGATAAATATTCTTTGGTATTATAATCACTGGCTAGTCATGAAGTCATTTCATACCGCATTATTGTCAAAATTGATGCATTGTGTCTTGTTGACACCTCCTCTCAGTAAAGGAACCCATATGATGAAGGCGATCATTCAATATCATTATATTGATTGTTGTTGTTGTTGTGAATAGTATTCTTATTAGATTGACTCCCTGCAAAGGAGGTGGAGGATAGACTGACATGTAAATACAAAGTGGAACAGAGAGCTGAGGTGTTGAAGTTTGAGCAGAGCCATTTGACAGTGGTATTATTAAAGAATAATAATAAATAAATAAATAAATAAATAAATAAATAAATAAATAAATAAATAGATAAATAAATAAAAAATATATATATAGATAAATAAATAAATAAATAAATAAATAGATAAATAAATAAATAAATAAATAAATAAATAAATAAATAAATAAATATATAAATAAATAAATAAATAAATAAATAAATAAATAAATAAATAAATAAATAGAAACAAAAACAGTTGAAAGGCATGGTGGGACAGGGTCCACCACACTAGGATGCTTCAAAACCTCCCTGCATGGTCCTAAAGGATGAAGAATAGCATGGCTTGTCGAGGGACACAGAAAACGGTTTCGCCGCATTGTGTCTTTTCTTTCTTCATTTTTCTCATTTGACTCAGTTGACTTTTCAAAGCTCATTTCAACAGCTTTGTAAAAACACATTTGCGTCTGCACATCCCCGTGTGTGACATGCAAATCACTCAATGAATGATGACAAAACCACAACTACTGCATGTGTGCACCTGCAGCACAGTATGCTTAGTCTACTCTATAGAGAGCCAAAGTGAACGTCACTTCCTGCTTCAGCACTGTACCAGAGATTTTCATCCGCCATTTATTTTCCCATAGACATTTCGTAAAATGCTTACAAAAAGAGTTTTACTTGGTCAAACCAAACGGTTAAAGATTCAGAATTTAAAGAAAATATTTTTTCAATGTTGTTGTTTTTTGTTTTGGTCCGAGTGAAATGTTCTATTGTCTCCCCCGATTCTAAATATATCTGAACCGTTTGGTTTGAACAAGTAAAACTACTTTTATAAGCATTTTACGAAATGTCTATGGGAAAATAAATGGCGGATGAAAATCTCTGGTACAGTGCTGAAGCAGGAAGTGACGTTCCACTTTGGCTCTCTATAGACCAAATCACCGTGACGTCACCATGTAAACAAATTTACTTCCGGGTACCACTTGGGGAAGGCGGCAGGTTTAAATGTGCGTGTTGTCAAATAAATGCTGTCAAACCCTCTCGTTGTTTTCGGCCGACTACTTTCAATTTAAATGGTTAAACGGTTGGTAAACATGCTTGTCCGACGTATCTAGCCTTTCTTCTGTGTTTGTTTTATGTAGTGTTAGCTAGCTAATAACGTTTGTTTGTCTGTCAAACTCGCTGTTTTTTTGCAGACTCGTAACCTCGCGTCACCAGGCTCTTCTCGGCGAGAGCAGACTCGTTAACGTTACAGACAGAGCTACTGACGCCACGTTAATTTAATTTAGCGTCAAGTCTACTCTGGTCTGGTCCAACAGGTAAATAAGCTAGTCTGGTCTCCACTAACGTTAGTGAAAGTGTTGTTATGAATGATATTAAACAACAACACAACACGGACGAACCATTTTTGTCTTCTTTGTCTGTTTTTGTCTTCAACACGTCAGTTTGTGCCGTTCACCGCCATTATAATGTGTGGACCCAGGGGTACCCGGAAGTAAATGTAAACATCCCGCTGATTTGGTCTATAGAGCAGCTCAATGAGGCTCCTCCATGGGGATCGTTCAGAACAATCAAAACACAGGAAGCGTTCTGTGCAGCCTGTTACAGGGCTGTACATCAGGGTGTGTGTGTGTGTGGGTGTGTGTGTGTGTGTGTGTGGGTGTATGTTCACACTCCACTGCATCATATAGTCATAACTCAACTCAAAGCCCAGAAAAAAAAAAAAAAAAAACGTTCTGCTTGGCAAGGTTTCATCACACATTTCATATTTCTGTATTTCCGTAGTCACTTTTACTCCCCAGCGAGACATGATCAGCGTCCAGACATTTTCGCAGCACATGCCCAGAATGATAACAGCTACAAGACTTCATCCATTTACTACACTGTCTCAAAAGACTCATTTGTAACCGTTATGGTGACAACAGCGTGATTAAAATGTTCAAATCATCCTGCTCTTCTATCTCAATGTTCTCGAGCCAGTGTATCATCATCATCAGTGTCCAGGGCCGTTTTAACAGCCTCCATATCTCTGACACACCTCCCTAGATTGCAGCCGTGTGAACGAGCCAGACCCAAATGGCGCTGATACTTCCTCGCAGGACTTTCGCCGTGACCCACCCGGCGCTGAGAAGCCAAACCCGACGACACGCGGAGCGAGCAGCTGTTCACCCTCCAGCTTTTTCACCCAAAACCCGCCCGAGTTAAAGTGATCCAAAGGAAAGGTGTGTTACTCACCAAATGGAAGTTCCATACTTGAGCTGACTTGTGTATTTACATTGACCATGTTGTCGCCCTCGTCTCCCTTTTCAAAAGCATCTGTTTTAAAATCCACTCTGGATTCTCACAGCAGAAAGAAGAAGGTGTCAAATGTGGAAGTTTGGCACACGGGCGCAGCTTCAGCGCGAGGAGGCTGTTTGTTGGAGCAAGGTAAGGCCGCTGTTGCCGCTGTTATCTTATTGATTTTCCTAATCTGGGCAAATGTGGGTGGAGAGGTTAAACAGTAACCAGGCTCGTATGGACACCAATCTATATAGCAGCTGTCGCTATGGCAACTAGATGATAGAAACTCAAATAGACATAAAGTTATTGCGTGTTTTACCCCCTTCTTTCCCATCGGCAATGAAACAAAAATTCTGAATATGGATTAAGAGTGAACGATAGAGTTGAATAAAAACAGAGTTTATACAAAGAGAGAGAGAGAGAGAGAGAGAGAGACAGAAGGTAGATAGTGACAAGAAGAGAGAAATAGGTGTGGAGAATGTAGGTACTGAGGGTGGCAGCTAAGAGACTGTGTATGTGAGTGACGTCATCAGTTTTGTTTTGGTGGAGAAAAGAAGTCATTTCCTACTTACCTGTGTAAATTAGCCAGAGACACCTGTGGAGGAAGGAGCACCCACTGAAGTTTGATTCAAAAGAAGGAGATGTTATTTCCTCTTGAGCACCAACCACACTAAGACAATGTCCTAGTATGTGAAAACATACTTGGCAAATAAAATAATTCTGATTCTGATTCTTAGTCTGTCTGGAAAGAAATTCCAGTTTCCATTAGCCCACATCCAGATTATAGTGAGTGAAGGCAGTTTTGTACCAAAATATTCACCACAGAACAACAGACAGACAGTGGAGACTACATATCCCTGTGTTCTGCACAACACATTATTATTATTATTATTACACTATTAGTTCATGTAAAAAAGCACATATGGGTGATTTACTAGGGCTAACAGCATATTAATGTAGGAGGCACATATTTTATTAATATTCTGATTTATTTGTAACTCTAGTTATTTTTCCAGCACCTTGGCCGAGACTTGGCTGGGTCGAGCGGTGGCCCTCCCTCAGATTAATATTCTGATTTATCACATTCTGCACTGAGGACATCATTAAGGTGTCTTTAAGTGATTTCGTTTCTATTATTTTTCTATTATTGTCGAGCGATAAAGTGGCGATCACACAGTGAATAACTGCCTGTAATTATAAATATATGTATAAATTGGCAAAACGCAGTAACTCACCATATGCAGAGCTGCACAAAACAATAGTGTAAGCAGGTTTATCTCAAAAGTGCTGATCGCACGTTGTTTGTGGGAAACATTATGTTTGTTCTCGACATGCTTTGTGATAGTGACAGTGGTGGCGTGTGTGTGTGTGTGTGTGTGTGTGTGTGTGTGTGTGTGTGTCTATCCTCGGTTGACAGGCACGGCTCATATTTACGACCATGGAAGCTACATTAAACTCCTGTTTTATGGCAGAGGAAAGCCTCTGAGTGTAAATGGAGAGACGTAATGAGGTGAAATGCAAGGCGAGATATTTCCTGCAGCAGTTGGTGTATAAACACAAGTCGTGCAACAGCAGCTATTTAGGCGCAGATACAGAGTCGTCGGTTATTTATAACGTAATAAATGTTCAATCAGGCACCCAGATATCCGTGAGTGAAACACATTTCTGTTTTATTCAAGGAGTGACTTGGCAGTTTCTCCAGCCAAAAACACCCAACCCAAAAAAACTGCAATAAACGGCTACAGTAATATCATCTGTACAATAAAAAAATCACATCAAAAGTGCTTCATTCTTTTTTACAATACCTCACAAATGTCAACCTAAAGCAACAAATCCATCAATAACAGTGCAAACAATCTGTGTGGATGTGTTATAAAGTATTAAAATAGGCTTCTTTCACCAGATGACAATCTGATGACTATGATTCAAATATATGTTCCTTTTCAATATTTTCTCAGTAACGTAGGGGTGATCAAAACGGACAAAACAGCAAACAGAGTAAGAAAAGATCAACTTGATTGTGTTAAACATTCACTATTAAAAACGTGCTATAAACATGGAAATAGTGGTAACAGAACAGCTATCGTTGTACGTCGAAATTGTTCTGGAGCCATTGGCTTAACAAAACCAGGCTTTACATGGACTGTGAATTGTATCTGTTCTTCTTTCCCCCCCATTAAACCAGGAAACAATGTAATTAGAAATGGGTTGGTTCTAATATCTTTGCCACCTGTTGGTTTTGGAACCTGCAGAACACTGGTTTCTCCAGCAGGTGCCGCCATAGCTGGATGGACAGGCGGAGCAAGGCTTCCCGGTTTTATAGGGAGCCTCTCCCACCCAGTTCCCTCTGGAAAACAAATAAAGAACACGCTGTCATCTATAAGGTTTGTCATGCATAAGGTATATAAGGTCATATAAGGTCTTGTCATGCATTTGTTTTGTGTTCACAAGGATGTTTGCCTCCAATATCTATTCCAATAATTAAGAATATTATTGATAACAATGTATTTTGTGGGATTTTTCTTTTCTTCGTATAATGTTTTGAATTGTTTTCTCCATTCCTGCATCTCTACAATGTTCAATAAATGTGAAAAAAGTGACCATAAGTAATTGTGTGTTTTTTTCATGCTCATCTTATTAGTGCATTACCAGGCTAATAAATACCATTACCAATATATTGGTGAAAGGTCAAAGGTCATCACACTGCTATCCCAGTTGTAGGGTCCTAATATAGATCAAATATAGATGTGTGTATAGATGTGTGTATAGTGTGTGTGTGTGTGTGTGTGTGTGTGTGTGTGTGTGTGTGTGTGTGTGTGTGTGTGTGTGTGTGTGTGTGTGTGTGTGTGTGTGTGTGTGTGTCTCTTATACTTACTTGATAGAGTAGTTGCAGACTAGAAGCGTGGCGTCTCTCCAGGTGCTCCCGAACACGTACATGTTGGAACACTTGTTGATGGCACATCCCACTCTTTCGGTGCTCGCCCACACCATCTGAAAACACACCACACAACGCAGAGATGCTGCCATGTTCACACTGATCTAGTATATCTATATCTACAGTATCACACTGATCTAGTATATCTATATCTACAGTATGCCAGGATGTCAACAAACACAGCAGCACAAACTAACACACAACTATTCCCCTGTGTGTAGTGAGAGCACCTGAGTAGGAAGGCTACCTGTGTGTAGTGAGAGCACCTGAGTAGGAAAGCTACCTGTGTGTAGTGAGAGCACCTGAGTGGGAAAGCTACCTGTGTGTAGTGAGAGCACCTGAGTAGGAAAGCTACCTGTGTGTAGTGAGAGCACCTGAGTAGGAAAGCTACCTGTGTGTAGTGAGAGCACCTGAGTAGGAAAGCTACCTGTGTGTAGTGAGAGCACCTGAGTAGGAAGGCTACCTGTGTGTAGTGAGAGCACCTGAGTAGGAAAGCTACCTGTGTGTAGTGAGAGCACCTGAGTGGGAAAGCTACCTGTGTGTAGTGAGAGCACCTGAGTAGGAAAGCTACCTGTGTGTAGTGAGAGCACCTGAGTGGGAAAGCTACCTGTGTGTAGTGAGAGCACCTGAGTGGGAAAGCTACCTGTGTGTAGTGAGAGCACCTGAGTGGGAAAGCTACCTGTGTGTAGTGAGAGCACCTGAGTAGGAAAGCTACCTGTGTGTAGTGAGAGCACCTGAGTAGGAAAGCTACCTGTGTGTAGTGAGAGCACCTGAGTAGGAAGGCTACCTGTGTGTAGTGAGAGCACCTGAGTAGGAAAGCTACCTGTGTGTAGTGAGAGCACCTGAGTAGGAAAGCTACCTGTGTGTAGTGAGAGCACCTGAGTGGGAAAGCTACCTGTGTGTAGTGAGAGCACCTGAGTGGGAAAGCTACCTGTGTGTAGTGAGAGCACCTGAGTGGGAAAGCTACCTGTGTGTAGTGAGAGCACCTGAGTAGGAAAGCTACCTGTGTGTAGTGAGAGCACCTGAGTGGGAAAGCTACCTGTGTGTAGTGAGAGCACCTGAGTGGGAAAGCTACCTGTGTGTAGTGAGAGCACCTGAGTAGGAAAGCTACCTGTGTGTAGTGAGAGCACCTGAGTAGGAAAGCTACCTGTGTGTAGTGAGAGCACCTGAGTGGGAAAGCTACCTGTGTGTAGTGAGAGCACCTGAGTAGGAAAGCTACCTGTGTGTAGTGAGAGCACCTGAGTAGGAAAGCTACCTGTGTGTAGTGAGAGCACCTGAGTGGGAAAGCTAACTGTGTGTAGTGAGAGCACCTGAGTGGGAAAGCTACCTGTGTGTAGTGAGAGCACCTGAGTGGGAAAGCTACCTGTGTGTAGTGAGAGCACCTGAGTGGGAAAGCTACCTGTGTGTAGTGAGAGCACCTGAGTAGGAACGCTACCTGTGTGTAGTGAGAGCACCTGAGTAGGAAAGCTACCTGTGTGTAGTGAGAGCACCTGAGTAGGAAAGCTACCTGTGTGTAGTGAGAGCACCTGAGTAGGAAAGCTACCTGTGTGTAGTGAGAGCACCTGAGTAGGAAAGCTACCTGTGTGTAGTGAGAGCACCTGAGTAGGAAAGCTACCTGTGTGTAGTGAGAGCACCTGAGTAGGAAAGCTACCTGTGTGTAGTGAGAGCACCTGAGTGGGAAAGCTACCTGTGTGTAGTGAGAGCACCTGAGTGGGAAAGCTACCTGTGTGTAGTGAGAGCACCTGAGTAGGAAAGCTACCTGTGTGTAGTGAGAGCACCTGAGTGGGAAAGCTACCTGTGTGTAGTGAGAGCACCTGAGTGGGAAAGCTACCTGTGTGTAGTGAGAGCACCTGAGTAGGAAAGCTACCTGTGTGTAGTGAGAGCACCTGAGTGGGAAAGCTACCTGTGTGTAGTGAGAGCACCTGAGTAGGAAAGCTACCTGTGTGTAGTGAGAGCACCTGAGTAGGAAAGCTACCTGTGTGTAGTGAGAGCACCTGAGTGGGAAAGCTACCTGTGTGTAGTGAGAGCACCTGAGTAGGAAAGCTACCTGTGTGTAGTGAGAGCACCTGAGTAGTAAAGCTACCTGTGTGTAGTGAGAGCACCTGAGTGGGAAAGCTACCTGTGTGTAGTGAGAGCACCTGAGTGGGAAAGCTACCTGTGTGTAGTGAGAGCACCTGAGTAGGAAAGCTACCTGTGTGTAGTGAGAGCACCTGAGTAGGAAAGCTACCTGTGTGTAGTGAGAGCACCTGAGTAGGAAAGCTACCTGTGTGTAGTGAGAGCACCTGAGTAGGAACGCTACCTGTGTGTAGTGAGAGCACCTGAGTGGGAAAGCTACCTGTGTGTAGCGAGAGCACCTGAGTAGGAAAGCTACCTGTGTGTAGTGAGAGCACCTGAGTAGGAAAGCTACCTGTGTGTAGTGAGAGCACCTGAGTAGGAAAGCTACCTGTGTGTAGTGAGAGCACCTGAGTAGGAAAGCTACCTGTGTGTAGTGAGAGCACACAGGTCCACTGCATCTGTTCGGGTAGGAGAAGTGGTGTCTCTCGTCATGCCAAGACCTGACCATATCAGTGATGGACCCATACCTGTCATATCAAACACACATCATTCTTTCATTATTTCCTTCAATCATTCATATTAGCACGATACATTTCTCACTAGACAGTACATCAGATCGGCAATTAGGCCCCGCCCCGCTCCCCGTTGACTTCAATGTAATATAGCGCTACGAAAAGAAATGATAGAAAAATAACAGAATCAATCTCGTTTACTAATGACCCCAAAACACCATGACATGACAATATATTACAACTCGTCTGGCCATAGAATGGACAAGATACACGGGAAATATGACTTTGACCTAAAATCATGTGACTCATGTCACATATTTACATTACAGCCGTGAGCCAAGTAGCCTACGACCACGCTGGGCTCCACTACAACAGCATTTCATGTCGGGAGGCTAAATTAGAAACAGGAACTAGGTCGGAGACGGGTCATGAGTCACATGATTATGATATATTACACGAGTTGTAATATGTTGTCATCATGTCATGGTGTTTTGGGGTCATTAATAAACAAGATTGATTCTGTTATAAAAAAAATTTGGTAGTGCTATTTTACATTGAGGTCAACAGGGAGAGGCTTGTGTTTCCCCCCTAAAAGGGGGCGGGAACATGTGCCGCCAGCAGCCGCCTACAAAATGATGTATATCCGATCTGGTGTATATATTATAACTCCAACTTTCTTGTCAACATCTCATCTGTCATTTCATATTTTAATCCATCCGTTGCACAGTTGGTCTGGTATGTTGTTACCTTCCAGAATTGACCGACAGGTTCTGGCCCAAATATCTCATGGCTTGTGTCGGTCCATGGTCCCATATGCACTGTGAGGCCCAGGAGTCAGCTGACTTGGCCAGTCCCTCGTCCCACACCTGTTAGTGGTGAGGAGGTGTAGTGAGGAGAGTGAGGAGGAGAGTGAGGAGGTGTAGTGAGGAGAGTGAGGAGGTGTAGTGAGGAGAGTGAGGAGGAGAGTGAGGAGAGTGAGGAGGTGTAGTGAGGAGAGTGAGGAGGTGTGGTGAGGAGAGTGAGGAGGTGTGGTTTAGTTTAGTTTAGTTTATTAAAGGATCCCCATTAGAAGGACATGAATGCACCTCTAATCTTCCTGGGGTCCTGGACATAGAAAATACAAACATATAATAAAGAAAATAAAAGATAGACTCAACAGAAGATAAAAAGACAATTAGACACACTGATCGTAAACAACACAAACTAATAAGGTCAACAGATATACAACTGAGTGAAAATATGAAATGACGTGTTGACAGATAGATAACAGCACAATTAAACACACTAGACAGAGAAAAAAACATGAAATAGAGAACTGAACAGATTGACAAAAGCTATTTGGCAAGGTATTGCTTTGTTGGTTTTCTAAGAGTAGTTTTATCGTTAACAGTATAGATATGATGTCCTTTGGCAGAGAGTTCCAGAGTGCTATTGATCTATATATAATGGTCATTTTCAGAAAACTGGTTCTTGGAGCTGGGAGTGTAAAGTGACCAGCCGCAGCACCTCTAGTGCTGTATCCATGCCCAGAGGTCATATGTAACTGATCAGCCAAGCTGGATGGTTTGTTATGATGACTAATGGTGAGGAGGAGAGTGAGAGAGGGAAGCTGGTCAACAATTCAGAGAGAAAACACTTTTTCCTATGAGAAGACTACGGGAGGACAGATCTTTCATATATTGGCTGCCTGCTTTTCGTTTTCTGTATCCATAAATAAGAAAGTATTAGCACATCATTTTGTGTGAGGATCATCCTATTCAGAAAGGTTGTCAAAAAAGTGTGTTTGGTTGTGCAGCATTCACTGTATCATTTACAATATAAGATCAGGGGTAGGAGGAGGAGTGCCTTGTCTCCTCTGATCCAATGCACAGTGTCACCACCACAGTGGGCATCTCACCATGTATTCCATGTTGGCAGCTGGGGGGAAGACCTGAGAGCGGACTCGGTTGTGGTAATCCAGCAAAGCGCTCACGTCCCTGGAGGAAATGGCTCGCTTACGTCTGCTGCGAGGCTCAGCGACGCTGCCGGTGAGGTTCTGAACCCACCTCAGAGCCTCAGATCCAGCTCTGCTCGTGCTCAGCAGCTCTGTGGGCCTCGACGACAGCACGGCGGCAGCTGCCGTGTGAGGCATCGTCCACAAGATGGCAGCAAACAGCAGCTGAAGGCAGGCAGCGCCCATCTCCACCCTCTGGACCGGGCTGGAGCAGCAGCAAGTCCTCGCCGGCCTCTGGTGAGGAATGAGAAGTCATTCAGATTTCCAGAGGAAAAAGTGAGTCAAAAGGCTGTGGACTGGAACCATTACATTGTTATGAATTCACAAATGATATCTGGACAAAGTCAAATCAAGGATAACGAGTTGAGCGGGTTCATTAAGTTGATCTGACTCATTAGGAAAGCATCTAAACTAGTCTCGTGTGAGTGCTCAGGCTAAGATCATTGCATTTGACCTGCTGATTTACAACAAACCAATCTTTTGTCAAAAAACACTTTCCCTGCTTCCCATCTTCTCCACCTGATAGCTGGATAGAAGAGTGTATATGTTTCGATCCACTAGGCAGAGGCCTTATATCCAGATTATATAGTATGATTCAAATGGTAGCTTCGCCCACCCTCGATCATTTGAAAGAGTTATGGGAGCAAGATTTCACTTAATGAGATCTCAGACTTTACTTGGCAGTCAGCGATAGGGATGATTCACTCAACATCCATTTGCATCCGACATGGATTATTGCAATTCAAAGTGTTACACAGACTTCATTTATCGAAAAGTAGGCTTGCCAGGATGTACCCCGGCTTTGACCCGACATGTTCTAGGTGTAAACGGGCCCCAGCGACTCTATATCACATCTACATCTGCGGGAAGGACATTCATCCAGACCCTGCCATTGGCATTTTTGGAGTAGCACCTGATGGAGTTACAGTCTCTGGGGCTCAAGCCGAGGCTTTGGCTTTTTCATCGCTTCTGGCCCGACGACTAATTTTAATGAGCTGGAAATCAGCTGCCCCTCCATCTCATGCATGTTGGGTCAGAGATGTTATGGCACACCTTAAATTGGAGAAACTGAAATACACTATACGTGGTTCGACTCAGAAATATCTTAGAGTGTGGGGTCCGTTTCTAGATTACTTTGATAAAAATTACCTCTCTCCTCCCAATACTGCCTAACTGACTTTCAGAGATTCAAGTGTTGGCTTTTGCCACGAGTGATTGCCAGAACATATATCCTCAGCACTTAGCGTATCCCCTGCAAAGTGTATTGTAATTGTTTGTAGCATTTATTTATTTTCATTATTATTATTTTTGAGTCTTGGGTGTCTGTGTCTCTTGTATTATTATGTTCTGTCCTATTTTGGTGCTACATGTCTTGCTTTTTCTTATGTCTCTGTTTATATGTAGTATGTTTGAAATGAAAAACTCAATAAACAAATTTGAATAATACAACAAACCAGTCGACTGACACATTAATGGTGATGTCACGTCACGTGATTAAATGAAAATGGCTTGGATTCCGTTTTATTATCAGAACCGTTTCATTTCCAAATGTGTTCCGTTAGTGTGTTACCGTTAGTGTGTTACCGTTAGTGTGTTACCGTTAGTGTGTTACCGTTAGTGTGTTACCGTTAGTGTGTTACCGTGAGTAACTGGCTTGAAGGCAAAAGGCAAATCATTCTGAAAACGTATGAGATATTTAGGAGACAAATTGAATGAGAGCTGGTTCCTATTCCAGCCAACTTTAAAAAAGTCACTTAAAAAAAGCAAAATAGACTATCCATCCAAAGCAACATTGGATGAAATACTGCTGCTAAACTCTCTGAACTGTTGTGAAGTAGCCTACATGATGACATGTACTTTATCTAACTTTCTCACATACGACTTCTTCTCCTTTTTCTCACAAAAACATAATTATGCACAACATGCAATTTGTAATATCATCTGTTTCAACAGAAGTTTGATATGCAAAAGGAAGAAAAGCATACCTTCATCAGTGGATCCTCTCAGAGCGACGGTGTGAGTGCTGAGCAGCTGAGGAGATCTTCAGTGTGAGTGCTGAGCAGCTGAGGAGATCCTCGGTGTGAGTGCTGAGCAGATGAGGAGATCTTCAGTGTGAGTGCTGAGCAGCTGAGGAGATCCTCAGTGTGAGCAGCTGAGCAGCTGAGGAGATCTTCAGTGTGAGCAGCTGAGGAGATATTCAGTGTGAGTGCTGAGCAGCTGAGGAGATCTTCAGTGTGAGTGCTGAGCAGCTGAGGAGATCTTCAGTGTGAGCAGCTGAGGAGATCTTCAGTGTGAGCAGCTGAGGAGATCTTCAGTGTGAGCAGCTGAGGAGATCTTCAGTGTGAGCAGCTGAGGAGATCTTCAGTGTGAGTGCTGAGCAGCTGAGGAGATCCTCGCTGAAGCTCCAGCCTTTGCAAACAAGCAGCCCACTGGACGTGTGTGGCAGGCAGGCAGGCAGGCAGGCAGGGAGATTTTAACTGGGCCAAGTCTCTCAGAGGGTATCTGACGCACAAACCCTCCTGCACGCTTCTACCTCCCATCGTTTGGTATGATTTAACAGTTAACTTAGAGTCTCTCTTACTCTCTCTCTTACTCTCTCTTACTCTCTCTCTCTCTCTCTCTCTCTTACTCTCTCTCTCTTACTCTCTCTCTCTCTCTCTCTCTTACTCTCTCTCTCTCTTACTCTCTCTCTCTCTCTCTCTGTCTCTCTCTCTCTGTGTGTCTCTCTCTCTCCCCCTCTCTCTCTCTCTCTCTCTCTCTCTCTCTCTCTCTCTCCACCTACTGCTATGAAAATCACAAACACAGGAAATTGCTTTCCGGGATAAAACACCACATTGATCAAATAATATTTCAATGGCCACCCAGTTGAAAATCACCTCTGATTTGTTTTATGAAATAAATACTTTATCTCTTATTATTATGACGACTGATTCACAATATCTCATTCGAAGAGCTGTTATTTGAACACATAGTCTGTCCATTTTAAACGAGTTTCAGGACAGCAGTATTGTAGTATTAAGAGCTTGAGGGTGTTTTGTAAGAAGCTCTTAGTAGCAGCAGCATAGCACACATGTTTTGGCCTGACCCCTGACCTCCCTGGCCTGTTTCAATAAAACGCACTCAGACAGTTTTCATGTTCTCCAGCTGCTGCTGGTTCCAGTGTGTAATATATATATATAATATACTACTGTAACTACCAAGAGACTCAGGGCCCTGCCAAGGTACACTGCACACTAGGGGTGTCACGATACACTCAGTTCACGATACGATACGATACGATACACGATATTGGGTTCACGATAACGATACGATACGATATTTTAACAATATTTTTTTGCGATCGATTTGTAAGTTGATGGGGCATCCTCCACGCTAATTTGAGTCATTTCACCATTTTCATCCTCCGTGTGTCTGTAACGTCCCTCGTCTGTCCAAACAAAGCAATGAAAAGGAGAGCGAGCATGCAATCAGATGCAGATCAGTGCCACCATGTTCAGCTTCTTTTTCTCGCGATACATATTGTCACATTTTGATATCGCGATATATTGTGGAACGATATATTGTGACATCCCTAGTGCACACTACTGTGTACACCAAGAGACATCCCAGGGCACTGCCAAGGTACACTGACTGCACCAACTGGCTCACCAGCCACGGGGGTCACAGACTGCACCAACTGGCTCAGCAGCCACGGGGGTCACAGAGGTCACCAAGAGCACGAGTCCACAGAGAAACAACTGTTATAGAGAAAAGCTGCAAGAACTGGCTGTTCACAATCAGATGCATGTACTTCATTTTTATTATTAAAAATAATGGGGGCCCCTATGTGTGTAGCGGCTGATTGTCTCAGACTCTAGCAAAGCAGCTGAGGTATAGGCAATGCGATGCTATTGAGAAATCATGTTTCATGTTTGAGTTTCCATATCATGACTCCATTTGGAAACCATTTGAAAACCATTTGGCATCCCTTCGCTCCCCTCATGCCCCTGCCCCTAAATGATGGGTTTGTAACCAGCCAGCGTCCTGCAACATGTCTGAGAGGATGAGGAGAAGTGTCCCGGACCAGCAGCACAACCCTGGGAGGAATCTCCATCCAGCCCGCGCCTCAAAAAGGACGGTCTGTGTGTAAAAGAATGACATTGATAGTGTTTCACGGGGGCGTTCCAGTGAGTCCCCCCACTCGCACGCTACGCACAAGGCAAGGGAATGTGAGCCATATTGTTTTAACCTAGTTACAGAGCAGACTTTGATAGATTTCAGATTAATCGACCCAATCATTCTCTTCATGTTTTCTCAACCTATTGCTGTTTTTGCTTAAATGTGCAGAACACTATTCTTGGCTGTCTTTTACTACTAACGTCCATTAACAAAATGCTTGAAAATGATTGATTGGACTTGAACAAGCTTGAAAATTGGATTGAAAGCCAACGCGACACTATATTCAGTCTTTTTGAAAACTCCCATGTTATGTAGGTAATGTAGCGTCTTTCCTGAGATGATGTTATCAACACTAGAATACAATCAGTGCTGATTCAGACTCAGACATGGACATGAAGGCATCCAGAACCTAGCCTGGGTAAACCCAGCCCCCACGTGACCTGCTCTCAGTCACTAGTGACTGAGAACCAGAGGTCTGAGAGCAGGTCACGTGGGGGCTGGGTTTACCCAGGCTATCCAGAACCAGGGTAAATGCCAATTAACTGTTGACTTACATTCTCCACGGTCATTTTGGCACGTTGCTGTTATGGGAAGAATGTCACAGATCCATAGCAGAGTTTCCATCCCAGACCAAGAAGCTGTTTCAACAAACTGCTTGTGATTTATGTATCGGGGAGGGATTCCTGCTGCTGCCTGTCGGTGGAAGGAACAGTAGAAATAGAAGGAATTGTGAGCAAAATACCATACTCATCAAAATACATATTCAAGAATTAGATGCAAAAATGAACCACTTGAGCAGCTTGGTGTGGTCCTCCTTCGTGTCATACTGTATTGTAGGTGTCCTTTTGGCCTACAGACCTCATGTGCACATGAGGTTTGGTCGAGATCAAGGTCAAGTTTGAGATACTTGACCTCAGCAAAATTCAGCTGCCTTCAGGTGGTCTACTCTCTAGACTAGTGCAGTGGTTCTCAAACTTGTTCACACCAAGGACCCCCTAAACTGACACAATAATAGAGCACGGACCCCCATTTGATAAGATTTTGTCCCAGTTGGTTTATTACAGAAAGTGTATATTATGAAACCCATGACCAAAGCAGTCATACACATTCTGTCATTGTGTTACTTATTATGGATGAAAATTATAGTGGGAATATTAGTACCTTTTTGCTGGGGAGCCCCTGTAACCACGTGTAAACACATTCAACACGTGATATCTCTGATGGGCGGGGTTAGGAACTGACGTGACGTGACCACCAGGTTAACCTCGCGTCACCAGGCTCTTCCACCAGGTTAAATCCAGAGGCCACGGGCGGGGCAGCAGCAGCAGCAGCAATCAACAGGCGCTCAGCAAACAATTGGTCCGTGTAAAAAAGCCTATCTCCATGATATTAGTCACTGTTTTTTGATAACTTGTTTGCTAAGTTTATTATCGTTATGAGTCCAAACCTATTTATTTAGCTCAGTGGTCCAAAACAAGTAAGTTGTATCACGTTATCAGCATGAAATCTCTGCCACATCCCGCGTGGCGTGGCAAGAAACAGCTAACGTTAACGAGCTAGCCTAGCTAGCTAGCTAGCGTTAAACATGACAGGAAAACTGCTTGT
The DNA here is from genome assembly GCF_964638095.1 of Poromitra crassiceps. NCBI lineage: Eukaryota > Metazoa > Chordata > Actinopteri > Beryciformes > Melamphaidae > Poromitra > Poromitra crassiceps. The sequence goes on along the minus strand of NC_139637.1, from coordinate 5,094,236 downwards.
TGTTGTCGGCTTCCTAGTTAAGAACATGATGCAAAGCAGATGTCTGACACTCAGAAGTTGGATAGTCTGTCTCAGAAAGCGCTTCTTGCCGCGGCTTAAAGTGGCTCGTGTTCGCCATGTCCATGCAAATGAATCCCAGCGATAGAGTTCTTCTGGCTCCAAAGCTAGGTGTCATTCAGCTTGATGCGCAGGGACACTCACGGGAGCACGAGACCAAAACAATGAGCGCAGATGTGAATTTTGTAAATAAACGAGACGTTTTTAGCCCGAATATTAGAAAATATCCCACTGATTCACAACAGGTCTAAAGTCATGTTATAGCAGTCGGGCGCACTTAGTGACAAGTAAGACAACAGTAAAACAGACAGGTTTTTGCATTGAGTTTGGCGTCAGTGGGCGTAACCCATAAGAGAGCGAGCCCCGAGGCCCCAGTAAAAACAGCGGAAGTAAACTCCAGAGTGTCCCTATGTTATGTATGATTCAATTGTTGTCATCCATGTCCTAGTAACGTTACAGTGTCAAACTGTTTCATGTCAAGAACCTCTAAACTTGGATAAATTAGACCATTTGGTAAGGTTTCGTGGTCTCCATCTGATCATATTTTTGCTTAAGATGTTTTTTTTTTTTTTATTACAGAACGTGTATGAAACCCATGACCAAAGCAGTCATACATTCTGTCATCGTTTTGCTTATGGATGGAATAATAGGGAAAATAATGAATTCTCCTTTTTTGCTGCAAGGAACCACTGCCCTAGTAGATATTTGAATGGTGTATTATAACTGTGCATCTAGCTGCTCTAGCAACATGTCAGGTTAACATTATTGAACTGTCTAGCAGCTCAACAGCTTTGAGGCAGTGATTACCAACCCCAAGATGTCGACCATCTTCAGCTTTGGATCCACCAGCAGTCTGAATTCTGCTACAGAGAGGATGCTACCCGGCACCATGGATGAGAAGGGTAGGTTAACACAGTGATGTTCAAAGTGCTAGGTAGATACTTTATTGATCTTTATTGGAAATATAAGGTTATTAATTTTTAATTTGTCTATTGTATGTTTTAAACTGTTAATAAAAAAAAACACACAGTAGACACATTTTAAATACACCTAGTAAAAAAATGATAGATAACTCCAGATGTAGGTGATTGTTGTGCAAAAGCCAAGCCAGTACATAAAGTGACTGAGTGAGTGCATAGTAAAACAGGAAAGGCTAAAGCTTAATTTATCCTTATTAGAAAGTGTCGCTCAGCACATGGTCACAGACGAAAAAGAAAGTGTACGCAAACCGTGTCATACGCGGTTCACGGTCTTAAAGGGATACGCACACAAATGAGGGATATACACGCAAATGCTGCATCAGGTATCAATGGGTTAACTACCAAGGTTGACTGAACCTGCCTGTTGTTGTTATGATGGGGATCTGTTTTAGTACATTGATAATGGAAACATTTTTCTTATTTGTTCTCCCCCAATGAAAAGATGAAACCGAAGGCTGTGACCCAGACAAACTCGTGCAGTGTCCCTATGACAAGAACCACCAGATCCGGATTTGCCGCATGCCGTACCATCTGATAAAGTGCGGGAAGGTGAGTAGCACTTGGGAGTAGTTGCTGGCTGTGTTTGGTTACTGCAACAGACCGAAATTAAACCACTCGTTCTAGAATAATAATGCAGGGGGTGTAGCATTTAATATATGAAGATCAACTGAAAATGCAACGTTGGATTTTTTCCTTTTCATACAGTGCTAGTTTGTGGACTCTTTGCTTGTATTTCTTTGCCATCATTGCATGTCATAGCTATTTATCACAATGTTTTGTTTAGCATTTATCCATCAACAACCCAACTAATGTTACCTCTCAGAGGTCCATCAACATCCCAACTAATGTTACCTCTCAGAGGTCCATAGCATGTCCAGACCTCATCCCAGCTAGAAGATAGGCTTTCACACTCAAATAGTGGGCAGCAGTATATTAGTTACAGTGTGAGTAGCATGCTAGTGGAACAAAGAATCACCGGTCGGTTAATTGATTTCAGGAATTATTTGAAACTGGATCATGCCTGACTGCCTGAATGAGGCCTGACTGCCTGAATGAGGCCTGACCGCCTGAACGAGTTCAAAGTAAATGTAACTGTTGAGTTATTCTTCATGACGGTTACAGAATCATCCCCAACTGGTCAGCGAAATGAAGACCTGTCCGTATAACGCTCGCCACCGGGTCGCCCCACATGAGCTGATGCACCATACTGCAACCTGTGTGGACAGAAGATCTGTGGGCACTGGAGACGGTAAAATCCACTGATCCTGCAGATTCTGACTGTGTGAAGTTCTGCTTTCAGAGTTTAATTCTGCTCTGTTGCTGTTTACAGGTGGAGAGGCAGATGCCCATAGATGGCAGGTTCCTGTCAGCACCTGGACAAACCCTAACATCAGTGAAGACTGGGACGAAGGTCACAATTCAATTCAACACATTTCCAGTTCAGAGATATCATCATTTGAAAACTGTCCAATCCAATAGTTTTATTTATTTTATTATATTTTAAATATTGTGCCAGTCTAAAGTCAAGTCAAGTTTATTTATATAGCCCTAATTCACAAGCATGGAGTTATTCTGCTTTTAAATAGGCGTTTGTGGGCGTAGCGTATCTTGCGTCCATTTGGAGCGTTGGTTGTACATGTGAAATGAACGCTACGTGTACGCTCCTGAAATGGACACAGGATATGCGAGGCAGCCATCATGCGCGTGCAAACGTGTCGTTAAGTTGCTCAGTTGTCAGACCAAACAACCAATGACTAGTGATGGGAATTAGGCTCTTTGAAGGGAGCCGGATCTTAGGGCTCCGTTCCTTTCTGAGAGCCGTTCAAAATAGTGGCTCCTCGTTCCTTTTTTTTGGGGGGGGGGGGGGCAATGAATGCAGCAGCATTAAATGACTCATACAGTAGTTGCAGACCTAATGTCAATGATCTGCATTGTAAACATGACACAAGGTGACACCATATCCATCTGGCTTTTGACCCGCCCATGTCCAGGCCCGTTTCAGTAAACACAACTCTGCTCTGCTCTTCCTCTTGCAGAAGCCAATGATGCGGCTCCTCCCTTTGTGTGGGGTCAATCTACAATATTGAATCAAAGGTTAGTTGTCTACTTGACTGCTCCGTTTATCAGCTGCTCGTTATCATTTTGTTTCTTATTTTAGATCCCCCCCCCCCCCCCCCCTTAAACTTGTACTTTGTCTCGTTTGCAGAGCGGAGTTAAACCCCACCAACAATCTGAGCCCTTCATTCAGAGTGCCCAATACTCTGCCATGGCCACATGCTTTGTAGGCCTTGCATCTTTGGGGGGTCAGAGGACCCTCCATTTGTTCCATCTATATCTACAGCTAGTTTGGCTTTTGTGTTTTACATTTTCATTTTCTAAGATACTGTAAGACAGGGATACTCATCCAACTTGCTTTGAGTTAGTTAGGTTCAGTTAGCCAAGTACATATAAGTGCCTAGGTGGTGAGCAGACAATTTACAGTAGCTGGGGCTCAGTCAAGCTATTTCATGTTAGTTTTCATTCACCGTTGGTGTTATTGTGATTAGAAAATGGTTGGGGGGGGGGGGGGGGGGGTAGATTATCTGCCTAGCAACACGTGTTCCGTGTTTCTTAAAGACTGGGTCAGAACCCACAGTGGGTCGCAGGAGATTTTATTTGGGTTGCCAAATTTGCAGAATTTTTGTTTTTCTGAGAGGAAATAAAAACAACCACAGCCTCTTCACTCTGCCTACATGCCTTTTATTACAGCCTCTTCACTCTGCCTACATGCCTTTTATTTCATCTCATGTATAAAGTATTTGACAAGTATGTTTTCAGTCTAGTCTAGTGGCTCATTGGGCTCTCACATGTTACTATTGCTTGTAAGTGCATGCTAACATTATGATGGCCTGGGTGAAAGATAAAGGATTTATTGTCGAGAGGGGAAACCATTCACACTCACAAACTACTTCATTTCATTTTAAATCATTATGCAGCTAGTGATTCCCCGGTTTCTCAAATTTGAATGTGCACAACATCCCACCGTGCACGGCCAGTTCAGTACGTCATCTGGCCGCTCGGGTACATTTCTCAAGTGGACCCTTCAAAGTCCTGCAGCATACTTGGACATGGGCTTGGTTGAGTGTTGTCAGACTTTGTGACTGGGTGTGTAAAATGCACAGAGCGCTCCCATCAAAGAGGCTGTGTGGGCCTTTGGCCACACGGGGTCAACAGCAAGGTTCACTTAAAAACCCCGGGTCACATCTTGTGAGTCTTTGAGCTTGACCGGTTTGCTTTTCCACTAGTCTATATACGGTAGTAGTATCTCAATGTCCGCAACCAGCCACAAACGTAAACCCATATAATTAGTATAGTGTTACTCTGCTGAGGGCAGGGGAAACGGTATACAAAGTGAAAAATAATAATAAATTCAATTTATATAGCACACTTTAAAATCCAAGGCCTTCATAAGGTGCTTTACAGATGCCTGATAAAAGCAATCAAGCAATCAAACAGGGAAAAATAAAAAATATAAAGAAACGGCTACTAAAAGGATAAAAACATAACACGTGTAAAGAGAGGGGAAAGCTAAAATAAATAAGTGGGGTTTAAGTTTTGATTTAAAAACGTCAAGAGTCTAGCCCTGAAAAGCAACAACTTAATTTGCATACAAATTTGAATATATTGTATATCAGCAGCCAGAACAAATACGTTATTCTAGTGAGAGAACCTTCAGGTGAAAACAGTCCACCTGGATTTTCACCAGGTTACACCAGGCTGATATAATCAAACTGTTATCTTTAGGGTTACATCAATGGAATAGTTGGGTGCAGGTTTGATGGATGAGCGTTGAGCTGCTGACAACGCAGCCTTGTAAGGGGCAGCATTTAAATTTAGCAATGGCCACATGCATGTGAGTTCTGTCACATAGTTAATAATTCTATCATCGCACATCAAAGAGGGGAGAAATGTTGAGCAGCAAATATAAAACCGATCCATCAAACTTGAAGGTGTGGAGACATGCTGACATGTGGAACATGGACAAGATGTTTGAATGAGGACTACTGTTGAGTGTCAAGGTCACGATGAAACGGACTATTATAAATTAATAATCTGGTTTAGAGTAAAGTCATCACAACATGCATTATTTTGTCATGATCAACTTCTGAGATCAATTGAATTGGGCTGATCATTTATCTTATGGTTTATACTTGACAATTTTAGTTCCCCGGCCCCCAAATACACACAACCAGAACCAGTGCCATCATTTAAATTCCCATTCAATGTAGTTATTTGAAAACACAATAGTGTCGGATAGCAGTTGATCTTTCTTTGGTTAGTCTGAAGCACACTGTGTAATTCCAGGCAGAACCAGTGGTGAGTCATGTTGGATCTATCTATGCAGTGAACGGCTGAAGCATGCAGTAAATCTGAACAGCTAAACGGTCTTCAAGTCTGAAATGGGTCAAACCTCAGACTGGACCAGAGAGAGAGCATTTTCCCCAGAGACCATCCCACACCCCCTGCAGGCTGCAGCGATACATGACATCATCTGTCTGGGCTGCTGGCCCCCCACCCCGTGTGATCTTGTCTCTCTGAAAGGTGCCGAACACACAGGAACCTCCTGGCGCTCGCCGGCCTCCCTGATTTACCTCAGAGGGAACAGAAAATAAACCCTGGACCAACTGTATTTGAGGGCCCCCAAGACAGCTTTTCAGTTGTCAGCCGGGCCTTTCAGCTCTGCCTGAGTAACGGCCCAGCAGCTGGTGACTTTCACAGGGAAGGAACCTTGGCCCCTTCTAATATCATCTAGAAGCCGACCAAACTGTAGTCCGTTCACACCGGCACTCAACTGGATTTTACAGCCCCTTGAATTTAAAGCCAATGCAAATGCATAGGGTTAAACAATCTGAGTCAGATGATGTGGCTAAAACAAATGTTCTCAGATTCAACCACATCTAATGAGGGAGATGGGTGCAGATACATTGTAGTTTTCAGTCATGTTTTCCCATAAAGTCTATTATTATTAACGAGGTGAATTTTCAATAATTTGTCTTCCCTCAAATCATCGCCTGGAATAACTTTTGTAATGGGATCATGGAATCCATGTATCCAAGTACTATCAGACTTCATGTGAATGAAAGGTTCTGCCCAGTTAATCATTGACGGAAAAGGGAAAATCGCACAACAGGCATTTTGTCTTTGCCGTTTCAAATGAATATGCAGGTAGACCGTGAAAGTATCTCGCCGGAGTTGGAATTGTTCCAGCGTCAAGTCAGAAGAGTTGTTTTAATAATTCACGTCTACATTTTCCACTCCAGGAAAGCCTGGGCCTCTTGCTGTGGCAGGAAAGCTTCTTCTAATGCTTCGTCCCCTCTCATATTTGCTTGAGATTTTCATACTGCAGAAACCAGAAGATGTGTTTGCATTTAGCATGCTCACAATACTTTGAGCATTCATTCTGGATGTCTCTGTAATATCTTTTCTGCAGCCTCGCAGCGACAGACCTTATTGGAACCATTTTTAAAGTCCAAACTCTTTTTAACCTATTGTCATCGGAAAACATTTCATTTCAACACATTTTTGTCTCCTGCAGGAGTGTAGACTGGCATCAATGCTCTGCAGCAGCAGGAGTGTAGACTGGCATCAATGCTCTGCAGCAGCAGGAGTGTAGACTGGCATCAATGCTCTGCAGCAGCAGGAGTGTAGACTGGCATCAATGCTTGAGATGGTGACTTCAGGAAGGAACACAACAGGCGTGTCTGGAAAATGTGATTTCTAGGAGAAGCTTATTGCCAAGTGCATCAAGGACAAGCCTTCAGGCTGCATGAGAGAATTTTAATTCAGATCCAAAGGGGGAGATTTATCTGTCATACATTTCTCCCAGTGCTATAAAGAAGTTTATACAATCATAATAACTCCGCAACAGCCAGACTCAACTCTGACACTTTGTCATCATCACCAACATTATTATATATTAACTTATGTAACACCAGTGGGCTGATACTGTATGAAAATTGTCTGCATTTCGTTTCTGAAAGTTGGCCTGCATGAACCGACACTTTGACCCCCTGACTTGCATCTAAACACTAAAGACTCCGTCTGTGCAAACATGAGCCAGAGCCAGAAAGAAATGAGCACATCTCAGGTAACAAAAGAAGAAGGCAAACCCGGGTCTGGCTGGCTAAGTCTCTCATTTTCTCTCTGTCAATAAGAGATTATTCTCAGTATAGAACAATAATCTTCTTAGGATCTCCCCCTCTCCCCTCCTCTCCCATCCTCTCCCCCCCTCTCCTCTTCTCCCCCCCTCTCCTCTCCTCTCCCCCTCTCCTCTCCTCTCCCATCCTCCCCCTCTCCACTCCGCTCCCATCCTCCCCTCCCCTCCTCTCCCCCTCTCCTCTCCCCCTCTCCTCTCCCCCCCTCCCCTCTCCTCTCCCATCCTCCCCTTCTCCCCTCCTCTCCTCTCCCCCTCTCCTCTCCTCCTCCTCTCCTCCCCCTCTCCCCTTCTCTCCCTCTCTCCTCTCCTCTCCCCTCCTCTCCTCTCCCATCCCCCTCTCCTCTCCCATCCTCCCCCTCTCCTCTCCCATCTCTCCCCTCACCTCCCCTCTCCTCTGGTCTCCTCATCCTCTCCCCTCCCCTCCTCTCCCTCTCCTCTCCCATCCTCCCCCTCTCCCCTCCTCTCCTCTCCCCCTCTCCTCTCCCATTCTCCCCTTCTCTCCCTCCCCCTCTCCTCTCCCATCCTCCCCCTCCCCTCCCCCTCTCCTCTCCCATCCTCCCCCTCTCCTCTCCCATCCTCCTCCTCTCCTCTCCCATCTCTCCTCTCCCATCTCTCCTCCCCCCTCCCCCTCTCCCCCTCTCCTCCCCTCTCCTCTGGTCTCCTCATCCTCCCCCTCTTGTCTCCCCCTATCCTCCCCCTCCTCTGGTCTCCTCATCCTCTCCCCCTCTCCCCTCTTCTCTCCCCCTTTCTTCCCCTCTCCTCTGGTCTCCTCATCCTCCCCCCCCTCTCCCCTCTCCCCTTCTCTCCCCCTCTCCTCTCCCATCCTCCTCTCCTCCTCTCCCATCTCTCCTTCCCCTCTCCCCTCCCCCCCTCTCCTCTCCCCTCCACCCCGGTCAGCGGTCGCCTTTTATACAGCTCCCAAACATCGCAGGACAACGTGATTGGCTGGCTCAGATTTGAACAGATCTGAGCCAGCCAATCGCGTTATCCTGTGATGACGACCCATGACCGGATGGACCATATATGGACTTCCTCCCCCCGACTGGCTCGTTGTATCATAGCTGCTGACTGTTACTGCATTATCCGTCAGATCCCTTTGCAATACCAACCCCCTGCAATCCATAAAGGTACATGGACGTTACTCTGCAGAAACTACAGTAACAAAATCACGAATTGCTCTGTTTTTGGAGCTCTGCATGTCTGTGTTTGTCGAGTTTTAATGTTAGCTAACGGCTAACATTCGCTAGTTAGCCAACCAACCAGTAGCTAGCTTACCGGAAGCGATATTTTTTTCGGATGATGGCGAAGGCATAACCCGCCCCTGGCCCTCTCTGCCTCTGATTAGTGGCAGCGTTATAAACCATAGATTATATATGACTATATTAAACATAAACACACTGGCGTCTTTCATGCAGGCTAGCAAGCGTAACTGCTGTATGTCTGTCTGACCCACTGAGTCTGACGGTCTGACCACAGACTGTAACAGAGATGTAATGCAGGATAGCCAAGCGAATGTGTTTGGATGGAAGTTTGACGCTAGGCCAATCAGAGGCAGAGAGGGGCGGGTTATGCCTTCGCATAGCCTTCGCCATCATCCGAAAAAAAATATCGCCTCCGGGACGCGTGATTTCTAACCCCACAAAGGATAAGCAATAACCACGCCCTGTGGTGCCGGGATTGGCCAGGAGCAACACTGGAGGGCACGCAGCCCTGACGCAGCCCAGCGATTTCATGAACCAACTGAATAGCTCTTGAGAACAGACAGCGATTTCGAGAGCGTACATTGAGAGCGGACATTGAAATGAATTATGGTCACCTACCTTCCTTAGCATAGTAATACTAATAATAAGCATAATAATTGTAATCTACACAATGTACACAATCTACAAAAACATGCAATAATATAAACGGTGTTGTGTTCACGTTCATAGCTAATATAATATAATGTATGATTATCGTTAATTTCAAGCTCAATTCTTACCCAGAGAAAAGGTACAGCACTGAAAATGTAACAAGCAATAGTTTTTTAAACATCTTTATTTTAAAAGATGAAAAACCCCAGGTGCTTTAGTCCCAAGCTTCAATGCTCCTGGCCAATCCCGGCGCCACAGGGCGTGGTTATTGCTTATCCTATGTGGGGTTAGAAATCACGCCTCCGGGACAACAACGCTTCCTACCCAGCGTGTGCACGTCTTTCCAACAGGGGTGGTTCTGGTTGTTATGGCAACTATCAACAACAACAACAACAACTACTACTACTAAATACTACAAGACATAAAGACCGAAATAGGCTACCTTGTTAATGTGTCTGTCGGAGATATATTTTACAAACGAGCATAAAACTCTCAAGGCGTTAGCTGTCACTCCAATATAAAAAGTTATCATAACCCAAATACTGAAAGATGTATGAGTGTTACACAGTCCATTTTTCTATTCTATTCTACTATTTCAACTTGACAACATACATATTCTCAATGCCCTCTGTTCCTATTGCAGTACAATATCTGACAGGAAATAAGCTAGGTTTCAAACTGTTCCCTAATATTCTATTCTATTCTATTTTATTCTATTCTATTCTATGGGGAAGAATGTCAAATAGTCTTTCTCGTCTTTCTCGCCGAGAAGAGCCTGGTGACGCGAGGTTACTCATTGGGTAACCCCAGGCCGGGTAACCCGCGGTGACGTCACAGCTCAGTCGCTCTTCTCCTCTCTTGTCAACATGGCAGCGGTGGATGTCATTGTGGACAGGTTTGTGTCGCTTTGGAGGGTCCCGGCTGTCCGAATCAACTTCCCCTGGATCTTCTTGGTTATTACATTCGTGGGTTCAATCCTCAAAGAGTTGCAGCTCGTCCCCGAGACGTATTTCAGCAGCAGCAAAAATGCCCTGAACATGTAAGTGTTAAGCTAATATATGTTAGCTAACAGGCTAGTGTAGCTAACGTCAGCTTTAGCTGCTGTGTGGAGCTTTCGAATGACTTGGTGCTGAATGATGATGATGACCATTGCTATTCCCCCCCCCCGAAACGAGCTTAAATAATTCAGCTTGTAATGTTGTAACGTTAATACATTTAGCAATGTTAGTTGGATTTAAATCGGAGGTAGCATTATTGAGCTAACGCTAACGTTAGCCAAGTCATAAGCTGCTTTGCTAGTGTCAAAACAATGCGTCAGGTCAGGTGCATGCTCATGGCTGTAGGTTAGAGAGCAGTCAGTGGTTCTCAACCTTTTTCATTTCAAGGAGGACCCCAGTTTAGTCCATGAGGATGTGACTCTAGAACCCCAATCTGAGAATATTTTGTATTAGATATGATTTTGTCCAGAATTCTATGACTAACCTGATCTGTATTGTAGGTAGAGATAACAATGAAAATGTGATCAAAATAAACATTCCTCTTTGCATTCTCTAATTGCACTAACCTATTGTAAATTAAATAATGGTGAAGTTTGAACATTTCATCAATATTCTGGCGACCACTTGGTACCCCCTCAACAAGGAGCCCTAGTTGAGAACCACTACTGTAGAGACACGAATCATTCCTAAATGAGTAGCTGACTGTAACCCGTGTTCTCTCTCAGGTATTTTGTCAAAGTGTCCTGGGGCTGGACCTTGCTGCTGCTGACGCCCTTCCTCCTCCTCTCCAACTCCTCCTTCAACCGGAGCGTGTCCTTCCTCTGCCGGCGGCTGCTGTCTCTGCTGGTGGCCACGGCCATCTGGTACACGTGCACCGAGACCTTCTTCTACATCGAAGACGCCACCGGCTCGTGCTTCGACCACAACAACGCCGTGGACGTGATCAACGAGGAGTTCACGTCCAAAGCCAGCTGCAGGAGGGCGGGCTTCCACTGGCGCGGCTACGACATCTCGGGGCACTCCTTCATCCTGGCCTACTCCGCCCTCTTCATCGTGGAGGAAACGGCCCCCATGGCCTGCGTGCAGACGGCCAGCCTGTCCGCCCTGCCTAGGGTGGTGCTCAACCTGCTGTACGTGGCGCTGAATATGATCGTGGTGATCTGGGTGTGGATGTTTGCCTGCACCTCCGTCTACTTCCACGACCCGTCTCACAAGCTGCTGGGCACCTTGTGCGGCCTGCTGGCCTGGTACCTGACATACCGGGTCTGGTACCTAAAGCCACTGTCGCCCGGACTGCCCCCGCAGCGCCAGCCAAAAGAACACAAACAACGCGCCTAAGATGCAACCACTCACTCTTATTATTGCCAATGTTAATGCCATGCTCACAACAACAACAACAACAACAACACTAAAGATGGACGGGTCCAAGTTGACCACCACGCTATTTTAAAGTTTTTCCTTCCGTACAGAAAGGTCATTTTGTACAGAGGGGATTGGCTGCATGGTGGTTGGCAGCTGCTGTTCCCAAAATGACTCTGAGGTAATCTGAGATAAAAGCAAAGCGTCGCACTGCTGTCTCACCTCCGGCCGCTCCGCTTCTCACGCCACAGCTCTGTGCGTTTCACTGTTTTGTTTGTTGCCATAATAACGCTCGATTCGTTTCAATGTAAATTGGTGGAATTAAATAGGCCTAATCCCTATTTTTAGATGTCGGAACGGGAACACTTGAGATTGTTTACAGTTGCCATTGTACAGCACTGATGACATGTATGATGACCCTACTTTGGCAGACCAAAGCCGTTCAATATTTCTAATGCAAAGCTACCTTCAGAACCAATTCAGATACTGTTACTGCAGTAGACCTACATTTCAGACACATTTTGAAGTCCTGCACATATGATTTGAAGGATCGGTACATTTTTGTTGACTTTGTACATGGTTTTGGGTGACTGTGCCCGGAGTAAGTTCTTACCAACACTGTATGTTGACAGGATAAGCTTGGTAATATGATCAATATAATTGTAACATGTGCCATACATTATTAGTCTAGTACAGTGGTTCTCCAGCTTTTTTTGGCTTCAGTACCCCTTTTCCCTGATTTCTGAATTCAAGTACCCCCTTTACCCAACTACGACCTTTTACTTGGAAAACTACAAGATAAGACAATATGATGCAATGAAAGAATTATAACCCTTTGAAAAATATAACATTACAAAATAAGAAATGGAGTGAAAGAGTTGTAATTAGTGCCTCCTGACTCTGAGCAGATTTATTTGAACAATTTCATGATTTATTCTTACATTTTTCTGTTTTCCCCTCTCTCTCAAGTACCACCTGTAGTATCTCCACGTACCCGGGTTGGGAACCACTGCTCTAGTAGTAGGCTAGCCCTATGGTTTTGCATTAGAGTATGTATTGTTTCTCTTTGGTGCAAGAGAATAATCCTATTAAAATCGTTTTGATGGGGAATATTTGTATTTCTTTAATACAACTTAAGTTAGGGAATACATCATGGCAAAATGTCAGTGGTAATATCAGGAGTAATAACTTACTCTTTTTCTGTTTCATGTGTATTTTCATGAGGTTTGTCACACTACAAGGTCCACAGGAGCACTGCGTTTTTGGCAAAAGAAACGGTTGGGATCCATTTTCATTATTTATTTGTCATTGATGGCAACTGAATAAATTAAGGCTTATGAACAAACATCATAAAAAGCACCATAAATAAATGCATATATATAAATATAAAAAATAAAAAGTAAAAAATAAAAAAATACTATTGTGAAATATAATGGCCACAAATAACTAGGATTTCTCAACTTGAATTCTTTGCATGATCCTAATCGTCAGGTGTCATGGTGTCAGGTGTCATGGTTAGGTCAGAAGCATGTCATGGTTAGGTCAGAAGCAGCAGTGGAGTCATTGTAATGCGATAATCAAAAATATACAAGCGTTCACATAATGAAAGGCTGGTCATGAAGTGAGATTCTTCCTGAACTCGCCCTACCCCACCCCTCATCGTCTGCTGTTTGTCACTTTACAAAATAAGTGAATGTTTTGACGGTCTGAAAGTCAACAGAAAGAAAAAAGACTTCAGATGAATGCTGACATACACTTGGGCTAATCCTAGGGCTAAATCGAAACGGCAAATAGTATTGTAAATATACACTTAAATGTCCGCTTCCTCACTTCCAATCCTGACAAATTCAAATTCAAAATCTTCTCATTTGTGCCATTTGCATCACTGCTACTCCCATGCAAAAATAGTTTGGAATCAAATTGTCTCTCTTTCCTTTAACGCACTTCTGTAAAGTACTGATTCCAAACCGTTAAATCGATGTGGCTCTACTGCACTCTCCATACAAAACATCAAACTGAACGGACTACAGCTTCTAAACTTCTAGAGGAATTTTCATTGTGAGAATCAGTGAGACTGAATGATCAGATATGACACCGCTAAGAGACGCTGCTATTAAAGGAGTATTGATCATGGTCTTTGGTTAAACGTTCTCTTCCTCCACACCAGCAGGGGGCTACTGAACCGTCTGCAGAGACTCTTTCTGTGGTGATAGGAAACACGGAGCAGCAGATATTGGCTTCCTGTTGAAAAACTCAAGTTCACATAAACCACCTTGTTCATGATCCAAGGCTTCTCAACAATAATCCCCTTTAATCACAGAATGTAAACCCTGTGTCGTCAAATTCAATATAGCTGTATGTTCGCCTTAAGCGGTTGGGCGGGGGGAACTGCACTGCCTTTAAGCCGAGCAGCTTGAGTCAGAGTTCCCATAAGAGGTTTAGTTTCTTCACAGTAAACAGTAAGAATGTCTGTACAACCAGAGACAATAGAAGCTTACAACTCCAACCCTTACTTGACATGAGTTCAAACCTATTGAGCGCGCTGCTTCTGGAGCTCCATCATAACATGTTGAAGTGAAACCCTGGAGGTACGACAAGAAATGCAGAATGTTCTCCCATAAAACATAGAATGTGAGACAAGCAAAGTACATAAAATAAAATAAAACAACCAGACCGAGCCAGTGGGCTGGCAAGGTTAGCCGGAGGAAAGGTTTGATCATCCTCGTCATCCTTGAGATGAGTCAGCTTTTCTTCTCGCTTCCCCTTTGTGTGGTGAAATAAATGGAACAATGTGTAATTATTATAAATATCTTCTGTAAAAACAATCTGTGTCTTGTCAGGAGTCGGGGGGACAAACCAGTCAAAATCCAGTGGTTCCTTGCTCAAGTGTTGCTGAGGGATCGAGCCCCTCGAACCACCTCCAACATACAACGTACAGCGCAGGTTACTCTGAGAAACGTTCACATTTAGACCTTTGTGGCTTCATGTTCGACACCAAATCCTCCGTGTCCGCCCGTCACCAAACGCTCACACAATACAAACCCATGCAATGCGATACATTCTGGACCTATCACACAACACCGCTGTGCCATAGATGCAGAATTTACAATATTACTACCAGTTGTGTCAAGTGTCAAGTGTCAACGTTTCAAACACAGAGCGTCTGATTTTCTGTGTCAATCCTGAGTGACGATGAGTCCATGCAGCACTACTGTACGTGCTGCCTTTACTGTGTGCTGTGTGTGTGTGTAATTTACAGTCCACTAAATAACTGTTGTGTGTGTGTGTGTGTGTGTGTGTGTGTGTGTGTAATTTACCGTGCACTAAATAACTGTTGTGTGTGTGTGTGCGTGCGTGTGAACGTGCACGCGTGCATGTGTGTGTGTGTGTGTGTGTGTGCGTGTATGTGTGTGTGTGTGTGTTACTGTGTTTTGGGTGCAGACTTAAGCGAACGTTTGCCTGCATCTTTCATCTCATCTGGCAGTTTGTGGCAGCGCAGAGATGATCACGTACGTATTCTGTCCTGTAGAATCTCCTGGGTTTTTTACTGCCAGGCCAACGCGACGAGTGAAGAGCAATAGAACCCCCCCCCCCCCCCCCAGGCCAACGCAACGAGTGAAGAGCAATAGATGGATTAACGACTATAATTCAACCGTATAGTGACATGCAAAGGTCAATGAAGCCCTGCGTTGGTGTTACTGACTATGGTGATGCAGCCTCAGAGCATTTTTGCCTGGCTCCTCTACATGATGAAGACCATTGGACTGGGATGTTCAGGAGAACTGGACCCGATGCACGCCTCCAACCAAAGCCAAACGAGGACTTCCAGGCCTTCAGACACGAGACCTGCAAGTTGCCCCGAAATCAAAACTCGATGAAGGCATTGATGAGCAGAACATGTGCTGTCAAGAATTCCTGCTTATGGAATGTTCTTAATACTCTTTGTTCACCCAGGTACGTAATAGCGGTCTCTATATAGATTCATATGTTTTCCTGCAGTCATAAAACATGACGGGAAAAAGTTGAAACATCACACAAATGACACAGACATTGAACACAGCAAAGAGGGGCATTCACTACATGTATTTCTTTTTTAAAAACCAATAGGCAAAGTAGCCCATCCCGCCGAGGGAGCCCATGAGAAAAGAGGCCCCGAAGAAAGACGGCGGCTTCTTTTTCACCATGCGGAATGCGTTGGGTAGAACCGCCGACAGCAGCGTCGTGTGGATGTCGCCCAGGACCTTGCGGAAAGCGTAGCGTTTTTGCACGCGCACAAAGAAGGACTGCAGGTTGGGCCGGCTGCCGTCCTCCCAGTATTTCTTAGAAAGTCCCAAGAACTTGAGCCGGTGCAACAAGGCTCCGAGGCAGACGTCCGCTAGCGTAAAGTCAGGTCCACATAGCCACAACTCACATCTTTCACCTGTGGAGAGAAAGAGAAAACATCATGTTGTATAACATGGGCCTGGGTCTCCAATATACAGTACAGCAGGGATACTCAACTTGCTCTGCCCGGGGGGCCACTTTCGTGAAATGATAGAAGGCCAGGGGCCAGTTAATAAACAAACAATATACATTTTTCTGTAGCGGATTGTAGGTTTTTGGGGTGCCGGCCGGAGTTCAGTCTGGCAATGTTGTGCACACCGGATAGTTAGTTAGGTTAAGTACATACAGTACATAAGTGCCTGGCTAGCGAGCAGACGGCGGTATTTGACAATTTAGCAGCTAAATCATAGATTATTGAAAGATATTCCATATTCCAGACTGAAATCCTATAACAGAAGTGGAGTATTGGCCAGAATGACATTGGCCATTTGGCCATTTGGACACTTATTCAGCGGGTATCTTGCATGTTGCATTCAGGTGCACTGTAAAAAAAAAAAAAATTGCAATTCCATTGCGGGCCACACAGGGGGCGCCGCCAGTTGAGTATCACTGCAGTACAGTATGAAACGTGATGCTTCCATGATGGTGATGATTAAAAAAAAAAACGTAATCTATAACATGTAAAATGTAATTTCTTCTTTAGTTAAAATTGTTTAAGTGGTGTCTGTCTGTGGCGGCAATGTGTGTCATGATTGTGATGTCATCAGTGATGTCACTCGAGCAATAGTATGCGACTCACCTGGGGGCTGAGGCTATATACAGTAAGTGGTGGGAGTATACATACGCACATCATCTCCGGAGTCTCCACCCATAGGAATCTCACGCGCGTAGCGTTATGGAAAGGCAGTGTTTCCCCTACCATTCTACAGGCCTGGCGGGCTCGCCAGGCCAACAGCGCCCCCGCCAGGCCGGAGAAAAATTTGCATCCCCCCCCTGCTCTCCCCAAAATTTCAATAAACCTTTATGGCATATTATTACAATGCAACAATACTGGTGTTGATGTAACGGCGTTGTGTAGGTGGTACTTGCAGCAACCCATGTTAAGGGCTTGTCCAGGTACGAACCGCCGACCTTCAGCTTGGGAGTCCGACATGTTAACCGCAATGCCAAGAGAGCTAGCTCCCTTGGCGGAGCTGGTTAACATGCCTTTATACCCGGGGAGTGAGTTTAACCAATCCACTCGCTACCACTCGGGACTCACGAGGAATCCACGCTGATTCAACTCGGTTACATTGACAGTAATAGAAGATGCCAAATCATTCAAAACAATAAGCATTTTGCTTTCAGGAGTATTGTGCCAGCATGCGGCACTGTTCCAAAACGTGTCAATGTGTGTCGTTGCCTGGGAAACGCACATCCCATAATACAACTGTTCATAATAGTATGATGATACTTGGGATGCCATTGCGAACATAGATGTGAACAGGTTAGCTAAAGGTTTAGCGTCGCCAGCGAGGGCCCCCACCGTTGCGGTCGGGGTACGTTTCGAAATCCCTCCAGGCCTGAAAAAATGTCTAGGGGAAACACTGCAAGGTGCAATGGCCATTGGTGCGTACCTTGATACTCCAGTTTCCTCTTCTCCAGTTCGGCCTCCACTTGATCTAGAACCATGGCTAACTCTCCCAGAATCTTCTTCAGGTAGTTCACGTTATCATGGTCCAAGATTTTTGCCTGTCGACACAAAACTTGCATCTCAAGAGCGAAACCAGCACCCATGCATAATTAAAAAATATATTATTTTAATGTCATTCTAGATTAAAATAATGGTTGTTAACGCAAACTACATTGCTTCAAATGTCTGGCCAACCTATAATGATGGTACAAGTCATTAGGGAAATGACAGCTGACACGTCATCTCACTGATCAAATTTCAGTTAATACAAAATATGTGTGAAATATGTATACTTTACATTATAAAGGTTTATATTTCATACGTTTCTGGGCCTTTTTCAACAAAGCATGTTCTCTCGCTCGCACTCGGGAGTGAAAATGCTTAACCCATTGATACCCGATGCAGCATTTGCGTGTATATCCCTCATTTGTGTGTGTATCCCTTTAAGACCGCGAACCGTGTATTAAAGGGATACACACACAAATGCTGCATCAGGTATCAATGGGTTAACTGTGTACAACAAGCAGCAAGGACAACTTTAAATTAACGAGAGACGTGTGTGTGTGTGTGTGTGTGCGTGTGTGTGTGTGTGTGTGTGTGTGTGCGTGCGTGCGTGCGTGTGTGTGTGCGTGCGTGGGTGTGTGTGTGCATGCATGCGTGTGTGTGTGTGTGTGTGTACTTTGTATTATGTTCATAGTGTGACCTGGGATCAGATTGCCTGGTCCGTAACAGTTAGTCAAATGCAACAATATCTGACCCAGGGTCAGTGTTTAGGGACAAGTCGGCCCTGTAGGCATCCATCACACAATCAGCTCCGGGAAGTAAATGAGCCAATTGAACCTTCACAATAGCAAGCCATCTTTGTTACAAGTCTGTGTGCTCCTCCAAGGTGCTGCCTCGCCCAGACACACACAACCATCATCATCTCACCATGAGCTTCTTCTGCTTGGAGAGGTAAGGTTCTGTCAGCTGGGGCTCCTCGTGGTCCAGCTTCATCAGCTCCGACGCAGCGTTGGCCAGATGTCCTGTGTACGTACACACACACACACACACACACACACACGCACACGCACACGCACACGCACACGCACACGCACGCGCGCTCGCGCGCGCACACACACACACACACACACACACACACACACACACACACACGCACACACACACACACACACACACACGCACACACACACACACACACACACACACACACACACACAGACACACACTTCAGTCTCGTGCTTTAATCTAGAAACATATTCAGTTTGATCAAATGCATACTTGAACACTTTGATTATAAGGTTATTAGGTTATTAAGTTATTGGCAATATGGAGGTTATTGTAATATAGGATGTGAGTGCAACAGACAGCTGTTACTGTAGTTATAAGTGTATACAGTGCTGCAGTGTTTCCCCTAGAAAAATGTTAAGGCCTGCAGGGATTTCGAAACGTACCCCGACCGCAACGGTGGGGGCCGTCGCTGGTGACACTAAACTTTTAGCTAACCTGTTCACATCTATGTTGGCAATGGCATCCCAAGTATCATCATACTATTATGGGATGCGATGCAAACAGTTGTATTATGGGATGTGCGTTTCTCAGGCAACGACACACGTTGACACGTTTTGGAACAGCGCTGCACACTGGCACAATGCTCCTAAAAGCAAAATGCTTATTGTTTCGAATGATTTGGCACCTTTTATTACTGTCAACACCAGTATTGTTGTATTGTAATAATATGCCATAAAGGTTTATTTAAATTTTGGGGAGAGCATTTTTTTATTTTTTTGCAATTTCTTTTCTGGCCTGGCGTGGCGGGGGCGCTGTTGTATGTAGAATGCATTGTAGAATGGTAGGGGAAACACTGTGCTGCCACACAGCTCATTGTAGAGAGACACTTGATGGCTTTCCAGCTGGTTTTCAAAGTGCAATGTCCGTATTTCTGCAGGACAGGCGCTCAAGAGACCAATGTGCACAATCCTCCAATCCTCCAAGGAGAGGCAGATATCCAACTATTCAGTATTCAGAGAGCTTATTCTCATCGATGACTCTTCCACACCCCCTTGAGGGCAGAGGGAGACACTCGTTTTGTCAGTCTGTGCTCGCTGGTTACCACATCAAGCATATAAGGCCAGGAAAATTCCAATCTACACTGTTACATATCATCCATCTTCACTGTTACATATCATCACTCTACACTGTTACATATCATCCATCTACACTGTTACATATCATCCATCTACACTGTTACATATCATCACTCTATACTGTTACATATCATCACTCTACACTGTTACATATCATCCATCTACACTGTTACATATCATCACTCTACACTGTTACATATCATCCATCTACACTGTTACATATCATCACTCTATACTGTTACATATCATCACTCTATACTGTTACATATCATCACTCTATACTGTTACATATCATCATCTACACTGTTACATATCATCATCTATACTGTTACATATTATCATCTATACTGTTACATATCATCACTCTATACTGTTACATATCATCACTCTATACTGTTACATATCATCACTCTACACTGTTACATATCATCACTCTATACTGTTACATATCATCACTCTACACTGTTACATATCATCACTCTATACTGTTACATATCATCACTCTATACTGTTACATATCATCACTCTATACTGTTACATATCATCACTCTATACTGTTACATATCATCACTCTACACTGTTACATATCATCCATCTACACTGTTACATATCATCACTCTACACTGTTACATATCATCCATCTACACTGTTACATATCATCACTCTATACTGTTACATATCATCACTCTACACTGTTACATATCATCACTCTACACTGTTACATATCATCACTCTACACTGTTACATATCATCACTCTATACTGTTACATATCATCACTCTATACTGTTACATATCATCACTCTATACTGTTACATATCATCACTCTATACTGTTACATATCATCACTCTATACTGTTACATATCATCACTCTATACTGTTACATATCATCACTCTATACTGTTACATATCATCACTCTATACTGTTACATATCATCACTCTATACTGTTACATATCATCACTCTATACTGTTACATATCATCATCTATACTGTTACATATCATCACTCTATACTGTTACATATCATCCATCTACACTGTTACATATCATCACTCTATACTGTTACATATCATCACTCTATACTGTTACATATCATCCATCTACACTGTTACATATCATCACTCTATAATGTTACATATCATCCATCTACACTGTTACATATCATCACTCTATACTGTTACATATCATCCATCTACACTGTTACATATCATCACTCTACACTGTTACATATCATCACTCTATACTGTTACATATCATCATCTACACTGTTACATATCATCACTCTATACTGTTACATATCATCCATCTATACTGTTACATATCATCACTCTACACTGTTACATATCATCACTCTATACTGTTACATATCATCCATCTATACTGTTACATATCATCACTCTACACTGTTACATATCATCACTCTATACTGTTACATATCATCATCTACACTGTTACATATCATCACTCTATACTGTTACATATCATCACTCTACACTGTTACATATCATCACTCTATACTGTTACATATCATCATCTATACTGTTACATATCATCACTCTATACTGTTACATATCATCATCTACACTGTTACATATCATCACTCTATACTGTTACATATCATCCATCTACACTGTTACATATCATCACTCTATACTGTTACATATCATCATCTACACTGTTACATATCATCACTCTATACTGTTACATATCATCCATCTACACTGTTACATATCATCACTCTATACTGTTACATATCATCATCTACACTGTTACATATCATCACTCTATACTGTTACATATCATCCATCTACACTGTTACATATCATCATCTATACTGTTACATATTATCATCTATACTGTTACATATCATCACTCTATACTGTTACATATCATCACTCTATACTGTTACATATCATCACTCTACACTGTTACATATCATCCATCTACACTGTTACATATCATCCATCTACACTGTTACATATCATCACTCTATACTGTTACATATCATCACTCTATACTGTTACATATCATCACTCTACACTGTTACATATCATCACTCTATACTGTTACATATCATCACTCTATACTGTTACATATCATCCATCTACACTGTTACATATCATCCATCTACACTGTTACATATCATCCATCTACACTGTTACATATCATCACTCTATACTGTTACATATCAGATCTTTCAGATATCTGCTCATCTTCTACGATCAAAGTCCTCTGGAGCTGCACTGGAAATATCTTAAAGTTGTTGCCTTTGGCCAGTTAGATACAGCAATAAGAAATGTGTTGGGATTAATACAATCTTCAAAAACCAGAAGTTTAAAATCTGATCAAAAGTCAGTCAGAGTTATGGGAAGAAAATCTGAAAAAAACATTTTGCATATAAACATTAGTGGATCTAATTACACAGACATATCACTGGTGCATGCCTCCAGTTAAATAAGCCATCAGGTTGATTGAACAGATATTACAGACTGACCACGGTGTTGAACAGATATTACAGACTGACCATGGTGTGCCACGGGGTGCCTGGATGACTGATTCTGCTGCAGCGTTTTGGCCAGTCGAGCCCTTTGCTTTGATTTACGGGGCGATGGAGGGAGAGAGCAGTTTGAATATCTGCTGTTGGGCCATGGAGCCGATTACCTGGCATCACTGTGAGCCGCTGCGTTAAGGGCTTTTGGTATTGAAGAGCATCGAATGACACAATATGTTAATCAGGTTCAGGTTGTCCACATAAAATAGGGATTTGTTTGGCATCGATGTGGAAACTGTGAGAAAGATTCATAGTTATGCAGGAGGAGCAAATCCCACTTGTAAACATCGCTGAGAAACACTATCGGGAGACATGTCAGGTTGTGGGCGTCTGGGTAGTGCAGAGGTAAAAGCACTCGCCTACCACCAGGGGGCGTCTGGGTAGTGCAGAGGTACAAGCACCCGCCTACCACCAGGGGGCGTCTGGGTAGTGCAGAGGTAAAAGCACTCGCCTACCACCAGGGGGCATCTGGGTAGTGCAGAGGTACAAGCACCCGTCTACCACCAGGGGGCGTCTGGGTAGTGCAGAGGTACAAGCACCCGTCTACCACCAGGGGGCGTCTGGGTAGTGCAGAGGTACAAGCACCAGTCTACCACCAGGGGGCGTCTGGGTAGTGCAGAGGTACAAGCACTCGCCTACCACCAGGGGGCGTCTGGGTAGTGCAGAGGTAAAAGCCCTCGCCTACCACCAGGGGGCGTCTGGGTAGTGCAGAGGTAAAAGCACTCGCCTACCACCAGGGGGCGTCTGGGTAGTGCAGAGGTAAAAGCACTCGCCTACCACCAGGGGGCGTCTGGGTAGTGCAGAGGTAAAAGCACTCGCCTACCACCAGGGCGCGTCTGGGTAGTGCAGAGGTAAAAGCACTCGCCTACCACCAGGGGGCGTCTGGGTAGTGCAGAGGTACAAGCACCCGCCTACCACCAGGGGGCGTCTGGGTAGTGCAGAGGTACAAGCACCCGCCTACCACCAGGGGGCGACTGGGTAGTGCAGAGGTAAAAGCACTCGCCTACCACGGCGGAGACCCGCGGGGACAATTCCCGCCAGCGGTACTTCCGGCTTGGTCAGACATTTGCTACAGACACAATTGACCGTGTCTGCGGGTGGGAAGCCAGTGGACAGCAGGGGGGAGAGTTGGGGAGAGAATGGGAGAAAAATCTGGAGAAAAAAAAATTAAGAACTTAATTTAAAAAAATACATAGGCTGGATAATGAAACAAAGTAAATTGTTAATTCATCACAAAATATCCCCACTATTCTTCTTCATGCAATTCGTGCGGAATGCTGACGAACAGTCATGCCCACACAGTACGGTGAACAGTCATGCCCACACCGTACGGTGAACAGTCATGCCCACACAGTACGATGAACAGTCATGTCCACACAGTACAGAACAGTCATGTCCACACAGTACAGAACAGTCATGTCCACACAGTACGGTGAACAGTAGGGGTGTCACAATATATCGTCCCACGAAATTTCGCGATAGTAAAACGTCACGATATGTATCGTTGAGATGAAATCTCATATCGTGATTTTTTTTTTTTTTTTTTTTTTTTTCAAAAGTAGACAAAGAAACGTCTTTGTTTGTTGAAGTTCAATGTGTGGAAAGTAGTTCAGTTGAACAAGTCTCTGAAGAGACACATACAGGAGAGAAACCATTCAATTGAGTTTCTGGCAAAACTGTTTACTTGCATAAAAAATAGACTAAGAAAAGTCTTGTTGTTTGAGTTTGAAGAAAAACTGAAGATGCATAATGAGAATTTATACTGCTGAGAAACCTTTTAGTTCAAAGTAAATCTAAGTGACGGT
This sequence comes from Poromitra crassiceps, assembly GCF_964638095.1. Classification (NCBI taxonomy): domain Eukaryota; kingdom Metazoa; phylum Chordata; class Actinopteri; order Beryciformes; family Melamphaidae; genus Poromitra; species Poromitra crassiceps. The sequence goes on along the minus strand of NC_139637.1, from coordinate 5,070,295 downwards.
GTAACTCATTCTATTTCAAGATAAGCCTTATCTCCAATCTCATGTTTTTTCTAGTTGTTATTGTAATAACAATTTCCCACAACAGCATGTTTTGTATTTGTGCATTTCAAATAAAATACTACTTTTCCAGTCATATATTGTCATTATTCAAGTTTAAAAAAATATTGTTAAAATCGTATCGTATCGTATCGTTATCGTGAACCCAGTATCGTGATACGTATCGTATCGTGAACTGAGTGTATCGTGACACCCCTAGTGAACAGTCATGCCGACACAGTACGGTGAACAGTCATGCCCACACAGTACGATGAACAGTCATGTCCACACAGTACAGAACAGTCATGTCCACACAGTACAGAACAGTCATGTCCACACAGTACAGAACAGTCATGTCCACACAGTACAGAACAGTCATGTCCACACAGTACAGAACAGTCATGTCCACACAGTACAGAACAGTCATGTCCACACCGTACAGAACAGTCATGTCCACACAGTACAGAACAGTCATGTCCACACAGTACAGAACAGTCATGTCCACACAGTACAGAACAGTCATGTCCACACAGTACGATGAACAGTCATGTCCACACAGTACAGAACAGTCATGTCCACACAGTACAGAACAGTCATGTCCACACCGTACAGAACAGTCATGTCCACACAGTACAGAACAGTCATGTCCACACAGTACAGAACAGTCATGTCCACACAGTACGATGAACAGTCATGTCCACACAGTACAGAACAGTCATGTCCACACAGTACAGAACAGTCATGTCCACACCGTACAGAACAGTCATGTCCACACAGTACAGAACAGTCATGTCCACACAGTACAGAACAGTCATGCCCACACAGTACGGTGAACAGTCATGCCCACACAGTACAGAACAGTCATGCCCACACCGTACAGAACAGTCATGTCCACACAGTACAGAACAGTCATGTCCACACAGTACAGAACAGTCATGTCCACACAGTACAGAACAGTCATGCCCACACAGTACGGTGAACAGTCATGTCCACACAGTACAGAACAGTCATGTCCACACAGTACAGAACAGTCATGCCCACACAGTACAGAACAGTCATGCCCACACAGTACAGAACAGTCATGTCCACACAGTACAGAACAGTCATGCCCACACAGTACAGAACAGTCATGCCCACACAGTACGGTGAACAGTCATGCCCACACCGTACGGTGAACAGTCATGCCCACACAGTACAGAACAGTCATGCCCACACCGTACGGTGAACAGTCATGCCCACACAGTACAGAACAGTCATGCCCACACAGTACGGTGAACAGTCATGCCCACACCGTACGGTGAACAGTCATGCCCACACAGTACAGAACAGTCATGCCCACACAGTACAGAACAGTCATGCCCACACAGTACAGAACAGTCATGCCCACACAGTACGGTGAACAGTCATGCCCACACAGTACAGAACAGTCATGCCCACACAGTACAGAACAGTCATGCCCACACAGTACAGAACAGTCATGTCCACACAGTACAGAACAGTCATGCCCACACAGTACAGAACAGTCATGCCCACACAGTACGGTGAACAGTCATGCCCACACCGTACGGTGAACAGTCATGCCCACACAGTACAGAACAGTCATGCCCACACCGTACGGTGAACAGTCATGCCCACACAGTACAGAACAGTCATGCCCACACAGTACGGTGAACAGTCATGCCCACACCGTACGGTGAACAGTCATGCCCACACAGTACAGAACAGTCATGCCCACACAGTACGGTGAACTGGCTTCACTTACTACGTATTTCTGCGGTGGCGTAGTTTGGGATCATGGAGTCAGCGGTGAGCTCTGGATGGAGGATACAGCCGTGTGTGTACGCGTCCATGGGCAGGCCGTCCAGCAGCTGACGGTACTGCTGCACGCGCTCGTGGAGGGGCGAGCCTGCGTCGGGAATCAGCTGCGCCACCGTTTCTGAAGGCAAGACATCACCCACGTAAAACAAAACACACACAACAAACGTTTTTGATGTACCTCAGCACTCAAGACCCCAACAGACAGTCATACACAGGATTCAAGAAAAAGCTCCAACCAAACATGAAAAGACAAATTGGACGCTGGCATTCTTGTTAGTAGTATTGACATACTGTAGTAGTTTGAAATGTGATGCTTTTATAAATACAGTAGGTGGCGGTATAATGCAACACATGGATGCCAGCCGCCATGAAACCTAAAAGAGGAAGAATAAGCAAAAGGGGAAGAAGGAGTGGTGCGCTTGTTGACCCATTCTGCTTAGTCACTTCTATCTGTGCGGGCGGCTAAATGTAAGTCATATCCATTTCAATCATATATGTAATAAGAGTTAATTTACATTGTTATGCCGAGTCATTTGCATCTGTATATGACACCAATGTAAATCTAGTATTTGATGTATCCTTGTCTTCGTGTAGAAGCACACATAACAATAGGCCTACTTGTAACAGAAAGACAAGAGGACAGTAACATAGTGTAACCAACATAGTGTACGTTGTCTCGTTGTGTTCTTGTCAGACATGCTGTAGTGTAGTGGCTGCATGTCAGCATGTGAGAACATTTATCATCTAGAGAAGTCACACTTCAAAACACAGTCCGTGTTTCACAGGCTGTAGGCCTAGTCTATTTCAACACACAGGCTGTAGGCCTAGTCTATTTCAACACACAGGCTGTAGGCCTAGTCTATTTCAACACACAGGCTGTAGGCCTAGTCTATTTCAACACAGGAAATAAGTCAGATAGGGCTGGCTTCCTCTTCCTGACTGGCTCCTCTGTGGCTGCTCTGGGCCGAACATTAACATGAAGCATGAATGTGGACACAAATCAATTTATACTTCCTACTTATAATTTCAGAAGGAAATATTGATACTTTCTACTCCACTACACTGATTTCACAGCATTGTTATGATCATCATTGTGTTTCCTGTCTTACCAACAGTCTCTGTTTGATTATGTCACAGCTGATTGGCAGGAAGAGATCTGGTGGAGGAAGAGAGCAAGAGACAAAGATGACTTCTTCACAAGAGGTGAGAACATTAGAATCTGTTGGTCAATTTAATCTGTTAGCTCACCTATTTATAGGATGTTGTACTGTATGTCAGAATGATTGCTAAGTATTCTCTCTCCCTCGCTAACTTTGCTAACATTAGCCTGTTTGGCGTGGTTCTTCCTACATTTATGATGAGATATTTCACAATAAGGGCTGGGTATTGGTTCAAATTTCAAGAATCGATTCGGATTCACAAGATTCTGAATCGATTAATCCCGATTCGATTCCGATTCGATTAATTTCAATATCGATATGGTTAGTGATACCATAGACATGTTTTTTTTAGCTGTAACCTGAATTACATGACTGTCCAGTTATGTAACACAGGAGTTCCCAACATTTTTTGCGCCAAGGACCGGTAGATACATGGGGAAAAAAGTTGCGGACCGGTTGTCAATTTTAATGGTTTTAGTTACACATATATTTACCCACCAGGTGGTGAAAAAGGGTAAATAACAGCCTTTTCATCTGTCAATAAAGACACTTTCACAATTATGCACAGTGATTTGATTTCAGCCTATATAATTTCTAAAAGTAATAATGATCAAACATTTCCATTTATGTAGCCTACAGTATTTATGTTTTTGTTTCAACTACAAACATAAATAAATGTCAACTTGAAACTATGTTTCAACTACCACACACAGCCTATAATATTATAGCCTATGTTTATTAAAAAAAATAAAAAATAAAATAAACAATCTCTTTGGACATATGAATCGATATCAAAGGATTAAAATAAAAATCGATTTTTTTTTTAACCCAGCCCTATTTCACAATGCAAAGCTGCTGCTGTTGTCCAGGTCTGGATGAAATAAAATAACGTGTCATTTATTTTATGATGTGACATTTTATGATGACACCACCGTCCCGAAGAAAAGAATGTCAACCGCCCTAAAGTCAATGTAAACTGTCCACAGTTCTAAATGTTATCCTTTTACTTTGTTATTGTCATCTATAGTGGTTATTTGCATCAAAAACACAAATTGATTAAAAGTAGGAAATGATTACATCTTTATTTTTATGTGCTTTGATTAAAAAAATAAAAAGAAGTCTTGGCATTAGTAGTTTTAATTATTATAAGCTGCTTAGAACTATAGTGTAGGAAGTTACAGTAAACAGGGCATAATTCCCTCTAATATTTTTGTGTGAAGTCATAACGTTATAATTGACCTTCAACCAATACTTGACTTCACTGAGTAGATGAATGCATCATAATGTAACTCAATGCACCCTACCGAGGAGCTGACAGCAGCTCAGTTTCAAGTTGTAACTCACATTACTTGACATAGTACAGTAACTGATATAATATTACCAAAATCCTATTGGCGTTATATTACTGTGTTACTGCTAAAAGTAATATATTACCTGTAATGCGTTACTTTTGTAATGTGTCTCCCCCAACACTGGTTACACAGTACATACGACAAGATATGTTTATCTGTTAGCATATGCTTTCATATCATAAAATACTTTGTCAGAAATAGTAATGACTTATATCCTTTATATCTTCCTCCATGAAACAGAGAGACACCAACAGACCAAAACGCCACCGCTCTCTGCAGTGTGGGACATCTTTCAGTCAGTCAGGTGACCTAAAAACACATCAACACATTCACACTGGAGAGAAGCCCTACTCCTGTGACCAATGTGGGAGGAGCTTCAGTCAGTCAAGTCACCTAAAAACACATCAACGCATTCACACTGGAGAGAAGCCATTCTCCTGTGACCAATGTGGAAGGAGCTTCAGTCAGTCAGGTGACCTAAAAATACATCAACGCATTCACACTGGAGAGAAGCCATTCTCCTGTGACCAATGTGGGAGGAGCTTCAGTCACTCAAGTGCCCTAAAAACACATCAACGCATTCACACTGGAGAGAAGTCGTACTCCTGTGACCAATGTGGGAGGAGCTTCAGTCACTCAAGTGCCCTAAAAACACATCAACGCATTCACACTGGAGAGAAGTCGTACTCCTGTGACCAATGTGGGAGGAGCTTCAGTCACTCAAGTGCCCTAAAAAGACATCAACGCATTCACACTGGAGAGAAGTCGTACTCCTGTGACCAATGTGGGAGGAGCTTCAGTCGCTCAAGTCACCTAAAAAGACATCAACGCATTCACACTGGAGAGAAGCCATTCTCCTGTGACCAATGTGGGAGCAGCTTCAGTCGCTTAAGTCCCCTAAAAACACATCAACGCATTCACACTGGAGAGAAGCCGTACTTCTGTGACCAATGTGGAAGCAGCTTCAGTCAGTCAGATTACCTAAAAACACATCAACGCATTCACACCGGAGAGAAGCCATTCTCCTGTGACCAATGTGGGAAGAGCTTCAGTCAGTCAGGTGACCTAAAAATACATCAACGCATTCACACCGGAGAGAAGCCATTCTCCTGTGACCAATGTGGGAGGAGCTTCAGTAAGTCAAGTGCCCTAAAAACACATCAACGCATTCACACTGGAGAGAAGCCGTACTGGTGTGAACAATGTGGGAGGAGCTTCAGTCAGTCAAGTGCCCTAAAAACACATCAACACATTCACACTGGAGAGAAGCCATACTGGTGTGAACTATGTCCGAGAAGGTTCAGTCGCTCAAGTCACCTAACAAGACATCAGCGCATTCACATTGGAGAGAAGCCATTCTCCTGTGACCAATGTGAGGGCAGCTTCAGTCTCTCAAGTGACCTAGCAGCACATCAACAACACATTCACAGAAAGTGTTCAGGCTAGCCTCATGCATTCACACTGGAGAGAAGCCATAATGCTGTGACGGGGTGTAAGACAAACTCCACTTAAAGGGACAGCTCACCCTAAAATCTAAAATACATATTTTTCCTCTCACCTGTAGTGCTTTTGATCCACCTAGATTGTTTTGTGTTAGTTGCCTGAGTTTTGGAGATATCAACCATAAAGATTTCTGCCTTCTCTCAAATACAATGGAACTGGATGGCACTCAGCTTGTGGTGGTCGAAGTGACATAAACATACATTTGAAAAAACTTATCAGCAATGTCTCTTTCCAGAAATCATGACCCGGTTATTCAAGATAATGCACAAACCTTGTTGTGAGCAGTTTCATGTAGGAACTATTTTCTTTAGACCAAACTACACCCACTAGCTGCTAGCTAGTTCCTACATATAGACTGCTCACAACAAGGTCTGTGTTATCTTGGGTAACCGGGTCATGTACTGTTCATGATTGATGTTATTAATTGCTCTGGACAAACAGATAAGAAGAGAGAGAAGATCAAAATAATAGTGAAATCAGCAGAGATACCTGGAATCAAGGGTCTTGTATGTGATGAAATTGAGAAGACACTGAATGGAGGAAGGCATGGGTCACAATCATTGTCATTACAACCACTCTCATCATGTGGTGGGTAGCATCATGTTCTTAGCTAGACTGCAGTGGAATGCAAGAAGAGTTATTGCTAATGGGTACGAATTAAAAAAATGTGTTGCAGATTTACAAGATAAACCTAATGTAATATACAGGAGACGTGGCTGAGATCACAGTGGGATTTTGTAATACAGGGTTATGTAGCTATTCAGAATGATAGGAAGACTGGGAATGGTGGTGAGGTGGCTACATTTGTGAGGAAGGGGACTAGATTTAAAGTAATTAACGTAGGGAAAGAATATGAGTCAATAGTGGTTAAGATATGGACAGAGAAAGATGAGGTTGTTATAGTGAATTATTATAATCATGTAAAAGATTGTGCCACGATACATTAGATCAGATTCAGGATCAAATGATCTGGTGTGGGGATTTTAATTCACACACTGCAATGTGGGGAGGTGAGACAACAGATGCAAATGGTTCAATTTAGGGATGGGGCTGATCCGATCCAATATCGGTATTGGGTGCCGATATTGGCACTAATTCACGGATCGGATCGGAATCTGATTTCTTTCTTTTTTTTCTTCTTTTTTGCAATTCCAGTGCGGGCGGCACCGTAATTTTCCCATGTATAATAGTATCCTTCTTTGCCTTGTATATTTTCTTAATTTTGTCTGCTTTTTGCAAGCTATATTTTTAAAAAAAATCTTTAATTGGCCAACTCTTTGCCTATACTGTATATTCAAGAAAAATATTGGTATCGGCATAATATCGGTATCGGCAGATATCCAAATTCAGGTATCGGAATCGGCTCGGAAGTGAAAAAAGTGAATCGGTGCATCCCTAGTTCAATTCTAGAGGAATACATAGAGGATAAGAGATTAGTATGTCTGAATGATGCGGGAGGTACGAGATATAGCAGTGCTCAAAATAAGGAGAGTGCAATAGATCTAAATAGATCTGTTAAAGAAATCCACAGTGGGGAGTGATCATTATCCTATAAGAATTAAGGTTGGAGTAGAAGTGAATCAAGAAGAGGACATTATAATACAGAGATGGACATTTGATAAAGCTGATTGGGAGAATTTTCAGGAAATAAGTTGGGTTAAGGTTGAACCTTTAATTAGAGAGGAAATATTAGATGTGGATGAGTTTAATAAGAAGCTGGTGGCAGCCATTATAGAGTCAGCAAAGGAAACGATACCGATGAGTAAAGGGTGTAAAGATAGGAAAAGTGTACCGTGGTGGGATGAATACGGAATGTATACTTACTCTACGTATTTTCTGTATTTTTGCTTACTTAGACATTCTACTTATTTTTTTCTATCGCATTTACTACTGTTATTCTATGCTATGTTGTGTTCTTCTGCTTATTCTGCTTATTTGCTCAATATTGCATTTACTACTGTTTATTTTATGCTGTGTGTTCTGTAAGCGAGCTACTGTAATTTCCCCCCGGGGATCATTAAAGTCTTTCTGATTCTGATTCTGATTCTGATGAAGACTGTAGGCAAGCAGTTAAACATAGGGGGGAATCTGAAATATAGACAGGAAACTGCAGGCTGCAATTGAGATGGTGGAACAGTGGGCAAATAAGTGGGGGTTTAAATTATCAGTAGCAAAGACACAAGTAATATGTTTTTCTAAACGACGAAAACAATATCCTTGAAACTATATGGGCACTTTAGAACAGGTTAGGGTGATTAGATTCCTTGGAGTGTTATTTGATGAGAAGTTGACCTGGAAGCAGCACACTGACAAAGTAAAAGATAAATGTAAAAAGGTCAACAATCTATTAAGATGTTTGTCAGGACGAGACTGGGGAGCAACCAGAGCATCATTGTTTAATGTGTATCAGGCACTGATGAGCGTCTTTAGATTAAGGATGTATAGCGTATATGTCAGCAGCAATAAGCCACCTTAAAAAGCTGGACGTGCAGCAAACACAAGGACTTAGAGTATGTAGTGGAGGACTTAAGACATCCCCAGTAGCTGCAATTCAGGTGGAAATGGGGGAACAGCCATTGTGGATTCGAAGAATTAAACTTATGTTAGCTTTTTGGATTAATTTGCAAGGTCATAACAGTTCTCATCCAACTAAGTTTATCCTACAGGATTGTTGGGAGCGTAACAAAAAAGATTTCATGAGTTTTGGATGGATAGGGAATATAATAGTGAAACGGTATGATCTAAAATAATATACGGTATAGTCCAACAGTTCCATCTTCAATTGTCCCACCCTGGGTATTTGTAAATCCATTAGTAGATTTAAGTATACAGCAACAATTGAGAGAGAAATCTAAGCATGCACACCCTGGGAATATAGCACAAAGTTACATTGATCATCACTTTATAGACAAGTTGATGTTATTTACAGATGGTTCAAAAGACCCTGAAACTGGACGGACAGGAGAGGCAGTCTTTATCCCACAGTATAAGGTAGAGAGTAAGAAAAGGACTACAGATCATGTGTCAGTATACACAGTGGAGCTCATAGCTATTTTAACAGCTTTGCAATGGTTGGTAGACGATAGGAAAAACAATGCAGTAATTGCCTCTGACAGCTGGGCAGCGCTTGTGAGTATTAGTTATTTCAAGTCATGTAGACAAGATATTGTTTTTATGATTCATCGTCTTATATATGAACTGTATAAAAGGGATATGACTGTTGGGTTTGTTTGGGTTCCTGCCCATGAAGGGGTAGAGGGAAATGAGGATGTGGACATATTAGCAAAGCAATCACTTAAGTTAATAGATATGGATGTTCCAATAAGTAAAGCGGAGGTGTAAGTCAATTATTAAAATATATATGCAGAAAGTATGGCAAGAGCACTGGGATGTAAATGAAACAGGTAGGCATCTGTATCATATTCAGAAGAAGGTTGGAGTAGGAAGTAGGCTGGGCAGGAAGAGACAGTCATGACTCGTCTCAGAATAGGACACACTGGATTGCATAGTACACTTAATAAAATAGGAAAACACCCAACTGGCAAGTGTGCAAGTTGTAACCATCAGGAAACTGTTCAACATTGCTGCTGGAATGTGAGAGTTATGAAGAGGAGAGGAAGGTACTGAAATCAGCTTTACAGAAAGCTAAGCTAAACTTCACTGTAGGGACAGTACTAGGAAAAGCAGTAAGATGACTATACAATCAGTTAATAAAGTATTTGAAAGAAACTGGGTTAGTCGATAGGATTTAGATACCCTTTTTCTTTTAATATTTTCTGTCGATATCTAACGTTCCACACTCCAGTCCGGTAGGTGGCGGTAATGCACGTTTAAGCTGGTTGCCAACCGCCAATCAAATCCATAGAAGTAGAAGAAGAAGGAGGAAGTGATCGGGACGGGAGAGCGAGAAAAAGAAGAAAACGAGATGCTGGTGAATTGCTAGTAGCAGATATTTAAGAAACTTTTAGAACACGTTTTTCCTCCTACAGTCTTATAGTTTACCAGTTTAGTGACCTACTAACCGGGAGTGTAAACTGTAAGTGAGACTGGCGGATATATAGTAGACTTCGGCTAGAAGTTACTGAGAGTTATTCTCCAGTCAATGCACTGTTAGCAAGCTAGTTGGCTAAGCTAGCTAAAGACGTCTATCAGCGTGGAGCGCTCTGTTAACCCAGCAGACATACGCCGCTGCTACGCCTGCCTACAGAGGATCATCACGGACAGTTGGACACACCAGATAGCGGTTTGAGCCACCTGTGGATGCTCAAACTTCCTCTGGCAACGTTGGATTTCGTGCTGACCAAGCAGCTTCGCCGAGAAGAGCCTGGTGACGCGAGGTTACCAAGCAGCTACCAGAAACAACGCCTCTAACCTCTTCTGATCTCTAATGCCTTCTTCACAAGAGGTGAGAACATTAGAATCTGTTGGTCAATTTAATCTGTTAGCTCGTCTATTTATAGGATGTTGTGCTGTATGTCACAATGATTACTAAGTATTCTCCCTCCCTCGCTAACTTTGCTAACATTAGCCTGTTAGCTTGGTTCTTCCTACATTTATGATGAGATATTTCACAATGCGAAGCTGCTGCTGTTGTCCAGGTCTGGATCAAATAAAATAACATGCCATTTATTTTATGATGTGACATTTTCTGACATGTTACAGACAGTGTTGGGCAAGTTACATTCATACCTGAGTAGTACAGTACAGGTCATACACAGGCTGTAGGCCTAGTCTATTTCAACACACAGGCTGTAGGCCTAGTCTATTTCAACACACAGGCTGTAGGCCTAGTCTATTTCAACAACACACAGGCTGTAGGCCTAGTCTATTTCAACACACAGGCTGTAGGCCTAGTCTATTTCAACAACACACAGGCTGTAGGCCTAGTCTATTTCAACACACAGGCTGTAGGCCTAGTCTATTTCAACACACAGGCTGTAGGCCTAGTCTATTTCAACACAGTAGGCCTAGTCTATTTCAACACAGGAAACAAGGCTGGCTTCCTCTCCCTGACTCGTTCATCCATCAATGTGGACACAAATCAATTTATACTTCCTACTTATAATTTCAGAAGGAAATATTGTACTTTCTACTCCACTACACTGATTTCACAGCTTTGTTATGATCATCATTGTGTTTCCTGTCTTACCAACCTGTTTACCAAACTGTTACCTGTTTGATTATGTCACAGCTGATTGGCAGGAAGAGATCTGGTGGAGGAAGAGAGCAAGAGACAAAGATGACTTCTTCACAAGAGGTGAGAACATTGGAATTAGGGATGGGCATTTTAAGCAATTTAAATACTCGAGTACTCTCCTTCTATTATGAACGAGTGCTCGAGCACTCGCGTGCGGGGGGGGGGGGGTCTGTGTGATTACCAGTGTTGGGACTAACGCGTTATTAAGTAACGCGTTACAGTAACTAAGTTACTTTTTGCGGTAACGAGTACTGTAACAAATTACTTCATCAGTAACGTAACGTACTTACAATTATTGCGGTTTAAACAGGCTCGTTACTCGTTACTCCACGATTCTGTGCGGGACCTACAGCAGCGAGGGTAGAGAGGAAAATGCGAGTCTGATGGCGGTCTGATGAGGAAGTATAGGCTAATCGTGCGGCACTTCTATACTTTCTAATGTTACTGGACCAAATTCTGATAGTGAAACGGGTCATTTTGCGCGAGCTGTGTTGTGTACGGTAGCGGTGTGTGTTCACTTCACACCGCTCAGCGAGTCAGCAGCATGGAGCCCTTTCCTCCTCGCTTCTCTCAGGCTGTCTGTCACCAGTGCCCTGCTGCACCAGGCAAGCACAGCACTCGTCTCTCACTTACAGATTCCCCTCGCGTTTGAGGGTGTTCACGGTGTGTTTCGCGTTGTTTGGTCATGAAATGGGGAAAAAATGCCTGCAAGTCTGCTGCCTTTTGGAGATGAACTGCTATTAAAGGCAGCCGCGACGAGCGGCTGCTTTGGGGCTCTGCTCTGTCCCTATCTGCAGGCAGTGCTGGGCTCTGCTGCTCACTGTCACTCCGCTTTTACAAACGGTAACCACAGTGTTTATGTTGTTCAGCCAGGATATTATAGACTACTGATACAGTTGTTAATTATACAGTGCCAAAAGTGTACTGGCTACTTTTTGAAGGCAATAATAAATATGCCTCAATGTTGTCTTGTCCCACACTGTGCTACAGCAACCCCAAAATAATGTGTGTGCATTAATAAGAGAATTGAGAGTTTAAAAAAAAAGTAACTCAAAAGTTACTTTCCTAGTAACTAAGTTACCTGGGAAGTAACGAGTAACTGAGTTACTTTTCAGAGCAGTAACTAGTAACTGTAACTACGTTACTAATTAAAAGTAACTTGCCCAACACTGGTGATTACTATGCTAATGACTGAGCAGGGGTTATCTGCTGGCTGTTCACTCATTGCGTTTGCATTTTTGCATGGAAAAAGCACTACCTGGAGCATTTTTTGTCAGGAGAGGAACTGACTGATATTGGGTGACGCTAAGCTAACATCTAAAGCCTACCTCAGATAGTAGCCTATCTCCGATGGTTGGATGGATGGCATTAGCGCTTTGGAGCAGACACGTTGTGAAACAAGCGAAGGCATTTCCATGTCCATTGTCCAGCAATGTCAGGTTATTGTCCAGTATCATCCATTTTACTTTATGATCACTGTTACATTAACGTAAATCCACGGATTACAAGGTCCGGTGTTCTGCCAAAAAGTGAAAACTGACCAGTGTGATTAACGTTACAGCTGCAGCTGAATAGTGATCACCATGAAGCGATTGTCTCCCAAAAAGTGATTCTTTCTCCACATTTCTTGTGACTAACGTTATGGGAAACGACAGTGTAGTCAGTAAACTAGTGCAATGTTTTGAATGAGTTTTATCGGGCGTGCGCTATGAAGAAGCGTGCGTATCATTCGGGAGAATATTTCCAGCCACCATTTTCGGGATGAGCTGGAAAACGTCCGGTTAAAACTTTCAGAATAATGTTACTTAGACAAAAGTAAATAGCTTATTGATGCACGTTGGAGGAGAAAAAGTATTTCAACGAATGAAGCAGCAAACCTTGTATCAAAATACTCGTGATGTTATATGGCGTGAAACTGTGGCTGTAACGCATTACTCAAAATAAATAAGGTTACGTTACAATAAGCGTTTTATTTTGAAAGCAACAAAGCGGATGACGTACTTGTACATTCTGGCTGACTTGACGCCCGTGCAGTTCATGCTGCCAGATCCACATGACGATGCGTGCGTAGATCTTAGACCATTTTTAAAGGGGTGGGTAGTGGGGCGAGTACCCGAACAGCAGAAACGTTACTCGAATACTGACGTTATGAACGAGTACTCGAGTACTCGCACCCATCCCTAATTGGAATCTGTTGGTAAATTTAATCTGTTAGCTCGCTGTTAGCTCGATGTTGTACTGTATGTCACAATGATTACTAAGTATTCTCTCTCCCTCGCTAACTTTGCTAACATTAGCCTGTTAGCTTGGTTCTTCCTACGATGAGATATTTCACAATGCAAAGCTGCTGCTGTTGTCCAGGTCTGGATGAAATAAAATAACGTGTCATTTATTTTATGATGTGCAATTTTCTGATATGTTACACACAGTGTTAGGCAAGTTACATTCAAAATGTACCTACTAGTTATTTTCTTTTGAAAGTAATAAGTTACTTTACAATATTATTGTCTGTGTAGAGTAACTTGTTACTTATCACACTACTTTTGCGTTGCTTTCACCAAAATAGCCGCAGAACGACACCACCGTCCCGAAAAAGATTTTCAACCGCCCTAAAGTCAGTGTAAACCATCCACAGTTCTAAATGTTATCCTTTTACTTTGTTATTGTCATCTATAGTGGTTATTTGCATAAAAAACACAATTTGATTAGGAAATGATTATATATTTAAGGACATATTTAAATAAATATTATTTATTTAAATATGTGCTTTGATCAAAATAAAAAATTAAGTCTTGGGCCAAGACTCACTTAATTTGGCATTAGTAGTTTTAATTATTATAAGCTGCTTAGAACTATAGTGTAGGAAGTTACAGTAAACGGGGCATAATTCCCTCTAATATTTTTGTGTGAAGTCATAACGTTATAATTGACCTTCAACCAATACTTCACTTTACTGAGTAGATGAATGCATCATAATGTAACTCAATGCACCCTAACGAGGAGCTGACAGCAGCTCAGTTTCAAGTTGTTACTCACATTACTTGACATAGTACAGTAACTGGTATAATTTCCTAATGGCTAAAAGTAATATATTACCTGTAATGTGTTACTTTTGTAATGTGTCTACCCCAACACTGGTTACACAGTACATACAGCAAGATATGTTTATCTGTTAGCATATGCTTTCATATCATAAAATACTTGGTCAGATATAGTAATGACTTATATCCTTTATATCTTCCTCCATGAAACAGAGAGACACCAACAGACCAAAACGCCACCGCTCTCTGCAGTGTGGGACATCTTTCAGTCAGTCAGGTGACCTAAAAACACATCAACGCATTCACACTGGAGAGAAGCCGTACTCCTGTGACCAATGTGGGAGGAGCTTCAGTCAGTCAAGTAACCTAAAAACACATCAACGCATTCACACTGGAGAGAAGCCATTCTCCTGTGACCAATGTGGGAGGAGCTTCAGTCAGTCAAGTGCCCTAAAAAGACATCAAAGCATTCACACTGGAGAGAAGCCATTCTCCTGTGACCAATGTGGAAGCAGCTTCAGTCTCTCAAGTAACCTAAAAACACATCAACGCATTCACACTGGAGAGAAGCCATTCTCCTGTGACCAATGTGGAAGCAGCTTCAGTCACTCAAGTCACCTAAAAACACATCAACGCATTCACACTGGAGAGAAGTCGTACTCCTGTGACCAATGTGGGAGGAGCTTCAGTCGCTCAAGTGACCTAAAAACACATCAACGCATTCACACTGGAGAGAAGCCATTCTCCTGTGACCAATGTGGAAGCAGCTTCAGTCACTCAAATGTCCTAAAAACACATCAACGCATTCACACTGGAGAGAAGCCATTCTCCTGTGACCAATGTGGGAGGAGCTTCAGTCAGTCAAGTGCCCTAAAAAGACATCAACACATTCACACTGGAGTGAAGCCATACTGGTGTGAACTATGTCCGAGAAGGTTCAGTGAGTCAAGTCAACTAACAAGACATCAGCGCATTCACACTGGAGAGAAGCCATTCTCCTGTGACCAATGTGTGGGCAGCTTCAGTCTCTCAAGTGACCTAGCAGCACATCAACAACACATTCACAGAAAGTGTTCAGGCTAGCCTCATGCATTCACACTGGAGAGAAGCCATAATGCTGTGACGGGGTGTAAGACAAACTCCACTTAACACATTCACTGCCAATGACGTGTTTTTACGTCAAACTAAATCCAACGGTTGACTGCCAATGATGTGTTTTTACGTCAAAAAAATTGTTTGTTTTTTTTTGACGGTGGGACGTTGATCTAACCCTTTTACGTCTCCTATACCAATATTGGAGGTATTGAATGTGTATAATCTATTTTACCGACCCACTGAGTGGCAACATGTCTCTCCACAGTAGAAAGAGGCGAGCCAAAACTGGAGGGAAAAGCGCGAGGAAGCCGTTCTCATACAGTAAAATGGATGGCGAAAACGCTTTCACTTTCGCGCTGACGCACAGCGGTGGCAACGGTGGGGGGTTCCAAGAATAGACTGGATGCACACTTTGAAACACGCACCATAAATAAGCCCAGAATCGCAAGAGCTTCATCAGAGCTCTCAACCGGACCGCCAAGAAACCAGCGAAACCCATCCAGCGAGCCCCATCCAGACTGCCAGGCAGCAGCCAGGCTGCCAGGCAGCAGCAACTCGTTTGTCACAGACCCGCTGCAGAGCCAAGGAGGGCGGAGGAGAACGCCCACGGAGGGAGGAGTTGGAAGCAGAGGGGGGTTTCCTGCTGTTATGGAGGAAATTACTGTTCAAAACTATTGTTTAGATGTCTGACGTCTTACTGATGCCAAAAATGAATGGTTAAAGTGACTGTTCTATCGAATTTCACAAAAAGCCGTTTATCTCAGAATAAATTTCCAGACGCTGAAACCATGCTGTATTCAACTGCTAATGCTTACATAACTACTTAACTCTTTTAGACAGAGAAAGCACACATTCTATTACGTAGTTCTTTTGAGATATTGTGTGTTCACAAAATCTTAGCAGAAAAGAATCCTCGGGTCTTGTAAGATGAGCCAGAATCCTCAAAAAAAACCTCTGGCAGAACCTACCTACAGTAAAAAAAAACGGCTGGCAGTGAATGTGTTAAAGGGACAGCTCACCCTAAAATCTAAAATACATATTTTTCCTCTCACCTGTGGTGCTATTTATCCACCTAGATTGTTTTGTGTTAGTTGCCTGAGTTTTGGAGATATCGGCCCTAAAGATTTCTGCCTTCTCTCAAATACAATGGAACTGGATGGCACTCAGCTTGTGGTGGTCGAAGTGACATAAACATACATTTGAAAAAACTCAACAGCAATATGTCTCTTTCCAGAAATCATGGCCCGGTTATTCAAGATAATCCACAAACCTTGTTGTGAGCAGTTTCATGTAGGAACTATTTTCTTTAGACCGAACTACACCCGCTAGCTGCTAGCTAGTTCCTACATGAGACTGCTCACAACAAGGTCTGTGTTATCTTGGGTAACCGGGTCATGTACTGTTCATGATTGATGTTATTAATTGCTCTGCACAAACAGATAAGAAGAGAGAGAAGATCAAAATAATAGTGAAATCAGCAGAGATACCTGGGAATCAAGGGTCTTGTATGTGATGAAATTGAGAAGACACTGAATGGAGGAAGGCATAGGTCACAATCATTGTCATTACAACCTCTCTCATCATGTGGTGGGTAGCATCATGTTCTTAGCTAGACTGCAGTGGAATGCAAGAAGCGTTATTGCTAATGGGTACGAATTAAAAAAATGTGTTGCAGATTTACAAGATAAACCTAATGTAATATACAGGAGACGTGGCTGAGATCACAGTGGGATTTTGTAATACAGGATTATGTAGCTATTCAGAATGATAGGAAGACTGGGAATGGTGGTGGGGTGGCTACATTTGTGAGGAAGGGGACTAGATTTAAAGTAATTAACGTAGGGAAAGAATATGAGTCAATAGTGGTTAAGATATGGACAGAGAAAGATGAGGTTGTTATAGTGAATTATTATAATCCATGTAAAAGATTGTGCCATGATACATTAGATTAGATTCAGGATCAAATGATCTGGTGTGGGGATTTTAATTCACACACTGTAATGTGGGGAGGTGAGACAACAGATGCACATGGTTCAATTTAGGGATGGGGCCGATTTAATCCAATATCGGTATCGGGTGCCGATATTGGCACTAATTCACGGATCGGATCGGAATCTGATTTCTTTAATTTTTTTTCTTCTTTTTTGCAATTCCAGTGCGGGCGGCACCGTAATTTTCCCATGTATAATAGTATCCTTATTTGCCTTGTATATTTTCTTAATTTTGTCTGCTTTTTGCAAGCTATATTTAAAAAAAAAATCTTTAATTGGCCAAATCTTTGCCTATACTGTATATTCAAGAAAAATATTGGTATCGGCATAATATCGGTATCGGCAGATATCCAAATTCAGGTATCGGAATCGGATCGGAAGTGAAAAAAGTGGATCGGTGCATCCCTAGTTCAATTCTAGAGGAATACATAGAGGATAAGAGATTAGTATGTCTGAATGATGCAGGAGGTACTAGATATAGCAGTGCTCAAAATAAGGAGAGTGCAATAGATCTAAATAGATCTGTTAAAGAAATCCACAGTGGGGAGTGATCATTATCCTATAAGAATTAAGGTTGGAGTAGAAGTGAATCAAGAAGAGGACATTATAATACAGAGATGGACATTTGATAAAGCTGATTGGAAGAATTTTCAGGAAATAAGTTGGGTTAAGGTTGAACCTTTTAATTAGAGAGGAAATATTAGATGTGGATGAGTTTAATAAGAAGCTGGTGGCAGCCATTATAGAGTCAGCAAAGGAAACGATACCGATGAGCAAAGGGTGTAAAGATAGGAAAAGTGTACCGTGGTGGGATGAATACGGAATGTATACTTACTCTACGTATTTTCTGTATTTTTGCTTACTTAGACATTCTACTTATTTTTTTCTATCGCATTTACTACTGTTATTCTATGCTATGTTGTGTTATTCTGCTTATTTGCTCAATATTGCATTTACTACTGTTTATTTTATGCTGTGTGTTCTGTAAGCGAGCTACTGTAATTTCCCCCCGGGGATCATTAAAGTCTTTCTGATTCTGATTCTGATTCTGATGAAGACTGTAGGCAAGCAGTTAAACATAGGGGGGGAATCTGAAATATATACAGAGGAAACTGCAGGCTGCAATTGAGATGGTGGAACAGTGGGCAAATAAGTGGGGGTTTAAATTATCAGTAGCAAAGACAAGTAATATGTTTTTCTAAACGACCGAAAACAATATCCTTGAAACTATATGGGCACTTTAGAACAGGTTAGGATGATTAGATTCCTTGGAGTGTTATTTGATGAGAAGTTGACCTGGAAGCAGCACACTGACAAAGTAAAAGATAAATGTAAAAAGGTCAACAATCTATTAAGATGTTTGTCAGGACGAGACTGGGGAGCAACCAGAGCATCATTGTTTAATGTGTATCAGGCACTGATGAGCGTCTTTAGATTAAGGATGTATAGCGTATATGTCAGCAGCAATAAGCCACCTTAAAAAGCTGGACGTGCAGCAAACACAAGGACTTAGAGTATGTAGTGGAGGACTTAAGACATCCCCAGTAGCTGCAATTCAGGTGGAAATGGGGGAACAGCCATTGTGGATTTGAAGAATTAAACTTATGTTAGCTTATTGCATTAATTTGCAAGGTCATAACAGTTCTCATCCAACTAAGTTTATCCTACAGGATTGTTGGGAGCGTAACAAAAAAGATTTCATGAGTTTTGGATGGATAGGGAATATAATAGTGAAACGGTATGATCTAAAATAATATACAGTATAGTCCAACAGTTCCATCTTCAATTGTCCCACCCTGGGTATTTGTAAATCCATTAGTAGATTTAAGTATACAGCAACAATTGAGAGAGAAATCTAAGCATGCACACCCTGGGAATATAGCACAAAGTTACATTGATCATAACTTTATAGACAAGTTGATGTTATTTACAGATGGTTCAAAAGACCCTGAAACTGGACGGACAGGAGAGGCAGTCTTTATCCCACAGTATAAGGTAGAGAGTAAGAAAAGGACTACAGATCATTTGTCACTATACACAGTGGAGCTCATAGCTATTTTAACAGCTTTGCAATGGTTGGTAGACGATAGGAAAAACAATGCAGTAATTGCCTCTGACAGCTGGGCAGCGCTTGCGAGTATTAGTTCTTTCAAGTCATGTAGACAAGATATTGTTTTTATGATTCATCATCTTATATATGAACTGTAAAAAAGGGATATGACTGTTGGGTTTGTTTGGGTTCCTGCCCATGTAGGGAAATGAGGATGTGGACATATTAGCAAAGCAATCACTTAAGTTAATAGATATGGATGTTCCAACAAGTAAAGCGGAGGTAAGTCAATTATTAAAATATATATGCAGAAAGTATGGCAAGAGCACTGGGATGTAAATGAAACAGGTAGGCATCTGTATCATATTCAGAAGAAGGTTGGAGTAGGAAGTAGGCTGGGCAGGAAGAGACAGTCATCACTCGTCTCAGAATAGGACACACTGGATTGCATAGAACACTTAATAAAATAGGAAAACACCCAACTGGCAAGTGTGCAAGTTGTAACCATCAGGAAACTGTTCAGCATGTGTTGCTGGAATGTGAGAGTTATGAAGAGGAGAGGAAGGTACTGAAATCAGCTTTACAGAAAGATAAGCTAAACTTCACTGTAGGGACAGTACTAGGAAAAGCAGTAAGATGACTATACAATCAGTTAATAAAGTATTTGAAAGAAACTGGGTTAGTCGATAGGATTTAGATACCTTTTTTCTTTTAATATTTTCTGTCGATATCTAACGTTCCGCACTCCAGTCCGGTAGGTGGCGGTAATGCACGTTTAAGCTGGTTGCCAACCGCCAATCAAATCCATAGAAGTAGAAGAAGGAGGAGGAAGTGATCGGGACGGGAGAGCTAGCGAGAAGCAGAAGAAAACGAGATGCTGGTGAATTGCTAGTAGCAGATATTTAAGAAACTTTTAGAACACGTTTTTCCTCCTACAGTCTTATAGTTTACCAGTTTAGTGACCTACTAATCGGAAGTGTAAGCTGTAAGTGAGACTGGCTGATATATAGTAAACTTCGGCTAGAAGTTACTGAGAGTTATTCTCCATTCAATGCACTGTTAGCAAGCTAGTTGGCTAAGCTAGCTAAAGACGTCTATCAGCGTCAAGCGCTCTGTTAACCCAGCAGACATACGCCGCTGCTACGCCTGCCTACAGAGGATCATCACGGACAGTCGGACACACCAGATAGCGGTTTGAGCCACCTGTGGATGCTCAAACTTCCTCTGGCCACGTTGGAGTTCGTGCTGCTGACCAAGCAGCTTCGCCGAGAAGAGCCTGGTGACGCGAGGTTACCAAGCAGCTACCAGAAACAACGCCTCTAACCTCTTCTGATCTCTAATGACTTCTTCACAAGAGGTGAGAACATTAGAATCTGTTGGTCAATTTAATCTGTTAGCTCGCCTATTTATAGGATGTTGTGCTGTATGTCACAATGATTACAATGAATACACAAAGTATTCTCTCTCCCTCGCTAACTTTGCTAACATTAGCCTGTTAGCTTGGTTCTTCCTACGATGAGATATTTCACAATGCAAAACTGCTGCTGTTGTCCAGGTCTGGATCAAATAAAATAACATGCCATTTATTTTATGGTTTTCTGACATGTTACAGACAGTGTTGGGCAAGTTACATTCATACCTGAGTAGTACAGTACAGGTCATACACAGGCTGTAGGCCTAGTCTATTTCAACACACAGGCTGTAGGCCTAGTCTATTTCAACACACATGCTGTAGGCCTAGTCTATTTCAACACACAGGCTGTAGGCCTAGTCTATTTCAACACACAGGCTGTAGGCCTAGTCTATTTCAACAACACACAGGCTGTAGGCCTAGTCTATTTCAACACACAGGCTGTAGGCCTAGTCTATTTCAACACACAGGCTGTAGGCCTAGTCTATTTCAACACAGTAGGCCTAGTCTATTTCAACACAGGAAACAAGGCTGGCTTCCTCTCCCTGACTCGTTCATCCATCAATGTGGACACAAATCAATTTATACTTCCTACTTATAATTTCAGAAGGAAATATTGTACTTTCTACTCCACTACACTGATTTCACAGCTTTGTTATGATCATCATTGTGTTCCCTGTCTTACCAACCTGTTTACCAAACTGTTACCTGTTTGATTATGTCACAGCTGATTGGCAGGAAGAGATCTGGTGGAGGAAGAGAGCAAGAGACAAAGATGACTTCTTCACAAGAGGTGAGAACATTGGAATTAGGGATGGGCATTTTAAGCAATTTAAATACTCGAGTACTCTCCTTCTATTATGAACGAGTGCTCGAGCACTCGCGTGCGGGGGGGGGGGGGTCTGTGTGATTACTATGCTAATGACTGAGCAGGGGTTATCTGCTGGCTGTTCACTCATTGCGTTTTTGCATGGAAAAAGCACTACCTGGAGCATTTTTTGTCAGGAGAGGAACTGACTGATATTGGGTGACGCTAAGCTAACATCTAAAGCCTACCTCAGACAGTAGCCTATCTCCGATGGTTGGATGGATGGCATTAGCGCTTTGGAGCAGACACGTTGTGAAACAAGCGAAGGCATTTCCATGTCCATTGTCCAGCAATGTCAGGTTATTGTCCAGTATTAGGGATGCACATTTTCCGCAAATTCCAAACTCGATCATTGCTAACGTTAACAATCAATCAATCGATTAATTGTAATTAAAAATACAAAATTTTCCAAACCATAAATGCGTTTTTTCCTCAAGAAAACGTTTATTTATGCAGCAGCAACGTATTGTATATTTCTCACAGCATTGCATAGCATAGCCTACGCTATGAAACACATAAAAACGTGGAGGCATAACTTTTTAAACATGTCAACATTCGCCCAGAATCCCCGTCACGTCCGCGCAGGGGCTCACTTACCCACGCAGATTGTGACGCGAGGTTACTCCAGGCAAGTCAATTTATCCGAATGAACACTGTTCTACTTGACAGCATCTTATGACTTGTCTGAAAAGGGCTATAGTGATGTAGCCGAGTGTCCGGGTCCGCCTATTACTTACACTTTGTTAATAAAACAATAAACGAGTCAGGCTGTAACGTTCACATTCATTCTCAGTTAGCTCCTAGCGTTAGCACCATAGGTTAGCAAACACCACCACTCACTTCCTCACTACGGCAAGTCTCGAGGGGACAAACACACAGCCTCGCATACACGCAGAACACAGTCTGTTACAGTGATATCGTTGCGCCCTCTGGAGGATCATTGAAAAATGATTTGAAAACACCATTTAATGCGTGGCTTTTTGTTTTTGTTTTGATCGAGTAATTTTTCTTTGCTCGAGTAAATCCTTAACAAGCAATTAATCGAGTTTCGATTAATTGTGTGCATCCCTATCCAGTATCATCCATTTTACTTTATGATCACTGTTACATTAACGTAAATCCACGGATTACAAGGTCCGGTGTTCTGCCAAAAAGTGAAAACTGACCTGTGTGATTAACGTTACAGCTGCAGCTGAATAGTGATCACCATGAAGCGATTGTCTCCCAAAAAGTGATTCTTTCTCCACATTTCTTGTGACTAACGTTATGGGAAACGACAGTGTAGTCAGTAAACTAGTGCAATGTTTTGAATGAGTTTTATCGGGCGTGCGCTATGAAGAAGCGTGCGTATCATTCGGGAGAATATTTCCAGCCACCATTTTCGGGATGAGCTGGAAAACTTCCGGTTAAAACTTTCAAAATAATGTTACTTAAACAAAAGTAAATAGCTTATTGATGCACGTTGGAGGAGAAAAAGTATTTCAACGAATGAAGCAGCAAACCTTGTATCAAAATACTCATGGTGTTATATGGCGTGAAACTGTGGCTGTAACGCATTACTCAAAATTAATAAGGTTTAATAAGCGTTTTATTTTGAAAGCAACAAAGCGGATGACGTACTTGTACATTCTGGCTGACTTGACGCCCGTGTAGTTCATGCTGCCAGATCCACATGACGATGCGTGCGTAGATCTTAGACCATTTTTAAAGGGGTGGGGAGTGGGGCGAGTACCCGAACAGCAGAAACGTTACTCGAATACTGACGTTATGAACGAGTGCTCGAGTACCAGAGTACTCGCACCCATCCCTAATTGGAATCTGTTGGTAAATTTAATCTGTTAGCTCGCTGTTAGCTCGATGTTGTACTGTATGTCACAATGATTACTAAGTATTCTCTCTCCCTCGCTAACTTTGCTAACATTAGCCTGTTAGCTTGGTTCTTCCTACGATGAGATATTTCACAATGCAAAGCTGCTGCTGTTGTCCAGGTCTGGATGAAATAAAATAATGTGTTATTTATTTTATGATGTGCAATTTTCTGATATGTTACACACAGTGTTGGGCAAGTTACATTCAAAATGTACCTACTAGTTATTTTCTTTTGAAAGTAATAAGTTACTTTCCAATATTATTGTCTGTGTAGAGTAACTTGTTACTTATCACACTACTTTTGCGTTGCTTTCACCAAAATAACCGCAGAACGACACCACCGTCCCGAAAAAGATTTTCAACCGCCCTAAAGTCAGTGTAAACCATCCACAGTTCTAAATGTTATCATTTTACTTTGTTATTGTCATCTCTAGTGGTTATCTGCATAAAAAACACAATTTGATTAGGAAATGATTATATATTTAAGGGAATATTTAAATAAATTATTTATTTAAATATGTGCTTTGATCAAAATAAAAAATTAAGTCTTGGGCCAAGACTTAATTAATTAAAACTACTAATGCCAAGACTGTTGGCATTAGTAGTTTTAATTATTATAAGCTGCTTAGAACTATAGTGTAGGAAGTTACAGTAAACGGGGCATAATTCCCTCTAATATTTTTGTGTGAAGTCATAACGTTATAATTGACCTTCAACCAATACTTCACTTTACTGAGTAGATGAATGCATCATAATGTAACTCAATGCACCCTAACGAGGAGCTGACAGCAGCTCAGTTTCAAGTTGTTACTCACATTACTTGACATAGTACAGTAACTGGTATAATTTCCTAATGGCTAAAAGTAATATATTACCTGTAATGTGTTACTTTTGTAATGTGTCTACCCCAACACTGGTTACACAGTACATACAGCAAGATATGTTTATCTGTTAGCATATGCTTTCATATCATAAAATACTTGGTCAGATATAGTAATGACTTATATCCTTTATATCTTCCTCCATGAAACAGAGAGACACCAACAGACCAAAACGCCACCGCTCTCTGCAGTGTGGGACATCTTTCAGTCAGTCAGGTGACCTAAAAACACATCAACGCATTCACACTGGAGAGAAGCCATTCTCCTGTGACCAATGTGGGAGGAGCTTCAGTCTGTTAACTAACCTAACAAGACATCAACGCATTCACACTGGAGAGAAGCCATTCTCCTGTGACCAATGTGGGAGGAGCTTCAGTCTGTTAACTAACCTAACAAGACATCAACGCATTCACACTGGAGAGAAGCCATTCTCCTGTGACCAATGTGGGAGGAGCTTCAGTCACTCAAGTGCCCTAAAAAGACATCAAAGCATTCACACTGGAGAGAAGCCATTCTCCTGTGACCAATGTGGAAGCAGCTTCAGTCGCTCAAGTAACCTAAAAAGACATCAACACATTCACACTGGAGAGAAGCCATTCTCCTGTGACCAATGTGGAAGCAGCTTCAGTCTCTCAAGTCACCTAAAAACACATCAACGCATTCACACTGGAGAGAAGCCGTACTCCTGTGACCAATGTGGAAGCAGCTTCAGTCACTCAAGTGACCTAAAAAAACATCAACGCATTCACACTGGAGAGAAGCCATTCTCCTGTGACCAATGTGGGAGGAGCTTCAGTCAGTCAGGTGACCTAAAAACACATCAACGCATTCACACTGGAGAGAAGCCATACTGGTGTGAACTATGTCCGAGAAGGTTCAGTCGCTCAAGTCACCTAACAAGACATCAACGCATTCACACTGGAGAGAAGCCATACTGGTGTGAACTATGTCCGAGAAGGTTCAGTGAGTCAAGTAAGCTAACAAGACATCAACGCATTCACACTGGAGAGAAGCCGTACTCCTGTGACCAATGTGAGGGCAGCTTCAGTCTCTCAAGTGACCTAGCAGCACATCAACAACACATTCACAGAAAGTGTTCGGGCTAGCCTCACGCATTCACACTGGAGAGAAGCCATTCTCCTGTGACCAATGTGGAAGCAGCTTCAGTCACTCAAGTCACCTAAAAACTCAATGCATTCACACTGGAGAGAAGCCGTACTGGTGTGACGGGGTGTACGTTTTCCTCTCACCTGTGGTGCTATTTATCCACCTAGATTGTTTTGTGTTAGTTGCCTGAGTTTTGGAGATATCAGCCCTAAAGATTTCTGCCTTCTCTCAAATACAATGGAACTGGATGGCACTCAGCTTGTGGTGGTCGAAGTGACAAAAACATACATTTGAAAAACTCAACAGCAATATGTCTCATTCCAGAAATCATGACCAGGTTTCGCTGTCCCTACTAGTGCGTAAATATCGTTGTTGCTCTACTGTTTTAATGGACCGTTTTTCTCATATAAAGTGTTTAGGGATGCACCAATATGAACATTTTGGCCGATACCGATAACGGATATTGACATTGCTGTTATGGCCGCTAACCGACATTTACCGATGTCGATATGCTCTGTATACAAACACATTTCTATGATAATAACATTTTGTGAAAATTTTGGCTACCGATAACCAATATTAACATTGCAACATCGGACCTATTTAACATGCCGATAATGACTGACATCGGCCGATACCGATACGATTGCCGATATATCGTGCATCCCTAAAAGTGTTGAATATGTCTAAAAATATAGCATATTATCCTTTGTCAAAGTCAGATTCTTCACATACTCCATTCAAGTTATTTACGCAATATCACATGAGAGGGAGTGCTGTTGTTGGCTAATATTGGCACTGCAATGATTCGGTCGTAGGCACGAGGCCGCAGGCCGAGTGCCGAAGATAATCACAGCAGTGCCAATATTAGACAACAACACAACCTCGAGTGTGATATTGCTTTTATACAACAGTTCTATTAAACAAAGCTGATTAAAAAAAAAGACAAAAAGCTGAGAAAATATATGATTTCTCTATTTATTCCTCCGCCAACAAAAATAGTTCCCTCAGCTTTCTGCTTTGCTGAAAATGTAGCCTAATCAGCCTAATTAACTGCATGCTGTCTACTTTACTACTGTCTACTCTACAGCTGTGAAGCGTTTTGTTGATTAGGGCAGCTGTGAAGTGGAGTGATCTACACACAGTGAAGCGCCAGTGCATTATCATGAAATATTGGCACTGGTAGGATCTCTCTTGTCCAATCAAATTGCCTGGCCGGAACTAACTGTTCTAAATGCAACTATAGATTTGTCAGTTCTGCTTCTCTTGTATTTTATTTAATTAAACTCCCTCTTCTTCCTATAATCACATTCATGAATTGAAAAGACAGGCAGGTGATCGCTAATGTCGTTCGTTAATAATCCACTCAGTGTTGTTTTCCATAATGGTTTGTGAATATATTGTTAATCAGAGTGGCACAGTGGGATGTTATCTGACACACTGTGCATCTGGTTGTTGTGCATATATGTATGTTACATCTCCAATGCTCTGTGATGTCCATATGAAATAAACCTCACCTAACCGAACCTCTTCTGCTTGGTTTTGTGACTGTTGGGAAAAAGGCTCATACTGTACATTACTTCAATAATTCCATCTGTCATTTTACGTTTGTTCGGATTCAACAGGTCTATGTGGAAATCCCCACAAACGTCATTGACCTTTTGCTTTGTTATGGTAAACAACCTTTCCATATTTTCCATGCAGGTTTCCATGTGAGATGCTGGTTCTCTAGACACACTGTGAGTGCTTCATAACTTCACAGAACACCTGAGGTTCCTAAGCAGGTTCTCTAGACACACTGTGAGTGCTTCATAACTTCACACAACACCTGAGGTTCTCTAGACACACTGTGAGTGCTTCATAACTTCACAGAACACCTGAGGTTCTCTAGACACACTGTGAGTGCTTCAGAACTTCACAGAACACCTGAGGTTCTCTAGACACACTGTGAGTGCTTCAGAACTTCACAGAACACCTGAGGTTCTCTAGACACACTGTGAGTGCTTCAGAACTTCACACAACACCTGAGGTTCTCTAGACACACTGTGAGTGCTTCAGAACTTCACACAACACCTGAGGTTCTCTAGACACACTGTGAGTGCTTCATAACTTCACACAACACCTGAGGTTCTCTAGACACACTGTGAGTGCTTCATAACTTCACAGAACACCTGAGGTTCTCTAGACACACTGTGAGTGCTTCATAACTTCACAGAACACCTGAGGTTCTCTAGACACACTGTGAGTGCTTCATAACTTCACAGAACACCTGAGGTTCTCTAGACACACTGTGAGTGCTTCATAACTTCACAGAACACCTGAGGTTCTCTAGACACACTGTGAGTGCTTCATAACTTCACAGAACACCTGAGGTTCTCTAGACACACTGTGAGTGCTTCATAACTTCACAGAACATGCTGGTTCTCTAGACACACTGTGAGTGCTTCATAACTTCACAGAACATGCTGGTTCTCTAGACACACTGTGAGTGCTTCATAACTTCACAGAACACCTGAGGTTCTGCTGGTTCTCTAGACACACTGTGAGTGCTTCATAACTTCACAGAACACCTGAGGTTCCTAAGCAACCGCCACTACGTTTGCTGCTACACAACTCTAAAATAACACAACGCTCCGTGCTTCAGCCATCATAGGCACACAGCATGGTAACTTGGTAACAGATCTCTCTCACACACACACACACACACACACACACACACACACACACACACGCACACACACACACACACACACACACACACACACATACACTAATCACAAAGTGACATCTCATGTATCTGAAAGGAAACTGCTCACCCATAACAAGCTCCTGAGAATCTCCATGGAGCGTGGAATGCCAAGATAAAAATAAATAAATAAACTAGAACGACCGCAACGCGGACTTATGCCTCCGCCATTAGTTCATTCTGGGGTCCAAATCGCCATTTGAGGCAAATTGGAAGAGATTCCGTCAAGGCGCTCCTGCGATGTTGCGTTACAGAGCTTGGAAATTGGGTGTGTGAGAGGTCACAGTGACCTTGAACTTTGACCACCAAAATGTAATCAGTTCATCCTTGAGTCCAAGTCGGTGTTTGAGACAAGTTTGATTAAATTCCGTCAAGGCATTCCTGAGATATCGCGTTAACAAGCTTGAAAATGGTGTTCGAGAGCTCACCTTGACCTTTGACCTTTTGACCACCAAAATCTAATCGGATCATCCTTGAGTCTAAGGCGATGTTTGAGGCAAATTTGATGAAATTCCGTCAAGGCATTCGTGAGATATCTCGTATCACTAGATTGCCTTTTTGGCAGGACAGGTTAGGGTATAGGGACAGAGCACTCAAAAGAATATAGGGTTGAGAATGGTACTCTGAAGGGTAGTGTTTGTAGTCCAGTACTGTTCAACATTATGATTAATGACATTTTGGAGCATATTGAGGAAGGTATAGGGAAATCACTGTATGTGGATGATGGGACATTATGGATAAAGGGGGGGAATCTGAAATATATACAGAGGAAACTGCAGGCTGCAATTGAGATGGTGGAACAGTGGGCAAATAAGTGGGGGTTTAAATTATCAGTACCAAAGACACAAGTAATATGTTTTTCTAAACGACCGAAAACAATATCCTTGAAACTATATGGGCACTTTAGAACAGGTTAGGATGATTAGATTCCTTGGAGTGTTATTTGATGAGAAGTTGACCTGGAAGCAGCACACTGACAAAGTAAAAGATAAATGTAAAAAGGTCAACAATCTATTAAGATGTTTGTCAGGACGAGACTGGGGAGCAACCAGAGCATCATTGTTTAATGTGTATCAGGCACTGATGAGAGCGTCTTTAGATTAAGGATGTATAGCGTATATGTCAGCAGAAATAAGCCACCTTAAAAAGCTGGGCGTGCAGCAAACACAAGGACTTAGAGTATGTAGTGGAGGACTTAAGACATCCCCAGTAGCTGCAATTCAGGTGGAAATGGGGGAACAGCCATTGTGGATTTGAAGAATTAAACTTATGTTAGCTTATTGGATTAATTTGCAAGGTCATAACAGTTCTCATCCAACTAAGTTTATCCTACAGGATTGTTGGGAGCGTAACAAAAAAGATTTCATGAGTTTTGGATGGATAGGGAATATAATAGTGAAACGGTATGATCTAAAATAATATACAGTATAGTCCAACAGTTCCATCTTCAATTGTCCCACCCTGGGTATTTGTAAATCCATTAGTAGATTTAAGTATACAGCAACAATTGAGAGAGAAATCTAAGCATGCACACCCTGGGAATATAGCACAAAGTTACATTGATCATCACTTTATAGACAAGTTGATGTTATTTACAGATGGTTCAAAAGACCCTGAAACTGGACGGACAGGAGAGACAGTCTTTATCCCACAGTATAAGGTAGAGATTAAGAAAAGGACTACAGATCATTTGTCAGTATACACAGTGGAGCTCATAGCTATTTTAACAGCTTTGCAATGGTTGGTAGACGATAGGAAAAACAATGCAGTAATTGCCTCTGACAGCTGGGCAGCTCTAGTGAGTATTAGTTCTTTCAAGTCATGTAGACAAGATATTGTTTTTATGATTCATCGTCTTATATATGAACTGTATAAAAGGGATATGACTGTTGGGTTTGTTTGGGTTCCTGCCCATGTAGGGGTAGAGGGAAATGAGGATGTGGACATATTAGCAAAGCAATCACTTAAGTTAATAGATATGGATGTTCCAATAAGTAAAGTCAATTATTAAAATATATATGCAGAAAGTATGGCAAGAGCACTGGGATGTAAATGAAACAGGTAGGCATCTGTATCATATTCAGAAGAAGGTTGGAGTAGGAAGTAGGCTGGGCAGGCAGAGACAGTCATGACTCGTCTCAGAATAGGACACACTGGATTGCATAGAACACTTAATAAACTAGGAAAACACCCAACTGGCAAGTGTGCAAGTTGTAACCATCAGGAAACTGTTCAACATGTGTTGCTGGAATGTGAGAGTTATGAAGAGGAGAGGAAGGTACTGAAATCAGCTTTACAGAAAGCTAAGCTAAACTTCACTGTAGGGACAGTACTAGGAAAAGCAGTAAGATGACTATACAATCAGTTAAAGTATTTGAAAGAAACTGGGTTAGTCGATAGGATTTAGATACCTTTTTTCTTGTAATATTTTCTGTCAATATCTAACGTTCCACACTCCAGTCCGGTAGGTGGCGGTAATGCACGTTTAAGCTGGTTGCCAACCGCCAATCAAATCCATAGAAGAAGAAGAAGAAGAAGGAGGAAGTGATCGGGACAGGAGAGCGCGAGAAAAAGAAAACATGAGATGCTGGTGAATTGCTAGTAGCAGATATTTAAGAAACTTTTAGAACACGTTTTTCCTCCTACAGTCTTATAGTTTACCAGTTTAGTGAGCTACTTATCGGAAGTGTAAACTGTAAGTGAGACTGGCGGATATATAGTAGACTTCGGCTAGAAGTTACTGAGAGTTATTCTCCAGTCAATGCACTGTTAGCAAGCTAGTTGGCTAAGCTAGCTAAAGACGTCTATCAGCGTGGAGCGCTCTGTTAACCCAGCAGACATACGCCGCTGCTACGCCTGCCTACTGAGGATCATCACGGACAGTCGGACACACCAGATAGCGCTTTGAGCCACCTGTGGATGCTCAAACTTCCTCTGGCAACGTTGGATTTCGTGCTGACCAAGCAGCTTCGCCGAGAAGAGCCTGGTGACGCGAGGTTACCAAGCAGCTACCAGAAGCAACGCCTCTAACCTCTTCTGACTCTTCTGATCTCTAATGACTTCTTCACAAGAGGTGAGAACATTAGAATCTGTTGGTCAATTTAATCTGTTAGCTCGTCTATTTATAGGATGCTGTGCTGTATGTCACAATGATTGCTAAGTATTCTCCCTCCCTCGCTAACATTAGCCTGTTAGCTTGGTTCTTCCTACATTTATGATGAGATATTTCACAATGCGAAGCTGCTGCTGTTGTCCAGGTCTGGATCAAATAAAATAACATGCCATTTATTTTATGATGTGACATTTTCTGACATGTTACAGACAGTGTTGGGTAAGTTACATTCATACCTGAGTAGTACAGTACAGGTCATACACAGACTGTAGGCCTAGTCTATTTCAACACACAGGCTGTAGGCCTAGTCTATTTCAACACACAGGCTGTAGGCCTAGTCTATTTCAACACAGTAGGCCTAGTCTATTTCAACACACAGGCTGTATGCCTAGTCTATTTCAACAACACACAGGCTGTAGGCCTAGTCTATTTCAACACACAGGCTGTAGACCTAGTCTATTTCAACACACAGGCTGTAGGCCTAGTCTATTTCAACACACAGGCTGTAGGCCTAGTCTTTTTCAACACACAGGCTGTAGGCCTAGTCTATTTCAACACACAGGCTGTAGGCCTAGTCTATTTCAACACAGTAGGCCTAGTCTATTTCAACACAGCAAACAAGGCTGGCTTCCTCTCCCTGACTCGTTCATCCATCAATGTGGACACAAATCAATTTATACTACCTACTTATAATTTCAGAAGGAAATATTGTACTTTCTACTCCAATACACTGATTTCACAGCTTTGTTATGATCATCATTGTGTTCCCTGTCTTACCAACCTGTTTACCAAACTGTTACCTGTTTGATTATGTCACAGCTGATTGGCAGGAAGAGATCTGGTGGAGGAAGAGAGCAAGAGACAAAGATGACTTATTCACAAGAGGTGAGAACATTGGAATTAGGGATGGGCATTTTAAGCAATTTAAATACTCGAGTACTCTCCTTCTATTATGAACGAGTGCTCGAGCACTCGCGTGCGGGGGGGGGGGGGGTCTGTGTGATTACTATGCTAATGACTGAGCAGGGGTTATCTGCTGGCTGTTCACTCATTGCGTTTGCATTTTTGGATGGAAAAAGCACTACCTGGAGCATTTTTTGTCAGGAGAGGAACTGACTGATATTGGGTGATGCTAAGCTAACATCTAAAGCCTACCTCCTAACATCTAAAGCCTACCTCAGACAGTAGCCTATCTCCGATGGTTGGATGGATGGCATTAGCGCTTTGGAGCAGACACGTTGTGAAACAAGCGAAGGCATTTCCATGTCCATTGTCCAGCAATGTCAGGTTATTGTCCATTATAAAATGGCTCTCTCAAATCAAGCAATCTGATTGGTTCACAGCCATTGTATAATTCCAGTAACCGAGTTCAATAACCCATGGCCATGGGTTATTGGTTGCCATGGCAACTCTCTTACTAAGAGAGTAATAATAAGGCTTACCTCAAATGACAACGTAGAGAAAAAAAATGGCGGAGACAGCTGTCAGATCCTTGTGAATCGATCTTCGCTTATAACTTTACTAATACTTCGCAGAAAATGATGTTTTGTACAAGAATAGATGCGGGCTAATGTCTTCTTTGCAAAAGAAAGGCTGTTAACCCCGCATTTAACCCCGCATTTAACCCCGTAACGTTAGTTGGTGTCGGGGTTTGCAGAAAGCATTCAGCTTCTCAGCAAGCGCTGAGAATGCAGCGCTGCGCTGGAGCTGCCTGTCGGGGTTTTCAGAAAGCTCTCAGCTACTCAGCAAGCGCCAGGATTGGCCAATGTCAACTTCAGTCTCCAGAACGATCCAATCAAATCACCCGCATGTTCTTGCGGTCCCGCCTTACAGTAGTGTTTCAACTGACTCTATCAGAATGACATGCCAGTCGGAGTCGGACTTATAGTATTATTATTATATTATCATACTTGGAAACCGTTTTATAAAAGCAATATAGCACTCGAGCTGCGTGTGTTGTGGAATATATCCCCCTGCTCAGCAGTTATCCCACTCGGCCTGCGGCCTCGTGGGATAACAGCTGATCAGGGGGATATATTCTTCACAACACACTGGCTCTCATGCTATATTGCTTAAGTATCATCCATTTTACTTTGTGATCACCAGAGATGGGAAAAGTACTGACATTCTGTACTTGAGTAGAAGTACAGTTACTTGTGTAAAAAACTACTCTGGTAAAAGTAGAAGTACTGATTCAATTATTTTACTCAAGTAAAAGTAAAAAAGTACAGGCTCTGAAATGTACCCAACGAGTAAAAGTAAAAGTATTTTTACCGTATCTTTCTGAATGACTGAACCTCACATCATAGAATATAATTTGAGGATAAAAGATCCCCTACAAATGTTTTACACATCTTAAAACTCTACTTTAAAAAGTGTGCTATGGTTTTTCCACACAAAAAAAAAACATTAAAAATCACATCTAGTCCCCCTTCATTAATATTTCCATGATATATGAATGTGCAAATAATTAGACAAGTTTAACTGCTGGATACAAGGTGTCCCTTACAAAGTGCAGTATCACAATACTCGAGACTGATACGATACTGATACCTAATGGATAAGGAACTGAATGTCCACAAGGTTGATCAAATTCACAAATTCAAGGTTTATTATTAAGACAGAACTGTCTCTGGTGTTAGAACACCACCATATTCCATATTAGCTGAATGTTGACAGTGCACAAACTGAATGTAGGGAGCGGTTATTTAAAAAAGAACCCTTGGAAAAGTCGGATTATTGGCAACTCTGGCAGCAGCGAGATGAAAATCCTCCACTCCTGGGAGAAGACTCGAGGTGGGAGGAGTGAAGAGGAGCAGGGCGCTTTTCCTGTTAAACTTTCCTCAGCTTTCAGCGCCCAGAGCGCTGCGCTAAAAAAAACACCACCAGCTTTTAAACGCGATGAAATGCTTCTTGAAAGAGATGCGCGCTAAGCGCGTACTTATAGAGAATGAATTGCAAAAAGACAAGCGCCGCTGGCTGTCTGCACGGCCCCTAATGTCTGCGTGTCTTCCATGGATGTATTAAAAGGTGTCTCCCCTCAGAGAACATCCGTGTTTCTCTGCTTCTTTGTCCACGCCCCGGAGGAGTGCCAAGTCATACTATTGGCGGAGCTGGAATGAGCTTTTATCTATTACTTCTGCTCTGTTCTCCCGTTTCTACTCGTTTTTAAATTACATTCTCGTGCATTTAAACAAAAGTAACAAACCTGTTTTGAAAATGTACACAAGTAAAAGTACAGATACTTGTGTTAAAATGTAACGAGTAAAAGTAAAAAGTCGTCAGAAAATTAAATACTCAAGTAAAGTACAGATACTCGAAAAATCTACTTAAGTACAGTAACGAAGTATTTGTACTTCGTTACTTCCCATCTCTGGTGATCACTGTTACATTAACGTAAATCCACGGATTACAAGGTCCGGTGTTCTGCCAAAAAGTGAAAACTGACCAGTGTGATTAACGTTACAGCTGCAGCTGAATAGTGATCACCATGAAGCGATTGTCTCCCAAAAAGTGATTCTTTCTCCACATTTCTTGTGACTAACGTTATGGGAAACGACTGTAGTCAGTAAACTAGTGCAATGTTTTGAATGAGTTTTATCGGGCGTGCGCTATGAAGAAGCGTGCGTATCATTCGGGAGAATATTTCCAGCCACCATTTTCGGGATGAGCTGGAAAACGTCCGGTTAAAACTTTCAAAATAATGTTACTTAAACAAAAGTAAATAGCTTATTGATGCACGTTGGAGGAGAAAAAGTATTTCAACGAATGAAGCAGCAAACCTTGTATCAAAATACTCGTGATGTTATATGGCGTGAAACTGTGGCTGTAACGCATTACTCAAAATAAATAAGGTTACGTTACAATAAGCGTTTTATTTTGAAAGCAACAAAGCGGATGACGTACTTGTACATTCTGGCTGACTTGACGCCCGTGCAGTTCATGCTGCCAGATCCACATGACGATGCGTGCGTAGATCTTAGACCATTTTTAAAGGGGTGGGTAGTGGGGCGAGTACCTGAACAGCAGAAACGTTACTCGAATACTGACGTTATGAACGAGTACTCGAGTACTCGCACCCATCCCTAATTGGAATCTGTTGGTAAATTTAATCTGTTAGCTCGCTGTTAGCTCGATGTTGTACTGTATGTCACAATGATTACTAAGTATTCTCTCTCCCTCGCTAACTTTGCTAACATTAGCCTGTTAGCTTGGTTCTTCCTACGATGAGATATTTCACAATGCAAAGCTGCTGCTGTTGTCCAGGTCTGGATGAAATAAAATAACGTGTCATTTATTTTATGATGTGCAATTTTCTGATATGTTACACACAGTGTTAGGCAAGTTACATTCAAAATGTACCTACTAGTTATTTTCTTTTGAAAGTAATAAGTTACTTTACAATATTATTGTCTGTGTAGAGTAACTTGTTACTTATCACACTACTTTTGCGTTGCTTTCACCAAAATAGCCGCAGAACGACACCACCGTCCCGAAAAAGATTTTCAACCGCCCTAAAGTCAGTGTAAACCATCCACAGTTCTAAATGTTATCCTTTTACTTTGTTATTGTCATCTATAGTGGTTATTTGCATAAAAAACACAATTTGATTAGGAAATGATTATATATTTAAGGACATATTTAAATAAATATTATTTATTTAAATATGTGCTTTGATCAAAATAAAAAATTAAGTCTTGGGCCAAGACTTAATTAATTAAAACTACTAATGCCAAGACTCTTGGCATTAGTAGTTCTAATTATTATAAGCTGCTTAGAACTATAGTGTAGGAAGATACAGTAAACAGGGCATAATTCCCGCTAATATTTTTGTGTGAAGTCATAACGTTATAATTGACCTTCAACCAATACTTGACTTTACTGAGTAGATGAATGCATCATAATGTAACTCAATGCACCCTAATGAGGAGCTGACAGCAGCTCAGTTTCAAGTTGTTACTCACATTACTTGACATAGTACAGTAACTGATATAATTTCCTAATGGCTAAAAGTAATATATTACCTGTAATGTGTTACTTTTGTAATGTGTCTCCCCCAACACTGGTTACACAGTACATACAACAAGATATGTTTATCTGTTAGCTAGGGATGGGCATTTCTAGCAAAAACACTATTCGAAATTCGCTGGCCAAATTCGAATTTAATTCGAAATTCGAAAATAAAAATAAAAATGTAATTTTTTTTTTTTTTTTTTTTGTGAGTGAAATGTTGCATTGTCTCCCCTGATTCTAAGTCTACGGCTTTATTAATTAATATAAAAAGCTTCTGCTGTGGATTTTTAGCTCAAACAAGCATTGCACCACTAAAGTAAAGAACATGTTACATGACATTGACATTTTCGAAAATAAAAAACAGTTTTGACAATCATGAGTGGTTCATTAAATATTTAGTAGGCTCAGGTCTGAGTGCCAAAGGGGTGCCAAAGTCACCCCCTCTCCCTCTTCATGGGATTTCATCCGCCATTCATTTTTCCATAAACCTTGCTTAAAATGCTTATAAAAATTGTTTTACTTGCTCAAACCAAGCGATTTGACTATACTTAGAATCAGGGGAGACAATGCAACATTTCACTAAAAATTTTTTTTTTTTTTTTTTTTTTTTTTTTTCGAATTTCGAATTTCAATAATAAAAGTCGACCTTGATAATAACAACGATTATTCGAAAATTCGAAATTCGATGCCCATCCCTACTGTTAGCATATGCTTTCATATCATAAAATACTTTGTCAGAGATAGTAATGACTTATATCCTTTATATCTTCCTCCATGAAACAGAGAGACACCAACAGACCAAAACGCCACCGCTCTCTGCAGTGTGGGACATCTTTCAGTCAGTCAGGTGACCTAAAAACACATCAACGCATTCACACTGGAGAGAAGCCATTCTCCTGTGACCAATGTGGGAGGAGCTTCAGTCACTCAAGTCACCTAAAAACACATCAACGCATTCACACTGGAGAGAAGCCATTCTCCTGTGACCAATGTGGGAGCAGCTTCAGTCTCTCAAGTAACCTAAAAACACATCAACGCATTCACACTGGAGAGAAGCCATTCTCCTGTGACCAATGTGGGAGGAGCTTCAGTCACTCAAGTGCCCTAAAAACACATCAACGCATTCACACTGGAGAGAAGCCATTCTCCTGTGACCAATGTGGGAGGAGCTTCAGTCACTCAAGTGCCCTAAAAACACATCAACGCATTCACACTGGAGAGAAGCCATTCTCCTGTGACCAATGTGGAAGCAGCTTCAGTCTCTCAAGTAACCTAAAAACACATCAACGCATTCACACTGGAGAGAAGCCATTCTCCTGTGACCAATGTGGAAGCAGCTTCAGTCAGTCAGGTGACCTAAAAACACATCAACGCATTCACACTGGAGAGAAGCCATTCTCCTGTGACCAATGTGGAAGCAGCTTCAGTCTCTCAAGTAACCTCAAAAGACATCAACACATTCACACTGGAGAGAAGCCATTCTCCTGTGACCAATGTGGGAGGAGCTTCAGTCACTCAAGTGCCCTAAAAACACATCAACGCATTCACACTGGAGAGAAGCCATTCTCCTGTGACCAATGTGGGAGGAGCTTCAGTCAGTCAGGTGAACTAAAAATACATCAACGCATTCACACTGGAGAGAAGCCATACTCCTGTGACCAATGTGGGAGGAGCTTCAGGCAGTCAGGTGAACTAAAAATACATCAACGCATTCACACTGGAGAGAAGCCATACTGGTGTGAACTATGTCCGAGAATGTTCAGTCGCTCAACTCACCTAACATCACATCAACGCATTCACACTGGAGAGAAGCCATTCTCCTGTGATCAATGTGAGGGCAGCTTCAGTCTCTCAAGTGACCTAGCAGCACATCAACAACACATTCACAGAAAGTGTTCTGGCTAGCCTCACGCAGTCACACTAGAGAGAAGCCATAATGCTGTGACGGGGTGTAAGACAAACTTCACTTAAAGGAACAGCTCACCCTAAAATCTAAAATACATATTTTTCCTCTCACCTGTGGTGCTATTTATCCACCTAGATTGTTTTGTGTTAGTTGCCTGAGTTTTGGAGATATCGGCCCTAAAGATTTCTGCCTTCTCTCAAATACAATGGAACTGGATGGCACTCGGCTTGTGGTGGTCAAAGTGACAAAAACATACATTTGAAAAAACTCAACAGCAATATGTCTCTTTCCAGAAATCATGACCCGGTTATTGAAGATAATACACAAACCTTGTTGTGAGCAGTTTCATGTAGGAACTATTTTCTTTAGACCGAACTACACCCACTAGCTGCTAGCTAGCTCCTACATGAGACTGCTCACAACTAGGTCTGTGTTATCTTGGGTAACCTGGTCATTATTTCTGGAAACAGACATTGCTGTTGAGTTTTTCAAATGTACGTTTTTGCCGTTTTGAGCAGCACAAGCCAAGTGCCATCCAGTTCCATTGTATTGTAGAAAAGGCAGAAATCTCTACGCCTGATATCTCCAAAACTCAGCAACTCACACCAAAACGATGTCGTTGGATAAATAGCAGTACATGTAAGAGGAAAAACATGTCATTTTGGATTTTAGGGTGAGCTGTCCCTTTAAGCACTATCACACGAGAGGGAGGGCTGTTGTACTGTGATATCGTCACGGCTACGATTCGTTCGTAGGCCTGAGTGCCGAAGATAATTACAGCCGTGACGATGTTAGAGTACAAACAGCACGACCTCGAGTGTGAACAGTTGTACAGATGTAAACAAAGCTATTCATCAAGAAATAATCACATTTTAAAGT
Organism: Poromitra crassiceps; assembly: GCF_964638095.1. Taxonomy (NCBI): domain Eukaryota; kingdom Metazoa; phylum Chordata; class Actinopteri; order Beryciformes; family Melamphaidae; genus Poromitra; species Poromitra crassiceps. The sequence continues at coordinate 5,031,260 of NC_139637.1, read as the reverse complement.
CATTTGAGACAACAGATGCTTTCTGTCTGTTATTTGTCTCCGCCAAACAACAAATAGTTCCCTTAGGAGGAGTGCACTACCAGGAGTTGTTCCCTTAGGAGTGCACTACCAGGAGTTGTTCCCTTAGGAGTGCACTACCAGGAGTTGTTCCCTTAGGAGTGCACTACCAGGAGTTGTTCCCTTAGGAGTGCACTACCAGGAGTTGTTCCCTTAGGAGTGCACTACCAGGAGTTGTTCCCTTAGGAGTGCACTACCAGGAGTTGTTCCCTTAGGAGTGCACTACCAGGAGTTGCCAAGCAACAACAGGTGAACTTGCCTGCAGTTTCCAGAATGATTTCAGCTGACCGCTCATAATTAAGGTCAAATGTCTCCATATCACTGTCCCTACTAGTGTCTCCATATGTCTCCATATCGCTGTCCCTACTAGTGCATAAATATCCTTGTTCCTCTACTGTTTTAATGGACCATTTTTCTCATATAAAGTGTTTAGGGATGCACCGATATGAAAATTTTGGCCGATACCGATAACCGATATTGACATTGCTGTTATGGCCGCTAACCGATATTTACCGATGTCGATATGATCTGTATAAAAACACATTTCTATGATAATACAATTTTGTACATATTGAAAAACACATGTAAACACTGGTTTTGAAAAAGGAATGCATTTCTTTCTTTCCAAAACATTTGGAAATGCCCATAATTCATAGATTTAGCACATTGTTTAATCTCAATGTGAACATTTTGGCTACCGATAACCAATATTAACATTGCAACATCGGACCTATTTAACATAATGCCGATATGTTAAAAAATGACTGACATCAGCCGATACCAATATGATTGCCGATATATCGTGCATCCCTAAAAGTGTTGAATATATCTAAAAATAAAGCATTATGATCCTTTGTCAAAGTCAGATTCTTCACATACTCCATTCCAGTTATAAATCATTCAATCATTTCTAAATGCAACTATAGATTTGTCAGTTCTGCTTCTCTTGTATTTTATTTCCTTAATTAAACTCCCTCTTCTTCCTATAATCACATTCATGAATTGAAAAGACAGGCAGGTGATCGCTAATGTCGTTAATTAATAATCCACTCAGTGTTGTTTTCCATAATGGTTTGTGAATATGTTCATCAGGGTGGCACAGTGGGATGTTATTTGAATCGGCTGCACCACCGTTTCTGATTTAACATATGCCGATATGTTAAAAAATGACTAACATCGGCCAATACCAATATGATTGCCGATATATTGTGCATCCCTAAAAGTGTTGAATATGTCTAAAAATAAAGCATATTATCCTTTGTCAAAGTCAGATTCTTCACATACTCCATTCAAGTTATAAATCATTTCTAAACAGTGTTGGGGGTAACTCATTACAATAGTAACATATCACATGTGCACCCCATGCAGTTTGGTTTTCGTCCACATCACTCAACTGACTCTGCTTTGGTCCTGCTCTTGGAGAAAATAAAAGGCTCCTTGGACAGGGATGGTTGTGTGGGAGCTGTGTTCCTCGACCTTAAGAGGGCGTTTGACACCGTCAACCACAGTGTGCTCCTCTCTAAATTGTCCAGCTTCAATTTTTCTGTTGCGGCCATTAAATGGGTTGAATCATATCTGTCTCACCGGGAGCAGTGCACTGTGGTTGGCGGTGTCAGCTCCCCTTACCTGAGCTGTCCAGTAGGGGTCCCCCAAGGGTCAATTTTGGGGCCAATTTTCTTTTCTTTGTACATTAATGATCTTCCTGATTACTGTTTTAATGTAGATGTCCAGCTTTATGCTGACGACACAGTTATCTTCACAAGGGCTAAAAACCCAGGGGAGGCGGCACGTGTCTTATCTTCAGCTCTCTCTCATATCCAGGCATGGCTAACTAAATCTTGTCTCATGCTGAATGCAAAAAAAAAACAGTTTGCATGTTCTTTTCTAAAAGAAACATTGCACCTGCGCGCTCCAATGTCTTCTTGGGGTCAGAGGAATTATCTGTGGTTAACGAGTTTAAATACTTAGGCGTGATGTTGGATTCCAACCTAACGTTCAGCAACCACATCAAAATGATCTCCAAAAAAATTAAATTCCACTTGTATAACTTCAGACAAATAAGGAACTGTCTGTCCACAGACGCTGCGTTTTTATTTTTACACTCGATGATCCTCTCGCATCTGAATTATTGTATAAATAGCTGGTCGTTGACAGGAGTAACTACTCTCAAACCAGCCGAATTACTTTATAAAAAAGCCCTGAAAATACTAGATAAAAAACCCTTTTCTCATCACCACTGTCATGTCATACGTAAATATGACATGCTAAGTTTTGAGAACTTTAGAAATTTCACCTCTGCCTGTTTAATATACAAAGTTCTACATGGACTGGCGCCGCCTCCTCTAGCTGACTTCATCAAATATCATTCGACCGCCAACTCGACCCGTGTCACTCGGGCCATTACGAACAAGGTCTGTGAGGTCCCCTTCAGAAAAACTTGCTTTAGCCAGAGGACCTTATCCTACATGGGAAGCACCCTCTGGAATAATCTACCTCTCTTTATTAGAGAATGCCCTAGTCTCGCCACCTTTAAAGGCCAATTGAAATTGTGGCTCAGATCAAACCAACAATGTGATCATTTTTAACATATTGTCTGTCATGTTTTACTGCATGCTCTGTGTGTTTTACTCACCTTATGTTTTACTAACCTTTTATACTATTCATTTTTTGTACTATTAATTTTTTTTTCTTTTCAAGATTACATCAACCTGCCATGGGACTACAGGTGGAAACTAGCCCTTGGGCTAAAACCTGGCATATTTACTGTACGGCTGTACTGTCCATTAATGTGCAATGTCCCATCTTCTAAATAAATGAATCTGAATCTGAATCTGAATGTAATATATTACTTTTAGCAGTAACTCAGTAATATAACTTATTACTTATAGGATTTCAGTAATATTATACCAGTTACTTTGTCAAGTAACTCAAGTTACACATTTATTTTAATTTTTTTAATCAAAGCACACATTTAAATAAAGATAAAATAATTTCCTAATCAAACGGTCTGTTTTTATGCAAATAACCACTATAGATGACAATAACAAAGGAAAAGAATAACATTTAGAATTTTGTATTGTTTACACTGACTTCAAGGCGGTTGACATTCTTTTTCGGGATGGCTCTGGGGCAGCGATGTCATTCTGCTGCTGCTGTTGTTTTGGTGAAAGTAATGCAAAAGTAGTGTAATAAGTAACGAGTTACTCTACACAGACTAATATTCTAAAGTAACGAGTTACTCTACACAGACAGTAATATTGTAAAGTAACTTATTACTTTCAAATGAATAACTAGTAATATGTAGTATATTACATTTTGAAAGTAACTTGCCCAACACTGCTTCTAAATGCAACTATAGATTTGTCAGTTCTGCTTCGCTTGTATTTTATTTCCTTAATTAAACTCCCTCTTCTTCCTATAATCACATTCATGAAATGAAAAGACAGGCAGGTGATCGCTAAGGGCTGGGTTTCCCAAAAGCTTCTTAGCGCTAAAGGTGCGTTCACACCGACCTATTAAAGTTTGTCGCTGGCGTCGAGTTTACATACAAAGTCAATGCAAACGAGCGATTGAGCGTATATTCGCCTGGGAGAATAATCGCTGGGCGTCCGAGCGGCAGAGACAGCGATAGGGAGAAAATACGCTCGTCGCCCGAGATGAAATATCCCAACTCGAGCGAAAATACGCTGGCATCAGTCGCTCGCTGTTCAATGCTGATTGGCTGCCGTGTGAGAGCGAGTCAAGGATCACACTGGCTTGGAACAAACCGCTGGTTTATTGTGTGGCAACAAACCGCATTGACAGGCTGACAGCTGACATGAAGTGAAGTCTCTACTACCGGTATGCAGCTCGCATTAGGAGCACGCTGATAGGCTTAGCTTGTAAACAATGACGGTGGCTCGTAGTGGACAAACAGCATGACATTGCGTAACGTTATATCCCCCACATGTCCGTCATTTCGTGTGCCTGTTGATGAGCGATTTAAACAGAGCGATTCCAAAGGGTTGACTTGAGCGACAGCGAAAAATAAATATCTTGGTGTGAACGCTCCTTAAGAAGCTTCTTTAACCCTTCTTAAGCCCCCCTTAAGAAGCAAACGCGTTTCCCAATTGCTTCTTAGCCTAAGATGATCTTTCGTTATGAAGGCATGCGTTTCCCAAAAGCTTCTTAGCACTAAGAAGCTTTGTTGACCCTTCTTAAGGCTCCCGTAAGAAGCCAACGAAGCCAACGCGTTTCCCGATTGCTTCTTAGCCTAAAATTATCTTCCCTTAAAAAGGCTGCGTTTCCCAAAAGCTTCTTAGCGCTAAGATGATCTTTCGTTAAGAAGGTTTTGTAAGAAGGGTCTGGGGCATTCTTAACACCTTAATGACGAAACACTGGCAGATCCAGCCGCGTCAGGCAAAAGGAGATACTTGTGTCCACTGTTCCTCTTGTGTTTTTCCCTTTTTCCTTTCTTTCATGCACCCTTTAGTGTTTAAAATTGGGCAACACTTGAAAATCTCCCCTGTATGTATGGTTACTTGTGTTTTAAATGTTTTACCGTAGGCTATATTCCTCTAATCAGAATGGATTCCTTTTATAATAAGAATGTTGTGGATTTATATAGCACCTTTCACAGAACCCAAGGTCGCTTAAATTCTGTAGTGTTTCTCGCAATTTTGTTGTATGCTGTGTATATAAAGCAATTTGAACTGCAGTCCATGTCTGAAATAAATAATGTTTAATAGAAGTTCTTGTTCAACATGACCACGATTAGGTTATTCTACAACAGTGTTTCTCAACCACTGGGTCGTGGCCCACTGGTGGGCTCAGAGTGCCATCTAGTGGGCCGCAGAGGACCTCTCACATCGAGATGGTGGACAGCTCCAGTTAAGATGCTTCTTAAGAGCCTTCTTTAGCTAAGTGTTAAGAAAGCTGTTAAGAAGGCGTTTGGGAAACACTTCTTTGGAGCCTTCTTAACTCCTTAAGAAGCTTCTTAACTCCTTAAGAAGCTTCTTTGTTGGGAAACTCAGCCAATGTCGTTCGTTAATAATCCACTCAGTGTTGTTTTCCATAATGGTTTGTGAATATGTTGTTCATCAGGGTGACACAGTGGGATGTTATTTGAATCAGCTGCACCACCGTTTCTGAAGGCAAGACATCACCCACGTAAAACCAACAACATACAACAAACGTTTTTGATGTACCTCAGCACTCAAGACCCCAACAGACAGTCATACACAGGATTCAAGAAAAAGCTCTAACCAAACATGAAAAGACAAATTGGACGCTGGCATTCTTGTTAGTAGTATTGACATACTGTAGTAGTTTGAAATGTGATGCTTTTATAAATACAGTAGGTGGCGGTATAATGCAACACATGGATGCCAGCCGCCATGAAACCTAAAAGAGGAAGAATAAGCAAAAGGAGGAGTGGTGTGCTTGTTGACCCATTCTGCTTAGTCACTTCTATCTGTGCGGGCGGCTAAATGTAAGTCATATCCATTTCAATCATATATGTAATAAGAGTTAATTTAGATTGTTATGCCGAGTCATTTGCATCTGTATATGACACCAATGTAAATCTAGTATTTGATGTATCCTTGTCTTCCTGTAGAAGCACACATAACAATAGGCCTACTTGTAACAGAAAGACAAGAGGACAGTAACATAGTGTAACCAACATAGTGTACGTTGTCTCGTTGTGTTCTTGTCAGACATGCTGTAGTGTAGTGGCTGCATGTCAGCATGTGAAAACATTTATCATCTAGAGAAGTCACACTTCAAAACACAGTCCGTGTTTCACAGACTGTAGGCCTAGTCTATTTCAACACACAGGCTGTAGGCCTAGTCTATTTCAACACACAGGCTGTAGGCCTAGTCTATTTCAACACACAGGCTGTAGGCCTAGTCTATTTCAACACACAGGCTGTAGGCCTAGTCTATTTCAACACACAGGCTGTAGGCCTAGTCTATTTCAACACACAGGCTGTAGACCTAGTCTATTTCAACACACAGGCTGTAGGCCTAGTCTATTTCAACACACAGGGTGTAGGCCTAGTCTATTTCAACACACAGGGTGTAGGCCTAGTCTATTTCAACACAGGCTGTAGGCCTAGTCTACTTCAACACACAGGCTGTAGGCCTAGTCTATTTCAACACACAGGCTGTAGGCCTAGTCTATTTCAACACACAGACTGTAGGCCTAGTCTATTTCAACACACAGGCTGTAGGCCTATAGTCTATTTCAACACACAGGGTGTAGGCCTAGTCTATTTCAACACACAGGGTGTAGGCCTAGTCTATTTCAACACAGGCTGTAGGCCTAGTCTACTTCAACACACAGGCTGTAGGCAGGCCCAGCGTTAGGGGCGGGCCTGACCAGGCCGGGCCCCCCCATTCAACAAACTGGCCCCCCCATAATTTTTTTTTTTTTTTTTTTTTTTTTGCTAAAAACGTTTTTCTGTTTTAAAGTTTAACATGGAATCTGGCTGTCATTAGGCATTGATTAACTGAATGCTATTGCTAACTGTTACTTTGATCCATCCATTTGCAATGATTCTGGCTGGATATTAACTATTGTAAATTTGTCACAATGAATGCAATTTGTGCACAATGTGTAAATACACTTAATATTAATTGTTTAGGCCTAATTATTTGTAAAGTCACAACACATTAGAGATGTGTGTAGTTCTTCACAGATTTAGCCTCTTCATTTTGCTCTCAAATGCACCAGGTTGACGAATTTTACTTTAAAATGTACAAAATCTTCTTCCGGGGGAGAATCCCCCCGGACCCCCCTTGGGTAGCTTGGCCCCCCCAAGCTAGGGGCAGGCCCCCTCTGTAACTTGGGTCTGGAGCCGGGCCTGTAGGCCTAGTCTATTTCAACACACAGGCTGTAGGCCTAGTCTATTTCAACACACAGGCTGTAGGCCTAGTCTATTTCAACATACAGGCTGTAGGCCTAGTCTACTTCAACACACAGGCTGTAGGCCTAGTCTATTTCAACACACAGGCTGTAGGCCTAGTCTATTTCAACACACAGGCTGTAGGCCTAGTCTATTTCAACACACAGGCTGTAGGCCTAGTCTATTTCAACACACAGGCTGTAGGCCTAGTCTATTTCAACACACAGGCTGTAGGCCTAGTCTATTTCAACTCACAGGCTGTAGGCCTAGTCTATTTCAACACACAGGCTGTAGGCCTAGTCTATTTCAACACATTAGGCCTAGTCTATTTCAACACAGGAAATAAGTCAGATAGGGCTGGCTTCCTCCTGTCTCTTCCTGACTGGTTCCTCTGCGGCTGCTCTGGGCCTAACATTAACCTGGGCATGAATGTGGACACAATATCAATTTATACTTCCTACTTATAATTTCAGAGGGAAATATTGATACTTTCTACTCCACTACACTGATTTCACAGCATTGTTATGATCATCATTGTGTTTCCTGTCTTACCAACAGTCTGTTTGTTTATGTCACAGCTGATTGACAGGAAGAGATCTGGTGGAGGAAGAGAGCAACAGACAAAGATGGCTTCTTCACAAGAGGTGAGAACATTAGAATCTGTTGGTACATTTAATCTGTTAGCTCGTCTATTTATAGGATGTTGTCGTGCTGTATGTCACAATGATTACTAAGTATTCTCTCTCCCTCGCTAACTTTGCTAACATTAGCCTGTTTGGCGTGGTTCTTCCTACATTTATGATGAGATATTTGACAATAAGGGCTGGGTATTGGTTCAAATTTCAAGAATCGATTCGATTCCGATTCACAAGATTCTGAATCGATTAATCCCGATTCGATTCCGATTCGATTCATTTCAATATCGATTTGGTTAGTGATACCATAGACATGTTTTTTTTTAGCTGTAACCTGAATTACATGACTGTCCAGTTATGTAACACAGGGGTTCCCAACATTTTTTGCGCCAAGGACCGGTAGATACATGGGAAAAAAAGTTGCCGACCGGTTGTCAATTTTAATGGTTTTAGTTACACATATATTTACCCACCAGGTGGTGAAAAAGGGTAAATAACAGCCTTTTCATCTGTCAATAAAGACACTTTCACAATTATGCACAGTGATTTGATTTCAGCCTATATAATTTCTAAAAGTAATAATGATCAAACATTTCCATTTATGTAGCCTACAGTATTTATGTTTTTGTTTCAACTACAAACATAAATAAATGTCAACTTGAAACTATGTTTCAACTACCACACACAGCCTATAATATTATAGCCTATGTTTATTAAAAAATAAAAATTAAAATAAACGATCTCTTTGGACATATGAATCGATATCAAACGATTAAAATAAAAATCGTTTTTTTTTTTAACCCAGCCCTATTCACAATGCAAAGCTGCTGCTGTTGTCCAGGTCTGGATGAAATAAAATAACGTGCCATTTATTTTATGATGTGACATTTTATGATGACACCACCGTCCCGAAAACGAATGTCAACTGCCCTAAAGTCAATGTAAACTGTCCACAGTTCTAAATGTTATCCTTTTACTTTGTTATTGTCATCTATAGTGGTTATTTGCATCAAAAACACAATTTGATTAGGAAATGATTATATCTTTATTTAAATATGTGCTTTGATAAAAAAAAAAAAAAAAAAGTCTTGGCATTAGTAGTTTTAATTATTATAAGCTGCTTAGAACTATAGTGTAGGAAGTTACAGTAAACAGGGCATAATTCCCTCTAATATTTTTGTGTGAAGTCATAACGTTATAATTGACCTTCAACCAATACTTGACTTTACTGAGTAGATGAATGCATCATAATGTAACTCAATGCACCCTAACGAGGAGCTGACAGCAGCTCAGTTTCAAGTTGTTACTCACATTACTTGACACAGTACAGTAACTGATATAATATTACCAAAATCCTATTGGCGTTATATTACTGTGTTACTGCAAAAAGTAATATATTACCTGTAATGCGTTACTTTTGTAATCAGGATCAGGATCAGGATATACTTTATTGTCCCCGAGAGGAAATTTGTCTTGGACAACAGTGCTACATACAGCTGCATCATAAAAAAGAAGACAACACAAAATGACAAAATAACATAACAGGAACAACAAAGGTCTACACATTTTTTTCGTGAAGAAATGCTCCTTACATATGAAGTGCATGGAATTATATTGCAAACTGACCCGTCAAAGGAAAAAGACCCATATAATAAAGAATTGCACTGAGGATAAAAAGATGACATGTGCAAAGAAATGGGCGGGAGACTAGATAAAGTGATCTATGCTACTGTGCAAAAGTGGCTTACAAATTAAAACAAATGGTGATAGAAGCAATTTGATAATAAAACCAATAATATCAATAAAATAGTAAGACCACAGCATGATCACGTTTAAAGAAAAATGGTAAAGTGCATTATTGAAATGAAAAATTTAAAATAATAATAGAATAAAATAATAAAATAATAAAAGGATTCAATAGAAAATTATAAAACAGGTCCCATAAGTTTTTAGATTAAGCAGGTCGTTTGTTTAGGAGTGTGATTGATGTTGGGAGGAAGGAGAGCTTGTAGCGGTTAGACTTGTACCTACATGCTCTGTATCGCCTTCCGGAAGGTAAGAGTTCATATTCTGAGAATAGAATATGAGAGGAGACATCCAGAATGCGATAAGACTGCTTGATCACAGCTTCCTCAAAGATTGATTGAAGGGACAGGTAGTTTTTTATTCCTATCACCTTCATAGCGGCTTTCACCATCCTTTCGAGCTTAGATTTACTTTGGATGGTGAGGGAGCCGAACCAGGAAGCTAAGCCATATCTGATCAGGCTACCGAGAACGGCATTGTAGAAAGTTAGCATGTTTGTGCTGCTCACTCCGAACAATCGGAGTCGGCGGAGGAAGTGGAGCCTTTGAGCAAGTTTTCCGCACAGGAAATCAACATGCATACTCCATTTAAGTTGGTTATCAAATTGAACTCCCAGATATTTATATGAACCGACCTGCTCAATTTCAATATCATCAATGATAATGGGGGCGTGTACACTCACTCCACGGGGGTCAAAGATCATCTCTTTGGTTTTGGAGATGTTCAGAGTGAGATGGTTTTGTTTACACCAGGCCCAGAAAGAGTCAATCTCATTGGAATACACTGATGGGCAGTCACCAGCTCGCAACAGGCTTAAAATAATAGTGTCGTCAGAGAATTTGATGACAAAATTGTTGGGCTGACTGCTTCGACATTCATTTGTGTAAACTGTGAATAGAAAAGGGGAACTCACAGAACCTTGAGGCACTCCAGTGCTACAGTGTTTTACTTCGGACAGTGTCCCGTTTATACAAACCTGCTGAGGCCTGTTCGTTAAAAGACTGTGGAACCATTTTACAATGGAGGGATTTACATTTAAATTTGTTAGCTTTTTGACAAGCAGCAGTGGGCAAACTGTGTCGAATGTGGCACTAAAATCTGCAAATAGGACCCTGGCATAGGCCTTGGGGTCTTCCAGGTGTTTACTGATCAGATGTGACACACTAATTATGGCATCTTCCGTGCTACGCCCCTCTTTATAGGCGAATTGGAGGGGATCAAGACTGGAGGAAACCATAGGTTTTACCATGCTCACAACAATCTTTTCAAAACACTTCATGACAGAGCTAGTTAAGGCTATTGGTCTAAAGTGCTTGTTTTCGGTGGGACAGGATATCTTTGGAACTGGTATAATTTTGGACTTCTTCCAAAGATCCGGAACAATATGGCTCTCTAAAGACAGATTGAAAATGGGGCACCATGCGTCAGTCAATTCATCAGAACAATATTTGTACAGGCAAGCAGGTAAGCCATCAGGCCCTGTAGAATGCTTATTCTGAACCTTTTTAAAAGCTAACTGTACCTGTCGGGGGACAATTTCCAGCCCATCTGAAGGATCAACAAGAGAGTTGGACATATCACTCATTGCTGAAGAAGAAGAGTTCATAGAATCATGTCTCAAAAAGAAATTATTAAGATTATTAGCATGATCAAGGTCATTCATTGTCACAATGTGCTTTTTACTAGATGTCATGTTTGTAATCTTTTTCATAGAGTCCCAGAGTTTTTTATTGTCCATTTTACTGAAACTTTGTTCAATCGCTCTTCGATGTTTATCTCTGGCCTTCCTCAACATCATGTTCAGTTCACTTTGTGCATTTGCCACACCCGCCCGGTCCTTATTCCTAATGGCCAGCTTCTTTTTGTTGATGCAGGCTTTGACCTCCTTGGTGATATGTGGCTTATTGTTCGGGTAGTGGACAATGTCTTTTTTTGGGACAATACTGTCCACGCAAAACTTGATATAGTCAGTGGTTGTCTCGGTAGACTCATTTATGTCCGGTTGGTGGAAAATGCTCCAGTCAGTACAGGAGAGGCAGCCTCTCAATGTCTCAACACTGTCCTCTGTCCATTGCAGCACAGACTTGTGTAATGTGTCTCCCCCAACACTGGTTACACAGTACATACAACAAGATATGTTTATCTGTTAGCATATGCTTTCATATCATAAAATACTTTGTCAGAGATAGTAATGACTTATATCCTTTATATCTTCCTCCATGAAACAGAGAGACACCAACAGACCAAAACGCCACCGCTCTCTGCAGTGTGGGACATCTTTCAGTCAGTCAGGTGATCTAAAAACACATCAACGCATTCACACTGGAGAGAAGCCATTCTCCTGTGACCAATGTGGGAGGAGCTTCAGTCAGTCAAGTCACCTAAAATCACATCAACGCATTCACACTGGAGAGAAGCCATTCTCCTGTGACCAATGTGGGAGGAGCTTCAGTCAGTCAAGTCACCTAAAATCACATCAACGCATTCACACTGGAGAGAAGCCATTCTCCTGTGACCAATGTGGGAGGAGCTTCAGTCACTCAAGTCACCTAAAATCACATCAACTCATTCACACTGGAGAGAAGCCATTCTCCTGTGACCAATGTGGGAGGAGCTTCAGTCACTCAAGTCACCTAAAATCACATCAACGCATTCACACTGGAGAGAAGCCATTCTCCTGTGACCAATGTGGGAGGAGCTTCAGTCACTCAAGTCACCTAAAATCACATCAACTCATTCACACTGGAGAGAAGCCATTCCCCTGTGACCAATGTGGGAGGAGCTTCAGTTGCTCAAGTCACCTAAAATCACATCAACGCATTCACACTGGAGAGAAGCCATTCTCCTGTGACCAATGTGGGAGGAGCTTCAGTCACTCAAGTACCCTAAAAACACATCAACGCAGCATTCACACTGGAGAGAAGCCATTCTCCTGTGACCAATGTGGGAGGAGCTTCAGTAAGTCAGGTGCCCTAAAAATACATCAACGCATTCACACTGGAGAGAAGCCATTCTCCTGTGATCAATGTGGGAGGAGCTTCAGTCAGTCAGGTGACCTAAAAACACATCAACGCATTCACACTGGAGAGAAGCCATTCTCCTGTGACCAATGTGGGAGCAGCTTCAGTCACTTAAGTCACCTAAAAACACATCAACGCATTCACACTGGAGAGAAGTCGTACTCCTGTGACCAATGTGAAAGCAGCTTCAGTCACTCAAATACCCTAAAAAGACATCAACTCATTCACACTGGAGAGAAGCCATTCTCCTGTGACCAATGTGGGAGGAGCTTCAGTCAGTCAAGTGCCCTAAAAATACATCAACACATTCACACTGGAGTGAAGCCATACTGGTGTGAACTATGTCCGAGAAGGTTCAGTCGCTCAAGTCACCTAACAAGACATCAGCGCATTCACACTGGAGAGAAGCCATTCTCCTGTGACCAATGTGAGGGCAGCTTCAGTCTCTCAAGTGACCTAGCAGCACATCAACAACACATTCACAGAAAGTGTTCGGGCTAGCCTCACGCATTCACACTGGAGAGAAGCCATAATGCTGTGACGGGGTGTAAGACAAACTCCACTTAAAGGGACAGCTCACCATAAAATCTAAAATACATATTTTTCCTCTCACCTGTGGTGCTATTTATCCACCTAGATTGTTTTGTGTTAGTTGCCTGAGTTTTGGAGATATCAGCCCTAAAGATTTCTGCCTTCTCTCAAATACAATGGAACTGGATGGCACTCAGCTTGTGGTGGTCGAAGTGACAAAAACATACATTTGAAAAAACTCAACAGCAATGTCTCTTTCCAGAAATCATGACCCGGTTATTCAAGATAATCCACAAACCTTGTTGTGAGCAGTTTCATGTAGGAACTATTTTCTTTAGACCGAACTACACCTGCTAGCTGCTAGCTAGTTCCTACATGAGACTGCTCACAACAAGGTCTGTGTTATCTTGGGAAACCGGGTCATGTACTGTTCATGATTGATGTTATTAATTGCTCTGCACAAACAGATAAGAAGAGAGAGAAGATCAAAATAATAGTGAAATCAGCAGAGATACCTGGGAATCAAGGGTCTTGTATGTGATGAAATTGAGAAGACACTGAATGGAGGAAGGCATGGGTCACAATCATTGTCATCACAACCACTCTCATCATGTGGTGGGTAGCATCATGTTCTTAGCTAGACTGCAGTGGAATGCAAGAAGCGTTATTGCTAATGGGTACAAATTTAAAAAATGTGTTGCAGATTTACAAGATAAACCTAATGTAATATACAGGAGATGTGGCTGAGATCACAGTGGGATTTTGTAATACAGGATTATGTAGCTATTCAGAAGAATGATAGGAAGACTGGGAATGGTGGTAGGGTGGCTACATTTGTGAGGAAGGGGACTAGATTTAAAGTAATTAACGTAGGGAAAGGATATGAGTCAATAGTGGTTAAGATATGGACAGAGAAAGATGAGGTTGTTATAGTGAATTATTATAATCCATGTAAAAGATTTGTGCCACGATACATTAGATCAGATTCAGGATCAAATGATCTGGTGTGGGGATTTTAATTCACACACTGCAATGTGGGGAGGTGAGACAACAGATGCACATGGTTCAATTTAGGGATGGGGCCGATCCGATCCAATATCGGTATTGGGTGCCGATATTGGCACTAATTCACGGATCGGATCGGAATCTGATTTATTTCTTTTTTTTTCTTCTTTTTTGCAATTCTAGCACGGGCGGCACAGCTGGCCGTAATTTGCCCATGTATAATAGTATCCTTATTTGCCTTGTATATTTTCTTAATTTTGTCTGCTTTTTGCAAGGTATATTTAAAAAAGAAAATCTTTAATTGGCCAACTCTGCCTATACTGTATATTCAAGAAAAATATTGGTATCGGCATAATATCGGTATCGGCAGATATCCAAATTCAGGTATCGGAATCGGCTCGGAAGTGAAAAAAGTGAATCGGTGCATCCCTAGATCAATTCTAGAGGAATATATAGAGGATAAGAGATTAGTATGTCTGAATGGTGCAGGAGGTACTAGATATAGCAGTGCTCAAAATAAGGAGAGTGCAATAGATCTAAATAGATCTGTTAAAGAAATCCACAGTGGGGAGTGATCATTATCCTATAAGAATTAAGGTTGGAGTAGAAGTGAATCAAGAAGAGGACATTATAATACAGAGATGGACATTTGATAAAGCTGATTGGGAGAATTTTCAGGAAATAAGTTGGGTTAAGGTTGAACCTTTAATTAGAGAGGAAATATTAGATGTGGATGAGTTTAATAAGAAGCTGGTGGCAGCCATTATAGAGTCAGCAAAGGAAACGATACCGATGAGTAAAGGGTGTAAAGATAGGAAAAGTGTACCGTGGTGGGATGAATACGGAATGTATACTTACTCTACGTATTTTCTGTATTTTTGCTTACTTAGACATTCTACTTATTTTTTTCTATCGCATTTACTACTGTTATTCTATGCTATGTTGTGTTCTTCTGCTTATTCTGCTTATTTGCTCAATATTGCATTTACTACTGTTTATTTTATGCTGTGTGTTCTGTAAGCGAGCTACTGTAATTTTCCCCCGGGGATCATTAAAGTCTTTCTCTTTCTGATTCTGATTCTGATTCTGATGAAGACTGTACGGTAGCAGTTAAACATAGGGGGGGAATCTGAAATATAGACAGAGGAAACTGCAGGCTGCAATTGAGATGGTGGAACAGTGGGCAAATAAGTGGTGGTTTAAATTATCAGTAGCAAAGACACAAGTAATATGTTTTTCTAAACGACCGAAAACAATATCCTTGAAACTATATGGGCACTTTAGAACAGGTTAGGGTGATTAGATTCCTTGGAGTGTTATTTGATGAGAAGTTGACCTGGAAGCAGCACACTGACAAAGTAAAAGATAAATGTAAAAAGGTCAACAATCTATTAAGATGTTTGTCAGGACGAGACTGGGGAGCAACCAGAGCATCATTGTTTAATGTGTATCAGGCACTGATGAGAGCGTCTTTAGATTAAGGATGTATAGCGTATATGTCAGCAGCAATAAGCCACCTTAAAAAGCTGGACGTGCAGCAAACACAAGGACTTAGAGTATGTAGTGGAGGACTTAAGACATCCCCAGTAGCTGCAATTCAGGTGGAAATGGGGGAACAGCCATTGTGGATTTGAAGAATTAAACTTATGTTAGCTTATTGGATTAATTTGCAAGGTCATAACAGTTCTCATCCAACTAAGTTTATCCTACAAGATTGCTGGGAGCGTAACAAAAAAGATTTCATGAGTTTTGGATGGATAGGGAATATAATAGTGAAACGGTATGATCTAAAATAATATACAGTATAGTCCAACAGTTCCATCTTCAATTGTCCCACCCTGGGTATTTGTAAATCCATTAGTAGATTTAAGTATACAGCAACAATTGAGAGAGAAATCTAAGCATGCACACCCTGGGAATATAGCACAAAATTACATTGATCATCACTTTATAGACAAGTTGATGTTATTTACAGATGGTTCAAAAGACCCTGAAACTGGACGGACAGGAGAGGCAGTCTTTATCCCACAGTATAAGGTAGAGAGTAAGAAAAGGACTACAGATCATTTGTCAGTATACACAGTGGAGCTCATAGCTATTTTAACAGCTTTGCAATGGTTGGTAGACGATAGGAAAAACAATGCAGTAATTGCCTCTGACAGCTGGGCAGCGCTTGCGAGTATTAGTTCTTTCAAGTCATGTAGACAAGATATTGTTTTTATGATTCATCGTCTTATATATGAACTGTATAAAAGGGATATGACTGTTGGGTTTGTTTGGGTTCCTGCCCATGTAGGGGTAGAGGGAAATGAGGATGTGGACATATTAGCAAAGCAATCACTTAAGTTAATAGATATGGATGTTCCAATAAGTAGAGCGGAGGTGTAAGTCAATTATTAAAATATATATGCAGAAAGTATGGCAAGAGCACTGGGATGTAAATGAAACAGGTAGGCATCTGTATAATATTCAGAAGAAGGTTGGAGTAGGAAGTAGGCTGGGCAGGAAGAGACAGTCATGACTCGTCTCAGAATAGGACACACTGGATTGCATAGAACACTTAATAAAATAGGAAAACACCCAACTGGCAAGTGTGCAAGTTGTAACCATCAGGAAACTGTTCAGCATGTGTTGCTGCTGGAATGTGAGAGTTATGAAGAGGAGAGGAAGGTACTGAAATCAGCTTTACAGAAAGCTAAGCTAAACTTCACTGTAGGGACAGTACTAGGAAAAGCAGTAAGATGACTATACAATCAGTTAATAAAGTATTTGAAAGAAACTGGGTTAGTCGATAGGATTTAGATACCTTTTTTCTTTTAATATCTAACGTTCCACACTCCAGTCCGGTAGGTGGCGGTAATGCACGTTTAAGCTGGTTGCCAACCGCCAATCAAATCCATAGAAGTAGAAGAAGAAGGAGGAAGTGATCGGGACGGGAGAGCGAGCGAGCGAGGAGCAGAAGAAAACGAGATGCTGGTGAATTGCTAGTAGCAGATAGTTAAGAAACTTTTAGAACACGTTTTTCCTCCTACAGTCTTATAGTTTACCAGTTTAGTGACCTACTAATCGGGAGTGTAGACTGTAAGTGAGACTGGCGGATATATAGTAGACTTCGGCTAGAAGTTACTGAGAGTTATTCTCCAGTCAATGCACTGTTAGCAAGCTAGTTGGCTAAGCTAGCTAAAGACGTCTATCAGCGTGGAGCGCTCTGTTAACCCAGCAGACATACGCCGCTGCTACGCCTGCCTACAGACGATCATCACGGACAGTCGGACACACCAGATAGCGGTTTGAGCCACCTGTGGATGCTCAAACTTCCTCTGGCAACGTTGGATTTCGTGCTGACCAAGCAGCTTCGCCGAGAAGAGCCTGGTGACGCGACGTTACCAAGCAGCTACCAGAAACAAGGGGTTCCTTTGCCTTTCCGACATGCTGCCACTCCGAACGTTAACTTCCATCATTCGGACTGGCGGTCGTTCACCTTAGAAGCCGCAATGCCGACCTTAGGTTTAGGCGTGGGGGTGGGAGAGGTTAGGTTTTGGGTTAGGGTCTGGGGGAAGTTAGGTTTAGGCATAGGGGGAGGTTAGGTTTGGCGTGGGGGTTGGGAGAGTTTAGTGAAAAACGGGGAATATAGACCCCCTTTCGGAGTGCCGATATTTCGGAGTGGCAGAACGTCGGAGTGGCAGCACGTCGGAGTGGCAGCATGTAACCCAGAAACAACGCCTCTAACCTCTTCTGACTCTTCTGATCTCTAATGACTTCTTCACAAGAGGTGAGAACATTAGAATCTGTTGGTCAATTTAATCTGTTAGCTCGTCTATTTATAGGATGTTGTACTGTATGTCACAATGATTGCTAAGTATTCTCCCTCCCTCGCTAACTTTGCTAACATTAGCCTGTTAGCTTGGTTCTTCCTACATTTATGATGAGATATTTCACAATGCAAAGCTGCTGCTGTTGTCCAGGTCTGGATCAAATAAAATAACATGCCATTTATTTTATGATTTTCTGACATGTTACAGACAGTGTTGGGCAAGTTACATTCATACCTGAGTAGTACAGTACAGGTCATACACAGGCTGTAGGCCTAGTCTATTTCAACACACAGGCTGTAGGCCTAGTCTATTTCAACACACAGGCTGTAGGCCTAGTCTATTTCAACACACAGGCTGTAGGCCTAGTCTATTTCAACAACACACAGGCTGTAGGCCTAGTCTATTTCAACACACAGGCTGTAGGCCTAGTCTATTTCAACACACAGGCTGTAGGCCTAGTCTATTTCAACACAGTAGGCCTAGTCTATTTCAACACAGGAAACAAGGCTGGCTTCCTCTCCCTGACTCGTTCATCCATCAACGTGGACACAAATCAATTTATACTTCCTACTTATAATTTCAGAAGGAAATATTGTACTTTCTACTCCACTACACTGATTTCACAGCTTTGTTATGATCATCATTGTGTTCCCTGTCTTACCAACCTGTTTACCAAACTGTTACCTGTTTGATTATGTCACAGCTGATTGGCAGGAAGAGATCTGGTGGAGGAAGAGAGCAAGAGACAAAGATGACTTCTTCACAAGAGGTGAGAACATTGGAATTAGGGATGGGCATTTTAAGCAATTTAAATACTCGAGTACTCTCCTTCTATTATGAACGAGTGCTCGAGCACTCGCGCAGGGGGGGGGGGGTCTGTGTGATTACTATGCTAATGACTGAGCAGGGGTTATCTGCTGGCTGTTCACTCATTGCGTTTGCATTTTTGCATGGAAAAAGCACTACATGGAGCCTTTTTTGTCAGGAGAGGAACTGACTGATATTGGGTGACGCTAAGCTAACATCTAAAGCCTACCTCAGACAGTAGCCTATCTCCGATGGTTGGATGGATGGCATTAGCGCTTTGGAGCAGACACGCTGTGAAACAAGCGAAGGCATTTCCATGTCCATTGTCCAGCAATGTCAGGTTATTGTCCAGTATCATCCATTTTACTTTATGATCACTGTTACATTAACGTAAATCCACGGATTACAAGGTCCGGTGTTCTGCCAAAAAGTGAAAACTGACCAGTGTGATTAACGTTACAGCTGCAGCTGAATAGTGATCACCATGAAGCGATTGTCTCCCAAAAAGTGATTCTTTCTCCACATTTCTTGTGACTAACGTTATGGGAAACGACAACTTTCAAAATAATGTTACTTAAACAAAAGTAAATAGCTTATTGATGCACGTTGGAGGAGAAAAAGTATTTCAACGAATGAAGCAGCAAACCTTGTATCAAAATACTCATGATGTTATATGGCGTGAAACTGTGGCTGTAACGCATTACTCAAAATAAATAAGGTTTAATAAGCGTTTTATTTTGAAAGCAACAAAGCGGATGACGTACTTGTACATTCTGGCTGACTTGACGCCCGTGCAGTTCATGCTGCCAGATCCACATGACGATGCGTGCGTAGATCTTAGACCATTTTTAAAGGGGTGGGGAGTGGGGCGAGTACCCGAACAGCAGAAACGTTACTCGAATACTGACGTTATGAACGAGTGCTCGAGTACCCGAGTACTCGCACCCATCCCTAATTGGAATCTGTTGGTAAATTTAATCTGTTAGCTCGATGTTGTACTGTATGTCACAATGATTACTAAGTATTCTCTCTCCCTCGCTAACTTTGCTAACATTAGCCTGTTAGCTTGGTTCTTCCTACGATGAGATATTTCACAATGCAAAGCTGCTGCTGTTGTCCAGGTCTGGATGAAATAAAATAACGTGTTATTTATTTTATGATGTGCAATTTTCTGATATGTTACAAACAGTGTTGGGCAAGTTACATTCAAAATGTACCTACTAGTTATTTTCTTTTGAAAGTAATAAGTTACTTTACAATATTATTGTCTGTGTAGAGTAACTTGTTACTTATCACACTACTTTTGCGTTGCTTTCACCAAAATAACCGCAGAACGACACCACCGTCCCGAAAAAGATTTTCAACCGCCCTAAAGTCAGTGTAAACCATCCACAGTTCTAAATGTTATCCTTTTACTTTGTTATTGTCATCTATAGTGGTTATTTGCATAAAAAACACAATTTGATTAGGAAATGATTATATATTTAAGGACATGCTTTGATCAAAATAAAAAATTAAGTCTTGGGCCAAGACTTAATTAATTAAAACTACTAATGCCAAGACTCTTGGCATTAGTAGTTTTAATTATTATAAGCTGCTTAGAACTATAGTGTAGGAAGTTACAGTAAACAGGGCATAATTCCCTCTAATATTTTTGTGTGAAGTCATAACGTTATAATTGACCTTCAACAAATACTTGACTTTACTGAGTAGATGAATGCATCATAATGTAACTCAATGCACCCTAACGAGGAGCTGACAGCAGCTCAGTTTCAAGTTGTTACTCACATTACTTGACATAGTACAGTAACTGGTATAATTTCCTAATGGCTAAAAGTAATATATTACCTGTAATGTGTTACTTTTGTAATGTGTCTACCCCAACACTGGTTACACAGTACATACAACAAGATATGTTTATCTGTTAGCATATGCTTTCATATCATAAAATACTTGGTCAGATATAGTAATGACTTATATCCTTTATATCTTCCTCCATGAAACAGAGAGACACCAACAGACCAAAACGCCTCCGCTCTCTGCAGTGTGGGACATCTTTCAGTCAGTCAGGTGATCTAAAAACACATCAACACATTCACACTGGAGAGAAGCCATTCTCCTGTGACCAATGTGGGAGGAGCTTCAGTCAGTCAAGTGCCCTAAAAACACATCAACGCATTCACACTGGAGAGAAGCCATTCTCCTGTGACCAATGTGGGAGGAGCTTCAGTCAATCAAGTGACCTAAAAAAACATCAACGCATTCACACTGGAGAGAAGCCATTCTCCTGTGACCAATGTGGGAGGAGCTTCAGTGACTCAAGTGCCCTAAAAAGACATCAACGCATTCACACTGGAGAGAAGCAATTCTCCTGTGACCAATGTGGGAGGAGCTTCAGTCACTCAAGTGCCCTAAAAAGACATCAACGCATTCACACTGGAGATGAGCCATTCTCCTGTGACCAATGTGGGAGGAGCTTCAGTCACTCAAGTGCCCTAAAAACACATCAACGCATTCACACTGGAGAGAAGCCGTACTCCTGTGACCAATGTGGGAGGAGCTTCAGTCTCTCAAGGAACCTAAAAACACATCAACGCATTCACACTGGAGAGAAGCCATACTCCTGTGACCAATGTGGGAGGAGCTTCAGTCACTCAAGTGCCCTAAAAACACATCAACGCATTCACACTGGAGAGAAGCCATTCTCCTGTGACCAATGTGGGAGCAGCTTCAGTCTCTCAAGTCACCTAAAAACACATCAACGCATTCACACTGGAGAGAAGCCATTCTCCTGTGACCAATGTGGGAGGAGCTTCAGTCAGTTAACTAACCTAACAACACATCAACTCATTCACACTGGAGAGAAGCCATTCTCCTGTGACCAATGTGGGAGGAGCTTCAGTCGCTCAAGTCACCTAAAAACACATCAACGCATTCACACTGGAGAGAAGGCGTACTCCTGTGACCAATGTGGAAGCAGCTTCAGTCACTCAAATGTCCTAAAAATACATCAACGCATTCACACTGGAGAGAAGCCATTCTCCTGTGACCAATGTGGAAGCAGCTTCAGTCGGTCAGATAACCTAAAAACACATCAACGCATTCACACTGGAGAGAAGCCGTACTCCTGTGACCAATGTGGAAGCAGCTTCAGTCAGTCAGGTGACCTAAAAACACATCAACGCATTCACACTGGAGAGAAGCCATTCTCCTGTGACCAATGTGGAAGCAGCTTCAGTCGGTCAGATGCCCTAAAAACACATCAACGCATTCACACTGGAGAGAAGCCATACTGGTGTGAACTATGTCCGAGAAGGTTCAGTGAGTCAAGTCAACTAACAAGACATCAACGCGTTCACACTGGAGAGAAGCCATACTGGTGTGAACTATGTCCGAGAAGGTTCAGTGAGTCAAGTAAACTAACAAGACATCAACGCATTCACACTGGAGAGAAGCCATACTGGTGTGAACTATGTCCGAGAAGGTTCAGTGAGTCAAGTAAACTAACAAGACATCAACGCATTCACACTGGAGAGAAGCCATACTGGTGTGAACTATGTCCGAGAAGGTTCAGTGAGTCAAGTAAGCTAACAAGACATAAACGCATTCACACTGGAGAGAAGCCATTCTCCTGTGACCAATGTGGAAGCAGCTTCAGTCAGTCAGGTGACCTAAAAACACATCAACGCATTCACACTGGAGAGAAGCCGTACTCCTGTGACCAATGTGAGGGCAGCTTCAGTCGCTCAAGTGACCTAGCAGCACATCAACAACACATTCACAGAAAGTGTTCAGGCTAGCCTCACACATTCACACTGGAGAGAAGCCGTACTGGTGTGACGGGGTGTACGTTTTCTTCTCACCTGTGGTGCTATTTATCCACCCAGATCGTTTTGTGTTAGTTGCCTGAGTTTTGGAGATATCGGCCCTAAAGATTTCTGCCTTCTCTCAAATACAATGGAACTGGATGGCACTCGGGTTGTGGTGGTCGAAGTGACAAAAACATACATTTGAAAAAACTCAACAGCAATATGTCTCTTTCCAGAAATCATGACCCGGTTAGGGTTAGGGTTAGTTAGCAGTTAGCAGTTTCATGTTTCATGTTTCATGTTTCAGTTTCATGTTAGCAGTTTCATGTAGGAACTATTTTCTTTAGACCGAACTACACCCACTAGCTGCTAGCTAGCTCCTACATGAGACTGCTCACAACTAGGTCTGTGTTATCTTGGGTAACCTGGTCATTATTTCTGGAAACAGACATTGGCTGGGTTTCCCAAAAGCTTCTTTGCGCTAAGAAGCTAATTTAACCCTTCTTAAGGCCCCCTTAAGAAGCAAACGCGTTTCCCAATTGCTTCTTTACGAAGGCATGCGTTTCCCAAAAGCTTCTTAGCGCTAAGAAGCTTCTTTGACCCTTCTTAAGGCTCCCGTAAGAAGCCAACGAAGCCAACTGGTTTCCCGATTGCTTCTTAGCCTAAAATTATCTTCCAATTATCTTCCGTTAAGAAGGCTGCGTTTCCCAAAAGCTTCTTAGCGCTAAGATGATCTTTCGTTAAGAAGGTTTTGTAAGAAGGGTCTGGGGCATTCTTAACACCTTCTTAATGACGAAACACTGGCAGATCCAGCCGCGTCAGGCAAAAGGAGATACTTGTGTCCACTGTTCCTCTTGTGTTTTACCCTTTTTCCTTTCTTTCATGCACCCTTTAGTGTTTAAAATTAGGGAACACTTGAAAATCTCCCCTGTATGTATGGTTACTTGTGTTTTAAATGTTTTACCGTAGGCTATATTCCTCTAATCAGAATGGATTCCTTTTATAATGTTGTGGATTTATATAGCACCTTTCACAGAACCCAAGGTCGCTTAAATTCTGTAGTGTTTCTCTGTTTTGTTGTATGCTGTGTATATAAAGCAATTTGAACTGCAGTCCATGTCTGAAATAAATAATGTTTAATAAAGTTTAACATGACCATGATTAGGTGTTAACAGTGTTTCTCAACCACTGAGTCGTGGCCCACTGCTGGGCTCAGAGTGCCATCAAGTGAGCCGCTCCAGTTAAGATGCTTCTTAAGAGCCTTCTATTTTTTTTTATTTTTCTCTTCTGTTAAGAAGGCGTTTGGGAAACACTTCTTTGGAGCCTTCTTAACTCCTTAAGAAGCTTCTTTGTTGGGAAACTCAGCCATTGCTGTTGAGTTTTTCAAATGTATGTTTTTGCCATTTTGAGCAGCACAAGCCAAGTGCCATCCAGTTCCATTGTATTGTAGAAAAGGCAGAAATCTCTACGCCTGATATCTCCAAAACTCAGCAACTCACACAAACGATGTCGTTGGATAAATAGCAGTACATGTAAGAGGAAAAACATGTCATTTTGGATTTTAGGGTGAGCTGTCCCTTTAAGCACTATCACACGAGAGGGAGGGCTGTTGTACTGTGATATCGTCACAGCTACGATTCGTTCGTAGGCCTGAGTGCTGAAGATAATTACAGCCGTGACGATGTTAGAGTACAAACAGCACGACCTCGAGTGTGATATTGCTTTTATACAACAGTTATACAGATGTAAACAAAGCTATTCATCAAGAAATAATCACATTTTAAAGTCATTTGAGACAACAGATGCTTTCTGTCTGTTATTTGTCTCCGCCAAACAACAAATAGTTCCCTTAGGAGGAGTGCACTACCAGGAGTTGTTCCCTTAGGAGTGCACTACCAGGAGTTGTTCCCTTAGGAGTGCACTACCAGGAGTTGTTCCCTTAGGAGTGCACTACCAGGAGTTGTTCCCTTAGGAGTGCACTACCAGGAGTTGTTCCCTTAGGAGTGCACTACCAGGAGTTGTTCCCTTAGGAGTGCACTACCAGGAGTTGTTCCCTTAGGAGTGCACTACCAGGAGTTGTTCCCTTAGGAGTGCACTACCAGGAGTTGTTCCCTTAGGAGTGCACTACCAGGAGTTGTTCCCTTAGGAGTGCACTACCAGGAGTTGTTCCCTTAGGAGTGCACTACCAGGAGTTGCCAAGCAACAACAGGTGAACTTGCTGCCTGCAGTTTCCAGAATGATTTCAGCTGACCGCTCATAATTAACACGTTCACTGCCAATGACGTGTTAACACGTTTTCAGAATCCAGCTGTTGACTGCCAATGACGTGTTAACACGTCAAAAAAAAAAATATATTTTTTTTTTGACTGTGGGATGTGCATCTAACCCTTTTACATCTCTTATATAAGTATTGGACGTGTACAACGTGTACAACCCATTCCACCGACCCACTAAGTGGCGACAAGGAAGGAGGAAGGCAAGCAAAAAGCAGTGTGACGAAGCCATTCTCATGAAAATGGATTGGCGAAAACGCTTTCGTTTTCGCGCTGATTGCTGGCAGTGCGGGATTGCAAATTTGCATAATAGATCACGGATGGAACACACTTTGAAACACGCAGCATAAATATGACCAGAATCGCAAAAGCTTCATCAAAGCTCTGAACCAAAACTCCAAGAAGCGAGCGAGTCCAACCAGACTTCCTCAAAGAGCGGCCGCGCAGACAGGCACAGCCGCACAGCAGCAGCAAAGCAGTGAGACTGGTGACAAGCTTGTGACAGGCCGCTGCAGCCAAGAAGAACGCCCACGGAGGGAGGAGTTGGAAGCAGAGGGGAGTTTCCTGCTGTTATGGAGGAAATTACTGTTCAAAACTATTGTTTAGGTCTTACTGATGCCAAAAATGAATGGTTAAAGTGACTTTTCTATCGAATTTCACAAAAAGCCGTTTATCTCTGAATAATTTTTCAGACGCTGAAACCATGCTGTATTCAACTGCTAATGCTTACATAACTACTAACTCTACAAACTAACTCTTTTAGACAGAGAAAGCACACATTCTATTAGTTATTTTGAGATATTGTGTGTTCACAAAATCTTAGCAGAAAAGAATCCTCGGGTCTTGAAAGATGAGCCAGAATCCTCAAAAAAAACCTCTGGCAGAACCTACCTACAGTAAAAAAAAAAAATGGCTGGCAGTGAATGTGTTAAGGTCAAATGTCTCCATATCACTGACTGTCCCTACTAGTGTCTCCATATGTCTCATATCACTGTCTCTACTAGTGTCTCCATATGTCTCATATCACTGTCTCTACTAGTGTCTCTATATGTCTCCATATCACTGTCCCTACTAGTGTCTCTATATGTCTCCATATCACTGTCTCTACTAGTGTCTCCATATGTCTCCATATCACTGTCTCTACTAGTGTCTCCATATGTATCATATCACTGTCTCTACTAGTGTCTCCATATGTCTCATATCACTGTCTCTACTAGTGTCTCCATATGTCTCCATATCACTGTCTCTACTAGTGTCTCCATATGTCTCCATATCACTGTCCCTACTAGTGTCTCCATATCACTGTCCCTACTAGTGTCTCCATATGTATCATATCACTGTCCCTACTAGTGTCTCCATATCACTGTCCCTACTAGTGTCTCCATATGTCTCCATATCACTGTCTCTACTAGTGTCTCCATATGTCTCCATATCACTGTCTCTACTAGTGTCTCCATATGTCTCATATCACTGTCTCTACTAGTGTCTCCATATCACTGTCCCTACTAGTGTCTCCATATGTCTCCATATCACTGTCTCTACTAGTGTCTCCATATGTCTCATATCACTGTCTCTACTAGTGTCTCCATATGTCTCCATATCACTGTCCCTACTAGTGTCTCTATATGTCTCCATATCACTGTCTCTACTAGTGTCTCCATATGTCTCATATCACTGTCTCTACTAGTGTCTCTATATGTCTCCATATCACTGTCCCTACTAGTGTCTCCATATCACTGTCTCTACTAGTGTCTCCATATGTCTCCATATCACTGTCCCTACTAGTGTCTCTATATGTCTCCATATCACTGTCCCTACTAGTGTCTCCATATGTCTCATATCACTGTCTCTACTAGTGTCTCTATATGTCTCCATATCACTGTCCCTACTAGTGTCTCCATATGTCTCATATCACTGTCTCTACTAGTGTCTCTATATGTCTCCATATCGCTGTCCCTACTAGTGCGTAAATATCCTTGTTCCTCTACTGTTTTAATGGACCATTTTTCTCATATAAAGTGTTTAGGGATGCACCGATATGAAAATTTTGGCCGATACCGATAACCGATATTGACATTGCTGTTATGGCCGCTAACCGATATTTACCGATGTCGATATGATCTGTATAAAAACACATTTCTATGATAATACAATTTTGTACATATTGAAAAACACATGTAAACACTGGTTTTGAAAAAGGAATGCATTTCTTTCTTTCCAAAACATTTGGAAATGCCCATAATTCATAGATTTAGCACATTGTTTAATCTCAATGTGAACATTTTGGCTACCGATAACCAATATTAACATTGCAACATCGGACCTATTTAACATAATGCCGATATGTAAAAAAATGACTGACATCAGCCAATACCAATATGATTGCCGATATATCGTGCATCCCTAAAAGTGTTGAAAATAAAGCATTATGATCCTTTGTCAAAGTCAGATTCTTCACATACTCCATTCAAGTTATAAATCATTCAATCATTTCTAAATGCAACTATAAATTTGTCAGTTCTGCTTCTCTTGTATTTTATTTCCTTAATTAAACTCCCTCTTCTTCCTATAATCACATTCATGAATTGAAAAGACAGGCAGGTGATCGCTAATGTCGTTAATTAATAATCCACTCAGTGTTGTTTTCCATAATGGTTTGTGAATATGTTGTTCATCAGGGTGGTACAGTGGGATGTTATTTGAATCGGCTGCACCACCGTTTCTGATTTAACATATGCCGATATGTTAAAAAATGACTAACATCGGCCAATACCAATATGATTGCCGATATATTGTGCATCCCTAAAAGTGTTGAATATGTCTATGAATAAAACATATTATCCTTTGTCAAAGTCAGATTCTTCACATACTCCATTCCAGTTATAAATCATTTCTAAACAGTGTTGGGGGTAACTCATTACAATAGTAACATATCACATGTAATATATTACTTTTAGTAGTAAGTCAGTAATATAACTTATTACTTATAGGATTTCAGTAATATTATACCAGTTACTTTGTCAAGTAACTCAAGTTACACATTTATTTTTAAATTTTTAATCAAAGCACACATTTAAATAAAGATAAAATAATTTCCTAATCAAACGGTCTGTTTTTATGCAAATAACCACTATAGATGACAATAACAAAGGAAAAGAATAACATTTAGAATTTTGTATTGTTTACACACTGACTTCAAGGCGGTTGACATTCTTTTTCGGGGATGGCTCTGGGGCGGCGATATCATTCTGCTGCTGCTGTTGTTTTGGTGAAAGTAATGCAAAAGTAGTGTAATAAGTAACGAGTTACTCTACACAGACAGAAATATTCTAAAGTAACGAGTTACTCTACACAGACAGTAATATTGTAAAGTAACTTATTACTTTCAAATGAATAACTAGTAATATGTAGTATATTACATTTTGAAAGTAACTTGCCCAACACTGCTTCTAAATGCAACTATAGATTTGTCAGTTCTGCTTCGCTTGTATTTTATTTCCTTAATTAAACTCCCTCTTCTTCCTATAATCACATTCATGAAATGAAAAGACAGGCAGGTGATCGCTAAGGGCTGCGTTTCCCAAAAGCTTCTTAGCGCTAAGAAGCTTCTTTGACCCTTCTTAAGGCTCC
This sequence comes from Poromitra crassiceps, assembly GCF_964638095.1. Classification (NCBI taxonomy): domain Eukaryota; kingdom Metazoa; phylum Chordata; class Actinopteri; order Beryciformes; family Melamphaidae; genus Poromitra; species Poromitra crassiceps. The sequence continues at coordinate 5,002,985 of NC_139637.1, read as the reverse complement.
CGTAAGAAGCCAACGAAGCCAACGCGTTTCCCGATTGCTTCTTAGCCTAAAATTATCTTCCGTTAAGAAGGCTGCGTTTCCCAAAAGCTTCTTAGCGCTAAGATGATCTTTCGTTAAGAAGGTTTTGTAAGAAGGGTCTGGGGCATTCTTAACACCTTAATGACGAAACACTGGCAGATCCAGCCGCGTCAGGCAAAAGGAGATACTTGTGTCCACTGTTCCTCTTGTGTTTTTCCCTTTTTCCTTTCTTTCATGCACCCTTTAGTGTTTAAAATTGGGCAACACTTGAAAATCTCCCCTGTATGTATGGTTACTTGTGTTTTAAATGTTTTACCGTAGGCTATATTCCTCTAATCAGAATGGATTCCTTTTATAATAAGAATGTTGTGGATTTATATAGCACCTTTCACAGAACCCAAGGTCGCTTAAATTCTGTAGTGTTTCTCGCAATTTTGTTGTATGCTGTGTATATAAAGCAATTTGAACTGCAGTCCATGTCTGAAATAAATAATGTTTAATAGAAGAAGTTCTTGTTCAACATGACCACGATTAGGTAATTCTACAACAGTGTTTCTCAACCACTGGGTCGTGGCCCACTGGTGTGCTCAGAGTGCCATCTAGTGGGCCGCAGAGGACCTCTCACATCGAGATGGTGGACAGCTCCAGTTAAGATGCTTCTTAAGAGCCTTCTTTAGCTAAGTGTTAAGAAAGCTGTTAAGAAGGCGTTTGGGAAACACTTCTTTGGAGCCTTCTTAACTCCTTAAGAAGCTTCTTAACTCTTAAGAAGCTTCTTTGTTGGGAAACTCAGCCAATGTCGTTCGTTAATAATCCACTCAGTGTTGTTTTCCATAATGGTTTGTGAATATATTGTTCATCAGGGTGACACAGTGGGATGTTATTTGAATCAGCTGCACCACCGTTTCTGAAGGCAAGACATCACCCACGTAAAACAAAACACATACAACAAACGTTTTTAATGTACCTCAGCACTCAAGACCCCAACAGACAGTCATACACAGGATTCAAGAAAAAGGTCTAAGCAAACATGAAAAGACAAATTGGACGCTGGCATTCTTGTTAGTAGTATTGACATACTGTAGTAGTTTGAAATGTGATGCTTTTATAAATACAGTAGGTGGCGGTATAATGCAACACATGGATGCCAGCCGCCATAAAACCTAAAAGAGGAAGAATAAGCAAAAGGGGAAGAAGGAGTGGTGTGCTTGTTGACCCATTCTGCTTAGTCACTTCTATCTGTGCGGGCGGCTAAATGTAAGTCATATCCATTTCAATCATATATGTAATAAGAGTTAATTTACATTGTTATGCCGAGTCATTTGCATCTGTATATGACACCAATGTAAATCTAGTATTTGATGTATCCTTGTCTTCCTGTAGAAGCACACATAACAATAGGCCTACTTGTAACAGAAAGACAAGAGGACAGTAACATAGTGTAACCAACATAGTGTACGTTGTCTCGTTGTGTTCTTGTCAGACATGCTGTAGTGTAGTGGCTGCATGTCAGCATGTGAGAACATTTATCATCTAGAGAAGTCACACTTCAAAACACAGTCCGTGTTTCACAGGCTGTAGGCCTAGTCTATTTCAACACGCTGTAGGCCTAGTCTATTTCAACACACAGGCTGTAGGCCTAGTCTATTTCAACACACAGGCTGTAGGCCTAGTCTATTTCAACACAGGCTGTAGGCCTAGTCTATTTCAACACACAGGCTGTAGGCCTAGTCTATTTCAACACACAGGCTGTAGACCTAGTCTATTTCAACACACAGGCTGTAGGCCTAGTCTATTTCAACACACAGGCTGTAGGCCTAGTCTATTTCAACACACAGGCTGTAGGCCTAGTCTATTTCAACACACAGGCTGTAGGCCTAGTCTATTTCAACACACAGGCTGTAGGCCTAGTCTATTTCAACACACAGGCTGTAGGCCTAGTCTATTTCAACACACAGGCTGTAGGCCTAGTCTATTTCAACACACAGGCTGTAGGCCTAGTCTACTTCAACACACAGGCTGTAGGCCTAGTCTATTTCAGGCTGTAGGCCTAGTCTATTTCAACACACAGGCTGTAGGCCTAGTCTATTTCAACACACAGGCTGTAGATCTAGTCTATTTCAACACACAGGCTGTAGGCCTAGTCTATTTCAACACACAGGCTCTATTTCAACACACAGGCTGTAGGCCTAGTCTATTTCAACACACAGGCTGTAGGCCTAGTCTATTTCAACACACAGGCTGTAGGCCTAGTCTATTTCAACACACAGGCTGTAGGCCTAGTCTATTTCAACACACAGGCTGTAGGCCTAGTCTATTTCAACACACAGGCTGTAGGCCTAGTCTATTTCAACACACAGGCTGTAGGCCTAGTCTATTTCAACACACAGGCTGTAGGCCTAGTCTATTTCAACACACAGGCTGTAGGCCTAGTCTATTTCAACACACAGGCTGTAGGCCTAGTCTACTTCAACACACAGGCTGTAGGCCTAGTCTATTTCAACACACGGGCTGTAGGCCTAGTCTACTTCAACACACAGGCTGTAGGCCTAGTCTATTTCAACACACAGGCTGTAGGCCTAGTCTATTTCAACACACAGGCTGTAGGCCTAGTCTACTTCAACACACAGGCTGTAGGCCTAGTCTATGATAATGAAGGTTAATGAAGGTTTTTGAACGGCTTGTATGCGACCACCTGTCTAGCATTGTAAAACTAGACAAACATCAGTTTGCCTACCAGCCTAACAGGTCTGTAGAGGATGCTGTGTCCATGTGCCTCCACACCATCCTGCTACATCTAGAGGCCTCTGCCAGAATTCTTTTTATTGATTTTAGTTCCGCGTTTAATACGATCGTGCCTTTTAAATTATTTGAAAAACTTAAACTGCTGGGTATTGATGACTCTCTGTGCCACCTGATCTTAGACTTTCTCTCAGACGGAGAACAGGTGGTTAAAATTGGTAACCTGCTCTCTAAGTCCCTGACCCTGAACACCGGGACCCCCCAGGGCTGTGTTCTCTCTGCTTTCCTCTATCTTGTTTACACAAATGACTGCGTCTCCCACTCCGACTCTGTCCATTTCTTTAAATACGCTGACGACACAACAGTAGTGGGTCTAATCAAGAACGACGATGAATCAGCCTACAGAGCTGAAGTACACAGGCTTGTCGTCTGGTGTAAAGAAAACGACCTGCTCCTAAACACGTCCAAAACAAAAGAAGTGATTGTAGATTTCCGGCGCGGTGTAGCAGTTCACCCTCCTCTGCTCATCAATGGCCAGCAGGTGGAGCGAGTGAACAGTTTTAAATTCCTTGGCACAACCATTTGTGAAAACTTAAAATGGGAGGCCAACACCGACCACATTATTAACAAGGCCCACCAGAGGCTCCACTCACTGCGACAGCTCAGGAAGTTTGGAGTGTCCAAGGAGGGGAAGCTCAGCTTTTATAGAGCCACTGTTGAGAGTGTCCTCACTGTCTCAGTGTCTGTGTGGCACGGCTACACAAGCGAGCACGACAAGGCTCGGCTAGAGAGAATAGTGCGCATGGCGTCAAAGATCATCGGCTGCGACCTTCCTTCTGTGGCCTCCCTATACGCCACACGCATCAAGCGAAAGGGGGAGAAGGTGATGCGAGACCCCTCGCACCCCGCTTACTCCCTCTTTAAGCCCCTCCCCTCTGGTAGGAGGCTCCAGAGCATAAGGTGTAGGACATCTCGCTTCAAAAACAGTACATATCCTGAGGCTGTCCGACACCTCAACTCTACCTCAAGAGCACAGGCACTTTGTGCTAGAAGGGTCAACACCTGCTAGGCTTTTTTGCACTTTATGACCAAAAGCACTTAAAAAAATAGTTTAGCACTTTCTTTTTTAAATAGTTTTTAAGCACTTTATCGAGCATTATTTTAGCTTTTTGTGGCACTGCGGCACTCTGCTTTTTTAACAGGTTCCATGAATTGTTTTTTAATGTCGTTATTATCCTTTTTATTACTTCCTTGTTTTTGTATGTATGGAACTCTCTGCATCTATGTCTCCTGTGATTCTATGTGATTCTATGTGAGCACTTCTGCACCAAGACAATTTCCAATCAACCATGTGTTGAAATGGCAAATAAAGTTCTATTCTATTCTATTCTATTCTTTCAACACACAGGCTGTAGGCCTAGTCTATTTCAACACACAGGCTGTAGGCCTAGTCTATTTCAACACACAGGCTGTAGGCCTAGTCTATTTCAACACACAGGCTGTAGGCCTAGTCTATTTCAACACACAGGCTGTAGGCCTAGTCTATTTCAACACACAGGCTGTAGGCCTAGTCTATTTCAACACACAGGCTGTAGGCCTAGTCTATTTCAACACACAGGCTGTAGGCCTAGTCTATTTCAACACACAGGCTGTAGGCCTAGTCTATTTCAACACACAGGCTGTAGGCCTAGTCTATTTCAACACAGAGGCTGTAGGCCTAGTCTATTTCAACACAGAGGCTGTAGGCCTAGTCTATTTCAACACAGAGGCTGTAGGCCTAGTCTATTTCAACACAGAGGCTGTAGGCCTAGTCTATTTCAACACACAGGCTGTAGGCCTAGTCTATTTCAACACACAGGCTGTAGGCCTAGTCTATTTCAACACACAGGCTGTAGGCCTAGTCTATTTCAACACACAGGCTGTAGGCCTAGTCTACTTCAACACACAGGCTGTAGGCCTAGTCTATTTCAACACACAGGCTGTAGGCCTAGTCTATTTCAACACACAGGCTGTAGGCCTAGTCTATTTCAACACACAGGCTGTAGGCCTAGTCTATTTCAACACACAGGCTGTAGGCCTAGTCTATTTCAACACAGGAAATAAGTCAGATAGGGCTGGCTTCCTCTTCCTGACTGGCTCCTCTGCGGCTGCTCTGGGCCGAACATTAACATGAAGCATGAATGTGGACACAAATCAATTTATACTTCCTACTTATAATTTCAGAGGGAAATGTTGATACTTTCTACTCCACTACACTGATTTCACAGCATTGTTATGATCATCATTGTGTTTCCTGTCTTACCAACAGTCTCTGTTTGATTATGTCACAGCTGATTGGCAGGAAGAGATCTGGTGGAGGAAGAGAGCAAGAGACAAAGATGACTTCTTCACAAGAGGTGAGAACATTAGAATCTGTTGGTACATTTAATCTGTTAGCTCGTCTATTTATAGGATGTTGTACTGTATGTCACAATGATTACTAAGTATTCTCTCTCCCTCGCTAACTTTGCTAACATTAGCCAGTTAGCTTGGTTCATCCTACATTTATGATGAGATATTTCACAATGCAAAGCTGCTGCTGTTGTCCAGGTTTGGATCAAATCAAATAACGTGGCATTTATTTCATGATGTGACATTTTCTGATATGTTACACACAGTGTTGGGCAAGTTACACTCAAAATGTACCTACTAGTTATGTTCTTTTGAAAGTAATAAGTTAATTTACAATATTATTGTCTGTGTAGAGTAACTTGTTACTTATCACACTACTTTTGCGTTGCTTTCACCAAAATAACCGCAGAACAACACCACTGTCCCGAAAAAGTCCCTAAAGTCAGTGTAAACCGTCCACAGTTCTAAATGTTATCCTTTTACTTTGATATTGTCATCTATAGTGGTTATTTGCGTAAAAAACACAATTTGATTAGGAAATGATTATATATTTAAGCACATATTTAAATAAATATTATTTATTTAAATATGTGCTTTGATCAAAATAAAAAATAAAGTCTTGGCATTAGTAGTTTTAATTATTATAAGCTGCTTAGAACTATAGTGTAGGAAGTTACAGTAAACGGCATAATTCCCTCTAATATTTTTTTGTGAAGTCATAACGTTATAATTTACCTTCACCCAATACTTGACTTTACTGAGTAGATGAATGCATCATAATGTAACTCAATGCAACATAACGAGGAGCTGACAGCAGCTCAGTTTCAAGTTGTTACTCACATTACTTGACACAGTACAGTAACTGGTATAATTTCCTAATGGCTAAAAGTAATATATTACCTGTAATGTTTTACTTTTGTAATGTGTTTCCTCCAACACTGGTTACACAGTAGATACAACAAGATATGTTTGTCTGTTAGCATATGCTTTCATATCATAAAATACTTTGTCAGAAATAGTAATGACTTATATCCTTTATATCTTCCTCCATGAAACAGAGAGACACCAACAGACCAAAACGCCACCGCTCTCTGCAGTGTGGGACATCTTTCAGTCAGTCAGGTGACCTAAAAACACATCAACGCATTCACACTGGAGAGAAGCCATTCTCCTGTGACCAATGTGGGAGGAGCTTCAGTCAGTCAGGTGACCTAAAAAGACATCAACGCATTCACACTGGAGAGAAGCCATTCTCCTGTGACCAATGTGGGAGGAGCTTCAGTCACTCAAGTCACCTAAAAATACATCAACGCATTCACACTGGAGAGAAGCCATTCTCCTGTGACCAATGTGGAAGCAGCTTCAGTCACTCAAGTGCCCTAAAAACACATCAACACATTCACACTGGAGAGAAGCCATTCTCCTGTGACCAATGTGGGAGGAGCTTCAGTCAGTCAGGTGCCCTAACAACACATCAACGCATTCACACTGGAGAGAAGCCGTACTGGTGTGACCAATGTGGGAGGAGCTTCAGTCAGTCAGGTGAACTAAAAATACATCAACACATTCACACTGGAGAGAAGCCATTCTCCTGTGACCAATGTGGGAGGAGCTTCAGTCAGTCAGGTGAACTAAAAATACATCAACACATTCACACTGGAGAGAAGCCGTACTGGTGTGACCAATGTGGGAGGAGCTTCAGTCAGTCAGGTGCCCTAAAAACACATCAGCGCATTCACACTGGAGAGAAGCCGTACTGGTGTGAACTATGTCCGAGAAGGTTCAGTCAGTCAAGTCAACTAACAAAACATCAAAACATTCACATTGGAGAGAAGCCATTCTCCTGTGACCAATGTGAGGGCAGCTTCAGTCTCTCAAGTGACCTAGCATTACATCAACAACACATTCACAGAAAGTGTTCAGGCTAGCCTCATGCATTCACACTGGAGAGAAGCCATAATGCTGTGACGGGGTGTAAGACAAACTCCACTTAAAGGGACAGCTCACCCTAAAATCTAAAATACATATTTTTTCTCTCACCTGTGGTGCTATTTATCCACCTAGATTGTTTTGTGTTAGTTGTCTGAGTTTTGGAGATATCGGCCCTAAAGATTTCTGCCTTCTCTCAAATACAATGGAACTGGATGGCACTCGGCTTGTGGTGGTCGAAGTGACAAAAACATACATTTGAAAAAAACTCATCAGCAATATGTCTCTTTCCAGAAATCATGACCCGGTTATTCAAGATAATCCACAAACCTTGTTGTGAGCAGTTTCATGTAGGAACTATTTTCTTTAGACCGAACTACACCCGCTAGCTGCTAGCTAGTTCCTACATGAGACTGCTCACAACTAGGTCTGTGTTATCTTGGGTAACCGGGTCATGTACTGTTCATGATTGATGTTATTAATTACTCTGCACAAACAGATAAGAAGAGAGAGAAGATCAAAATAATAGTAAAATCAGCAGAGATACCTGGGAATCAAGGGTCTTGTATGTGATGAAATTGAGAAGACACTGAATGGAGGAAGGCATGGGTCACAATCATTGTCATTACAACCACTCTCATCATGTGGTGGGTAGCATCATGTTCTTAGCTAGACTGCAGTGGAATGCAAGAAGAGTTATTGCTAATGGGTACGAATTTAAAAAATGTGTTGCAGATTTACAAGATAAACCTAATGTAATATACAGGAGACGTGGCTGAGATCACAGTGGGATTTTGTAATACAGGATTATGTAGCTATTCAGAAGAATGATAGGAAGACTGGGAATGGTGGTAGGGTGGCTACATTTGTGAGGAAGGGGACTAGATTTAAAGTAATTAACGTAGGGAAAGAATATGAGTCAATAGTGGTTAAGATATGGACAGAGAAAGATGAGGTTGTTATAGTGAATTATTATAATCATGTAAAAGATTTGTGCCATGATACATTAGATTAGATTCAGGATCAAATGATCTGGTGTGGGGATTTTAATTCACACACTGCAATGTGGGGAGGTGAGAGAACAGATGCACATGGTTCAATTTAGGGATGGGGCCGATCCAATCCAATATCGGTATCGGGTGCCGATATTGGCACTAATTCACGGATCGGATCGGAATCTGATTTCTTTAATTTTTTTTCTTCTTTTTTGCAATTCCAGTGCGGGCGGCACTGTAATTTTCCCATGTATAATAGTATCCTTATTTGCCTTGTATATTTTCTAAACTTTGTCTGCTTTTTGCAAGCTATATTTTAAAAAAAAATCTTTAATTGGCCAACTCTTTGCCTATACTGTATATTCAAGAAAAATATTGGTATCGGCATAATATCGGTATTGGCAGATATCCAAATTCAGGTATCGGAATCGGCTCGGAAGTGAAAAAAGTGAATCGGTGCATCCCTAGATCAATTCTAGAGGAATATATAGAGGATAAGGGATTAGTATGTCTGAATGATGCAGGAGGTACTAGATATAGCAGTGCTCAAAATAAGGAGAGTGCAATAGATCTAAATAGATCTGTTAAAGAAATCCACAGTGGGGAGTGATCATTATCCTATAAGAATTAAGGTTGGAGTAGAAGTGAATCAAGAAGAGGACATTATAATACAGAGATGGACATTTGATAAAGCTGATTGGGAGAATTTTCAGGAAATAAGTTGGGTTAAGGTTGAACCTTTAATTAGAGAGGAAATATTAGATGTGGATGAGTTTAATAAGAAGCTGGTGGCAGCCATTATAGAGTCAGCAAAGGAAACGATACCGATGAGTAAAGGGTGTAAAGATAGGAAAAGTGTACCGTGGTGGGATGAATACGGAATGTATACTTACTCTACGTATTTTCTGTATTTTTGCTTACTTAGACATTCTACTTATTTTTTTCTATCGCATTTACTACTGTTATTCTATGCTATGTTGTGTTCTTCTGCTTATTCTGCTTATTTGCTCAATATTGCATTTACTACTGTTTATTTTATGCTGTGTGTTCTGTAAGCGAGCTACTGTAATTTCCCCCCGGGGATCATTAAAGTCTTTCTGATTCTGATTCTGATTCTGATTCTGATGAAGACTGTAGGCAAGCAGTTAAACATAGGGGGGGAATCTGAAATATAGACAGAGGAAACTGCACAGTGGGCAAATAAGTGGTGGTTTAAATTATCAGTAGCAAAGACACAAGTGTTTTTCTAAACGACCGAAAACAATATCCTTGAAACTATATGGGCATACTTTAGAACAGGTTAGGGTGATTAGATTCCTTGGAGTGTTATTTGATGAGAAGTTGACCTGGAAGCAGCACACTGACAAAGTAAAAGATAAATGTAAAAAGGTCAACAATCTATTAAGATGTTTGTCAGGACGAGACTGGGGAGCAACCAGAGCATCATTGTTTAATGTGTATCAGGCACTGATGAGCGTCTTTAGATTAAGGATGTATAGCGTATATGTCAGCAGCAATAAGCCACCTTAAAAAGCTGGACGTGCAGCAAACACAAGGACTTAAGAGTATGTAGTGGAGGACTTAAGACATCCCCAGTAGCTGCAATTCAGGTGGAAATGGGGGAACAGCCATTGTGGATTCGAAGAATTAAACTTATGTTAGCTTATTGGATTAATTTGCAAGGTCATAACAGTTCTCATCCAACTAAGTTTATCCTACAGGATTGTTGGGAGCGTAACAAAAAAGATTTCATGAGTTTTGGATGGATAGGGAATATAATAGTGAAACGGTATGATCTAAAATAATATACAGTATAGTCCAACAGTTCCATATTCAATTGTCCCACCCTGGGTATTTGTAAATCCATTAGTAGATTTAAGTATACAGCAACAATTGAGAGAGAAATCTAAGCATGCACACCCTGGGAATATAGCACAAAGTTACATTGATCATCACTTTATAGACAAGTTGATGTTATTTACAGATGGTTCAAAAGACCCTGAAACTGGACGGACAGGAGAGGCAGTCTTTATCCCACAGTATAAGGTAGAGATTAAGAAAAGGACTACAGATCATTTGTCAGTATACACAGTGGAGCTCATAGCTATTTTAACAGCTTTGCAATGGTTGGTAGACGATAGGAAAAACAATGCAGTAATTGCCTCTGACAGCTGGGCAGCGCTTGCGAGTATTAGTTCTTTCAAGTCATGTAGACAAGATATTGTTTTTATGATTCATCGTCTTATATATGAACTGTATAAAAGGGATATGACTGTTGGGTTTGTTTGGGTTCCTTCCTGCCCATGTAGGAGTAGAGGGAAATGAGGATGTGGACATATTAGCAAAGCAATCACTTAAGTTAATAGATATGGATGTTCCAATAAGTAAAGTCAATGATTAAAATATATATGCAGAAAGTATGGCAAGAGCACTGGGATGTAAATGAAACAGGTAGGCATCTGTATCATATTCAGAAGAAGGTTGGAGTAGGAAGTAGGCTGGGCAGGCAGAGACAGTCATGACTCGTCTCAGAATAGGACACACTGGATTGCATAGAACACTTAATAAAATAGGAAAACACCCAACTGGCAAGTGTGCAAGTTGTAACCATCAGGAAACTGTTCAACATGTGTTGCTGCTGGAATGTGAGAGTTATGAAGAGGAGAGGAAGGTACTGAAATCAGCTTTACAGAAAGCTAAGTTAAACTTCACTGTAGGGACAGTACTAGGAAAAGCAGTAAGATGAATATACAATCAGTTAATAAAGTATTTGAAAGAAACTGGGTTAGTCGATAGGATTTAGATACCTTTTTTCTTTTAATATTTCCTGTCAATATCTAACGTTCCACACTCCAGTCCGGTAGGTGGCGGTAATGCACGTTTAAGCTGGTTGCCAACCGCCAATCAAATCCATAGAAGTAGAAGAAGAAGGGGGAAGTGATCGGGACGGGAGAGCGAGAAAAAGAAGAAAACTAGATGCTGGTGAATTGCTAGTAGCAGATATTTAAGAAACTTTTAGAACACGTTTTTCCTCCTACAGTCTTATAGTTTACCAGTTTAGTGAGCTACTAATCGGAAGTGTAAACTGTAAGTGAGACTGGCTGATATATAGTAGACTTCGGCTAGAAGTTACTGAGAGTTATTCTCAGGTCAATGCACTGTTAGCAAGCTAGTTGGCTAAGCTAGCTAAAGACGTCTATCAGCGTGGAGCGCTCTGTTAACCCAGCAGACATACGCCGCTGCTACGCCTGCCTACAGAGGATCATCACGGACAGTCGGACACACCAGATAGCGGTTTGAGCCACCTGTGGATGCTCAAACTTCCTCTGGCAACGTTGGATTTCGTGCTGACCAAGCAGCTTCGCCGAGAAGAGCCTGGTGACGCGAGGTTACCAAGCAGCTACCAGAAGCAACGCCTCTAACCTCTTCTGACTCTTCTGATCTCTAATGACTTCTTCACAAGAGGTGAGAACATTAGAATATGTTGGTACATTTAATCTGTTAGCTCGCCTATTTATAGGATGTTGTGCTGTATGTCACAATGATTACTAAGTATTCTCTCTCCCTCGCTAACTTTGCTAACATTAGCCTGTTAGCTTGGTTCTTCTACATTTATGATGAGATATTTCACAATGCAAAGCTGCTGCTGTTGTCCAGGTCTGGATCAAATAAAATAACATGCCATTTATTTTATGATTTTCTGACATGTTACAGACAGTGTTGGGCAAGTTACATTCATACCTGAGTAGTACAGTACAGGTCATACACAGGCTGTAGGCCTAGTCTATTTCAATACACAGGCTGTAGGCCTAGTCTATTTCAACACACAGGCTGTAGGCCTAGTCTATTTCAACACACAGGCTGTAGGCCTAGTCTATTTCAACAACACACAGGCTGTAGGCCTAGTCTATTTAAACACACAGGCTGTAGGCCTAGTCTATTTCAACACAGTAGGCCTAGTCTATTTCAACACAGTAGGCCTAGTCTATTTCAACACACAGGCTGTAGGCCTAGTCTATTTCAACACAGTAGGCCTAGTCTATTTCAACACAGGAAACAAGGCTGGCTTCCTCTCCCTGACTCGTTCATCCATCAATGTGGACACAAATCAATTTATACTTCCTACTTATAATTTCAGAAGCAAATATTGTACTTTCTACTCCACTACACTGATTTCACAGCTTTGTTATGATCATCATTGTGTTCCCTGTCTTACCAACCTGTTTACCAAACTGTTACCTGTTTGATTATGTCACAGCTGATTGGCAGGAAGAGATCTGGTGGAGGAAGAGAGCAAGAGACAAAGATGACTTCTTCACAAGAGGTGAGAACATTGGAATTAGGGATGGGCATTTTAAGCAATTTAAATACTCGAGTACTCTCCTCCTATTATGAACGAGTGCTCGAGCACTCGCGCGGGGGGGGGGGGGGTCTGTGTGATTACTATGCTAATGACTGAGCAGGGGTAATCTGCTGTGTGGGGGGCTGTTCACTCACTGCGCTTGCATTTTTGCATGGAAAAAGCACTACCTGGAGCATTTTTTGTCAGGAGAGGAACTGACTGATATTGGGTGACGCTAAGCTAACATCTAAAGCAGCGATCCCCAAAGTCCGGACTCCAGTCCGCATCCGGACCCAGACGCCGTCCTATCCGGACCGAGCCCTATAACCTACAAATCATTGAGAATTGTTACATTTCACCAAGCTTTTCTTTTTTAACCGGCACGTGCTTTTCTACCCTTTACGGTACTGGTTTAATCTGCCAGGAAGCGCATAGACCAATGCATGCGCTGTAAATCATCACACGTGATGCTACTCAGCCAATCAAATATCCGATTCGATTCTGCCTGTTCCAGTCGGTTCCAGTGCTGCAGGCGAGAGATTGTCAGTGACACGGAGATATGAGAGAGATATAAGTCAATTCACATGGCGTGCTCAAAAGAAACGAGTAGACCGCAAAAACAAAGATTTCGTTTTAATCCGGAGCAGGCAGACTCTTAGATGTTCATTCATTGTTCTCACGGGCAGTTCAAAACCAGGCAGTATGTCTCATGTGAAGTGCGATGCGATCCTAACCTGTCTGTGAAAGCGCCACACGAGCAAACACACTCAAATCCTAACCTCGCGTCACCAGGCTCTTCTCGGCGAGAAACTCAAATCCAGACTGAGGGCACACTCACACATTCACTGCCCAACGGCATGTGACGTTTGTATTGCGAACGATCGACAGACAGACAGACAGACAGACAGACAGATAGAGACAGACACTGAGACAGATAGATAGATAGATAGATAGGGAGCTCACTTCTCTCAAGAGAAAAGGTGGAGTTAAGGGAAGAAAAGAAGATTTTCTTTCTCAAATTAAAACACTTTTAAGATGCGCATTTTCCCAAAGCACTCTGTTGTATGTTATTTTTAAATGCAGCCATTATTTTACTTGAAATGAGAAAATAACATGTATTTATTATTAGTGTAGGCTAGTTATTTATAATTAATCCAGTTAAATATGAAATCAAAATAAACATTGTTGATGTTTATTTTGATTTAACAGTCAGTCGTTGACTACATACAGACATTGTACCATTAGGCTACTGCAATTGAAGTAGCCTAAGTTCAATGGCACTGAATCATAACGCAAGCTACTGTACGTTACAATGTTCCGGACCTTCGCTTGAGGACATTTTCTCTAACTGGACCTCTATGAATTTTAATTGAGTGCCCCTGATCTAAAGCCTACCTCAGACAGTAGCCTATCTCCGATGGTTGGATGGATGGCATTAACGCTTTGGAGCAGACATGTTGTGAAACAAGCGAAGGCATTTCCATGTCCATTGTCCAGCAATGTCAGGTTATTGTCCAGTATCATCTATTTTACTTCATGATCACTGTTACATTAATGTAAATCCACGTATTACAAGGTCCGGTGTTCTGCCAAAAAGTGAAAACTGACCAGTGTGATTAACGTTACAGCTGCAGCTGAATAGTGATCACCATGAAGCGATTGTCTCCCAAAAAGTGATTCTTTCTCCACATTTCTTGTGACTAACGTTATGGGAAACGACAGTGTAGTCAGTAAACTAGTGCAATGTTTTGAATGAGTTTTATCGGGCGTGCGCTATGAAGAAGCGTGCGTATCATTCGGGAGAATATTTCCAGCCACCATTTTCGGGATGAGCTGGAAAACTTCCGGTTAAAACTTTCAAAATAATGTTACTTAAACAAAAGTAAATAGCTTATTGATGCACGTTGGAGGAGAAAAAGTATTTCAACGAATGAAGCAGCAAACCTTGTATCAAAATACTCATGATGTTATATGGCGTGAAACTGGCTGTAACGCATTACTCAAAATAAATAAGGTTTAATAAGCGTTTTATTTTGAAAGCAACAAAGCGGATACGTACTTGTACATTCTGGCTGACTTGACGCCCGTGCAGTTCATGCTGCCAGATCCACATGACGATGCATGCGTAGATCTTAGACCATTTTTAAAGGGGTGGGGAGTGGGGCGAGTACCCGAACAGCAGAAACGTTACTCGAATACTGACGTTATGAACGAGTGCTCGAGTACCAGAGTACTTGCACCCATCCCTAATTGGAATCTGTTGGTAAATTTAATCTGTTAGCTCGCTGTTAGCTCGATGTTGTACTGTATGTCACAATGATTACTAAGTATTCTCTCTCCCTCGCTAACTTTGCTAACATTAGCTTGTTAGCTTGGTTATTCCTACGATGAGATATTTCACAATGCAAAGCTGCTGCTGTTGTCCAGGTCTGGATGAAATAAAATAACGTGTTATTTATTTTATGATGTGCAATTTTCTGATATGTTACACACAGTGTTGGGCAAGTTACATTCAAAATGTACCTACTAGTTATTTTCTTTTGAAAGTAATAAGTTACTTTACAATATTATTGTCTGTGTAGAAGATTTTCAACCGCCCTAAAGTCAGTGTAAACCATCCACAGTTCTAAATGGTATCCTTTTACTTTGTTATTGTCATCTATAGTGGTTATCTGCATAAAATACACAATTTGATTAGGAAATGATTACCGTATATATTTAAGGGCATATTTAAATAAATTATTTATTTAAATATGTGCTTTGATCAAAATAAAAAATTAAGTCTTGGGCCAAGACTTAATTAATTAAAACTACTAATGCCAAGACTCTTGGCATTAGTAGTTTTAATTATTATAAGCTGCTTAGAACTATAGTGTAGGAAGTTACAGTAAACAGGGCATAATTCCCTCTAATATTTTTGTGTGAAGTCATAACGTTATAATTGACCTTCAACCAATACTTGACTTTACTGAGTAGATGAATGCATCATAATGTAACTCAATGCACCCTAACGAGGAGCTGACAGCAGCTCAGTTTCAAGTTGTTACTCACATTACTTGACATAGTACAGTACCGGTAACTGGTATAATTTCCTAATGGCTAAAAGTAATATATTACCTGTAATGTGTTACTTTTGTAATGTGTCTCCTCCAACACTGGTTACACAGTACATACAACAAGATATGTTTGTCTGTTAGCATATGCTTTCATATCATAAAATACTTGGTCAGAGATAGTAATGACTTATATCCTTTATATCTTCCTCCATGAAACAGAGAGACACCAACAGACCAAAACGCCACCGCTCTCTGCAGTGTGGGACATCTTTCAGTCAGTCAGGTGACCTAAAAACACATCAACACATTCACACTGGAGAGAAGCCGTACTCTTGTGACCAATGTGGAAGCAGCTTCAGTCTCTCAAGTGCCCTAAAAAGACATCAACGCATTCACACTGGAGAGAAGCCATTCTCCTGTGACCAATGTGGGAGGAGCTTCAGTCACTCAAGTGACCTAAAAAGACATCAACACATTCACACTGGAGAGAAGCCATTCTCCTGTGACCAATGTGGGAGGAGCTTCAGTCACTCAAGTCACCTAAAAACACATCAACGCATTCACACTGGAGAGAAGCCATTCTCCTGTGACCAATGTGGGAGCAGCTTCAGTCAGTTAACTAACCTAACAACACATCAACTCATTCACACTGGAGAGAAGCCATTCTCCTGTGACCAATGTGGGAGGAGCTTCAGTCGGTCAGGTGACCTAAAAACACATCAACGCATTCACACTGGAGAGAAGCCGTACTCCTGTGACCAATGTGGGAGGAGCTTCAGTCTCTCAAGGAACCTAAAAACACATCAACGCATTCACACTGGAGAGAAGCCATTCTCCTGTGACCAATGTGGAAGCAGCTTCAGTCAGTCAGGTCACCTAAAAACACATCAACGCATTCACACTGGAGAGAAGCCATACTGGTGTGAACTATGTCCGAGAAGGTTCAGTGAGTCAAGTAAGCTAACAAGACATCAAAACATTCACAATGGAGAGAAGCCGTACTCCTGTGACCAATGCGAGGGCAGCTTCAGTCTCTCATATGACCTAGCAGTACATCAACAACACATTCACAGAAAGTGTTCGGGCTAGCCTCATGCATTCACACTGGAGAGAAGCCATTCTCCTGTGACCAATGTGGAAGCAGCTTCAGTCACTCAAGTCACCTAAAAACTCAACGCATTCACACTGGAGAGAAGCCGTACTGGTGTGACGGGGTGTACGTTTTCCTCTCACCTGTGGTGCTATTTATCCACCTAGATTGTTTTGTGTTAGTTGTCTGAGTTTTGGAGATATCAGCCCTAAAGATTTCTGCCTTCTCTCAAATACAATGGAACTGGATGGCACTCGGCTTGTGGTGGTCGAAGTGACAAAAGCCCTTATCCCACATGCGCTTTGTACCGCAAAATGACCGGAACGTGGTCAAATGCCTGCATGTGGGAAAGGCGCCGTGCCGGTATAAGCGCGACCCCGTCGTCGCGGCCATTTCACCAGTTTTGAGCAAGTCAGAAGAACGGTATGCCGCGATAGACAGACAGGTGAGAAAGGGGTCCAGTCATTTTCCGCTATCAGTGGGCTGTGACTTCGTGGACCAGGTTGCACACAGACACAGTAGACAGTCCAACACCAAATACACAGCTGATTGTTCGATATTCCCCTGGTGTTGCGTACCACCAAAGGACTATTGCCAGTCGCAAACGCGCTTCCAGTGGTTTTCGCCACCGGGTGATCTTGCGTGCGGTTCGGACCAGACTCGGCAACCGGGACATGCGAAAATGACGCTTCCATTCCACGTCGTCAAAATTGTTCAGAGCATCTTCCCAAAATAAATTCCCTCCTGGTCTCTCTCGCTTCCAGACGGCTCTAGTCTCACGCAGCAGCGCAGAGGTACATAACACTGTCATGATCTGTCCCCGGTTTAGTCTATCTTCATATTCTGCGCGACACTCTCATGGGCGAGGTGTACACACGTTGCTTAATGTTCCAGCGGGCATAATCTAATCATTAGCGCACATTAAAGCAAACTGGCGAAATGATCTTGTGATAATAAGAGCAGTAGCCTATGTCAGCTTCATGTGTGTGTGTGCTGATTTTCCCCTCTCCTCTCTGCTCGCTCTCTGGCCACAGTCCGTCCTCCTCGTTCAGTCACAGCCCGACAGGGACTAAGCAACGTTGCCGACAGCCAAGGCAAGCCCGGACACATCAAATGAAGCCAGTCTGTAAAAAGTGCTTCAACGCGATGCAGGTGAACGGATAAACAAGCAAACTTATTTCACCATTCGGAGTTTTGCCGACACGTCACTCCCCACCCGCTCTGCAGTGCCCCCCCCCACCCCACATACAGGCAATTTCGCTGATAGATTCCCACATGCCAGAGGAGAGGTGTGAAGGGAAATGTCCGATATTGACTTGCAGGTAATTTTCCGGTACGCATGTGGGAAAACGGCTAAAGACATACATTTGAAAAACTCAACAGCAATCATTCCAGAAATCATGACCAGGTTTCGCTGTCCCTACTAGTGCGTAAATATCGTTGTTTTAATGGACCGTTTTTCTCATATAAAGTGTTTAGGGATGCACCGATATGAACATTTTGGCCGATAACGGATATTGACATTGCTGTTATGGCCGCTAACCGACATTTACCAATGTCGATATGCTCTGTATACAAACACATTTCTATGATAATAACATTTTGTGAAGATTTTGGCTACCGATAACCAATATTAACATTGCAACATCGGACCTATTTAACATGCCGATAATGACTGACATCGGCCGATACCGAGACGATTGCCGATATATCGTGCATCCCTAAAAGTGTTGAATATGTCTAAAAATAAAGCATATTATCCTTTGTCAAAGTCAGATTCTTCACATACTCCATTCAAGTTATTTAAGCAATATCACATGAGAGGGAGTGCTGTTGTTGGCTAATATTGGCACTGCGATGATTCGGTCGTAGGCACGAGGCCGCAGGCCGAGTGCCGAAGATAATCACAGCAGTGCCAATATTAGACAACAACAGCACAACCTCGAGTGTGATATTGCTTTTATACAACAGTTCTATTAAACAAAGCTGATTAAAAAAAATGACAAAAAGCTGAGAAAATATATGATTTCTCTATTTATTCCTCCGCCAACAAAAATAGTTCCCTCAGCTTTCTGCTTTGCCGAAAATGTAGCCTAATCAGCCTAATTAACTGCAGGCTGTCTACTTTACTACTGTCTACTCTACAGCTGTGAAGCGTTTTGTTGATTAGGGCAGCTGTGAAGCGGAGTGATCTACACACAGTGAAGCGCCAGTGCATTATCATGAAATATTGGCACTGGTAGGATCCCTCTTGTCCAATCAAATTGCCCGGCCGGAACTAACTGTTGTATAAAAATCATTAAATAATTTCTAAATGCAACTATAGATTTGTCAGTTCTGCTTCTCTTGTATTTTATTTCCTTAATTAAACTCCCTCTTCTTCCTATAATCACATTGATGAATTGAAAAGACAGGCAGGTGATCGCTAATGTCGTTCGTTAATAATCCACTCATTGTTGTTTTCCATAATGGTTTGTGAATATGTTGTTCATCAGAGTGGCACAGTGGGATGTTATCTGACACACACTGTGCATCTGGTTGTTGTGCATATATGTATGTTACATCTCCAATGCTCTGTGATGTCCATATGAAATAAACCTCACCTAACCGAACCTCTTCTGCTTGGTTTTGTGACTGTTGGGAAAAAGGCTCATACTGTACATTACTTCAATAATTCCATCTGTCATTTTACGTTTGTTGGGATTCAACAGGTCTATGTGGAAATCCCCACAAAAGTCATTGACCTTTTGCTTTGTTATGGTAAACAACCTTTCCATATTTTCCGCGCAGGTTTCCATGTGAGATGCTGGTTCTCTAGACACACTGTGAGTGCTTCATAACTTCACAGAACACCTGAGGTTCCTAAGCAACCGCCATTACGTTTGCTGCTACACAACTCTAAAATAACACAACGCTCCGTGCTTCAGCCATCATAGGCACACAGCATGGTAACTTGGTAACAGATCTCTCTCACACACGCACGCACACACACGCACGCACACACACACACATATTCTCTCCCTCTCTGTAACACCACTAATCACAAAGTGACATCTCAAGTATCTGAAAGGAAACTGCTCACCCATAACAAGCTCCTGAGAATCTCCATGGAGCGTGGAATGCCAAGATAAAAAATTATAATAAAAAAGGCCAGGTACAGTTACTGTACACCTTATTATCAACAGAGAAGAAATGTGTTTGCAATATCCAGATGAGCAGAAACACAACATACACCAGGGGTGCCCACACTTTTTCAGCTTGGGAGCTACTTTTAAAATGACCACGTCCAAGTGATCTACCAAACATATTTATTTATATATATATACACTGAGTATACAGTGGAAAACAGTGGAAACAGTGGAAAAACAGTAAAAAAAAAAAAAAAAAAATCCCCCCCCTTCCCTCAATGCCATGCGATCGACCACACTACCTTCGCGATCGACCGGTCGATCGCGATCGACATATTGGGCACCCCTGACATACACGGTAATATAAGACAACAAATTCATATATTCATATATTGGATCTACCTTGATTGTCTCTGCTTATGCACTGTATTGTAATATTATCAGTGCATTATTGCACAGTGTTGTCAGTGTCTTGTAGGAGAAATGTACTTTTCCTTGTTTTTGCTCAAACCTGTTTGCTCCTGTAGCTATTGCAGCTGTCATGTTTATTATAATCTGTCATGTCGTCTGATGTTGTTTTTTGTTTACTGTGTTGTTGATGCCTGCTGCAAATCTAATTTCCTTCAGGATATCAATAAAACTGAACTGAACTGAACTGATAACCCATTGATACCTGATGCAGCATTTGCGTGTATATCCCTCATTTGTGTGTGTATCCCTTTAAGACCGCAAACCGCGTGACGCGGTTCGCGGTCTTAAAGGGCTACACACACACAAATGCTGCATCAGGTATCAATGGGTTAATCACACTGCGTTCTGGGCCCATTGCCCGTTGGCCTGTTCTATTCTACCTATCTGCTGTGACCCAGGTTAATAAGAGCTCTTACTGACGGAGCAAACACACTTTTATATCTCCCTTATACTCGACAAGCGGCCTAGGCTAGCATGCTTGCATGGCCCAACAGCGCCACACGCTGGCCACACTGACCCACTGCTCAGAAGCGGAGCTTAGAAAAAGTGAAAGGCGAGTGAGTGGGCGATCACGACAAAAGAGCTGTGATGATCTGAGTCCAGGCTCCCAACAGGCCGGCCGACACGCTGACACGGCCGACACGCTGACACCTGAGCCGAGTCCAGGGAGGGCGTCGCTGACATCAGAGCGACAGGCTGCCAGCGATAGGCTGCTCAATGTGACGGCTCGCCAGAGGGTGGAGCTGCACCTGGCACAGCGCCAGCAAGCTGAGTCATCAGTCCCGGGGACCAGCGGGGGCCGACCCGTGGCGACCCTCAGCACCCGAGGGTGCCCACTCCCAACCTGGACTGCAGAGTGGAAAGAACAAGCCATGGTCAGACTCTTGCAGACAGCCACGCTGACTCGGACTGAATGTGGCACAAATAGAATAGCGACAGAGCCGCTCCGCTGGTGGTTTCAATTATCCTCTGCCGGCTGTTTGCGACGCCACAAAGCAGTCCAAGAATTCAACTCCGATAGAAAAGCAAACCAATCAATCACAGGAGGCAAAAAGTCCTCAGAGCCCAGGTGTTTGATTGGCCGTCGGCACCAGGCGACTCTCTTTGCAGAGACATCTGCCCTCTGCTGGGCAGCTGCAGCTCACGTGGGCAGGATCCATTAGATTAGAGACTCAAACCCAGAGAAAAAAGCACGTCTGTCAATCTTATCTTGACTTGTGGCTAAAAGCACAGCAAGCGGTCTGGTTTTTTAAAAGCAGCATCGTTATGGCGGCAATACAGAGAGAACAACGTGCAAACCTTAACCTCAGTGTGGATTCACTTTGATATCATTGCTGCATATTCAGGTCCGGATTTGATACAAGTCCATATTATTTATCCTAAAACAAAATATAATGCGATCGCCTGGACCCGGGCACAGATAGCGCAGATGAACGGGTTTGAGTGAGAAATAGACATCAAACTTTACTCCACTACTGTCAATTGTCTCCCCCTATATCTGCTTACTGTGCTATTGAGCGACCAGAGGAGCGTGTCGTCTGCTGGCAAGCCAACAGACACCCAACTGGCAAGTGTGCAAGTTGTAACCATCAGGAAACTGTTCAACATGTGTTGCTGCTGGAATGTGAGAGTTATGAAGAGGAGAGGAAGGTACTGAAATCAGCTTTACAGAAAGCTAAGCTAAACTTCACTGTAGGGACAGTACTAGGAAAAGCAGTAAGATGACTATACAATCAGTTAATAAAGTATTTGAAAGAAACTGGGTTAGTCGATAGGATTTAGATACCTTTTTTCTTTTAATATTTTCTGTCAATATCTAACGTTCCACACTCCAGTCCGGTAGGTGGCGGTAATGCACGTTTAAGCTGGTTGCCAACCGCCAATCAAATCCATAGAAGTAGAAGAAGGAGGAAGTGATCGGGACGGGAGAGCGAGAAAAAGAAGAAAACGAGATGCTGGAGAATTGCTAGTAGCAGATATTTAAGAAACTTTTAGAACACGTTTTTCCTCCTACAGTCTTATAGTTTACCAGTTTAGTGACCTACTAATCGGGAGTGTAAACTGTAAGTGAGACTGGCTGATATATAGTAGACTTCGGCTAGAAGTTACTGAGAGTTATTCTCCAGTCAATGCACTGTTAGCAAGCTAGTTGGCTAAGCTAGCTAAAGACGTCTATCAGCGTGGAGCGCTCTGTTAACCCAGCAGACATACGCCGCTGCTACGCCTGCCTACAGAGGATCAGCACGGACAGTCGGACACACCAGATAGCGCTTTGAGCCACCTGTGGATGCTCAAACTTCCTCTGGCAACGTTGGATTTCGTGCTGACCAAGGAGCTTCGCCGAGAAGAGCCTGGTGACGCGAGGTTACCAAGCAGCTACCAGAAGCAACGCCTCTAACCTCTTCTGATCTCTAATGACTTCTTCACAAGAGGTGAGAACATTAGAATCTGTTGGTACATTTAATCTGTTAGCTCGCCTATTTATAGGATGTTGTGCTGTATGTCAGAATGATTACTAAGTATTCTCTCTCCCTCGCTAACATTAGCCTGTTAGCTTGGTTCTTCCTACATTTATGATGAGATATTTCACAATGCAAAGCTGCTGCTGTTGTCCAGGTCTGGATCAAATAAAATAACATGCCATTTATTTTATGATGTGACATTTTCTGACATGTTACAGACAGTGTTGGGCAAGTTACATTCATACCTGAGTAGTACAGTACAGGTCATACACAGGCTGTAGGCCTAGTCTATTTCAACACACAGGCTGTAGGCCTAGTCTATTTCAACACACAGGCTGTAGGCCTAGTCTATTTCAACACACAGGCTGTAGGCCTAGTCTATTTCAACAACACACAGGCTGTAGGCCTATTCTATTTAAACACAGGCTGTAGGCCTAGTCTATTTCAACACACAGGCTGTAGGCCTAGTCTATTTCAACACAGTAGGCCTAGTCTATTTCAACACAGGAAACAAGGCTGGCTTCCTCTCCCTGACTCGTTCATCCATCAATGTGGACACAAATCAATTTATACTTCCTACTTATAATTTCAGAAGGAAATATTGTACTTTCTACTCCACTACACTGATTTCACAGCTTTGTTATGATCATCATTGTGTTCCCTGTCTTACCAACCTGTTTACCAAACTGTTACCTGTTTGATTATGTCACAGCTGATTGGCAGGAAGAGATCTGGTGGAGGAAGAGAGCAAGAGACAAAGATGACTTCTTCACAAGAGGTGAGAACATTGGAATTAGGGATGGGCATTTTAAGCAATTTAAATACTCGAGTACTCTCCTTCTATTATGAACGAGTGCTCGAGCACTCGTGCGCGGGGGGGGGGGGGGGTCTGTGTGATTACTATGCTAATGACTGAGCAGGGGTTATCTGCTGGCTGTTCACTCATTGCGTTTTTGCATGGAAAAAGCACTACCTGGAGCATTTTTTGTCAGGAGAGGAACTGACTGATATTGGGTGACGCTAAGCTAACATCTAAAGCCTACCTCAGACAGTAGCCTATCCGATGGTTGGATGGATGGCATTAGCGCTTTGGAGCAGACACGTTGTGAAACAAGCGAAGGCATTTCCATGTCCATTGTCCAGCAATGTCAGGTTATTGTCCAGTATCATCCATTTTACTTTATGATCACTGTTACATTAACGTAAATCCACGGATTACAAGGTCCGGTGTTCTGCCAAAAAGTGAAAACTGACCAGTGTGATTAACGTTACAGCTGCAGCTGAATAGTGATCACCATTAGGGATGCAACGATTATAAATTTTGATGTACGATTATAGTCTGAGAAAAAACCACGATTATCACGGTTTCACGATTATTGTTATGGACGTATAAAAATCACATGAGCATTCTCTAAATAGAGGTTTTATTGTATTTCCCCCACAATCTTAACAGTTGCTGCCTTCCGGAATACTAATGCACGATATGGATTTTTACAGCCGATAGTATAGGCCTACGCTAACCGATAAATATTCTCCTGGCCAATAACCGATACGTTAAACATACTATTGTTACTTTTTTCACATTTTTGTATTTAAAAAAATAAGTTCTTAACCTGTATTTTATGCACACCTGGGATTAAAAAAAGAAGAAAGGGCAGATGTAGTGAGCAAAGATGGATGATTTAATATTCCATGGCTCTGACCTAATCAAATCTAACTGACATCACTATTGTGAACATAAAACAAACAACATTTCTGATATAATATATATATATATATAATACAAAAAATATTTTATTATTATTTTATAGACGCGAAAGCCTATAGCTGCTTAGTCTGCAGAAAAAAACACAAAAGGCATAGTAACTTAGACTCTTATTGGCATGTTACTGGCAACTAAATGTGCCGTCTGAAATGAATTTTGCATTGGGGTCAGTTCTATTGAAGTGATGATGGGGCAGGCATGGAAAGCCTCACTATAAGCCATCATGTGTCGTTTCACTTTTTACTGGAAAATGCTCCCTCTGGATTAAAGAAAGGACACTCTGTGGTGTTGACTGGTGTTTGTTATGTAAATGTGCGCATTTGTTTTCCTTGTCTCAGTCAGATCATGACTGCCAAGCAGCTAGCTACGTTAGCTTCACGTTATTAGGCCTACATGTAACGTTAGCGGGTTGCTTTTGGAGTTGACACAAACCCTTGATGTTTCTTTTCGTGTAAAGCATGCGGTTCTCTATGGTTTAGGCCAGCGCTGGGAGCATGAAGTGCTTTAAATGCGGGGATGTTTGGTCACAACGAGCTTGAGGAACTATGTACGCTAGGCTATGGCCAGCTAGCTAACATTAGCCACAACAGCTAACGACGTTAACGTCAATGACTGTATGTTAACGCTAAACAAATCCGCTGCCTCTTCCCCACGTTTGGTTTAACGTAACACCAGCTCAGACTTTCCCCTAATCTCAGAAACCTTGCGGGACATGTATTGCAACATTTATGTTGGGCATCCATGGCTAGGCTACAGACTGGCTACTACTGGGAGACATGGCAGCTGCCTGTGTTTGGTGCCTCCGCTAAATAGTCCGTGCGGAAACGAAGCGAGAGAGACAGGTTCCTCTCCTTCCAGCGCCGTCTGCGCCGCATGGGAGTTTAAACTGACGGACTGTTGTGAAACAAAACACTCGGTGTAGCGGAGCCTCTGCGGTTATATAACCGTGACGTTTTAAATCGCGGTTAATAGTCAAACCGGTTAACCCCTGCATCCCTAATCACCATGAAGCGATTGTCTCCCAAAAAGTGATTCTTTCTCCACATTTCTTGTGACTAACGTTATGGGAAACGACAGTGTAGTCAGTAAACTAGTGCAATGTTTTGAATGAGTTTTATCGGGCGTGCGCTATGAAGAAGCGTGCGTATCATTCGGGAGAATATTTCCAGCCACCATTTTCGGGATGAGCTGGAAAACGTCCGGTTAAAACTTTCAAAATAATGTTACTTAAACAAAAGTAAATAGCTTATTGATGCACGTTGGAGGAGAAAAAGTATGTCAACGAATGAAGCAGCAAACCTTGTATCAAAATACTCATGATGTTATATGGCGTGAAACTGTGGCTGTAACGCATTACTCAAAATAAATAAGGTTTAATAAGCGTTTTATTTTGAAAGCAACAAAGCGGATGACGTACTTGTACATTCTGGCTGACTTGACGCCCGTGCAGTTCATGCTGCCAGATCCACATGACGATGCGTGCGTAGATCTTAGACCATTTTTAAAGGGGTGGGGAGTGGGGCGAGTACCTGAACAGCAGAAACGTTACTCGAATACTGACGTTATGAACGAGTGCTCGAGTACCCGAGTACTCGCACCCATCCCTAATTGGAATCTGTTGGTAAATTTAATCTGTTAGCTCGATGTTGTTGATGTATGTCACAATGATTACTAAGTATTCTCTCTCCCTCGCTAACTTTGCTAACATTAGCCTGTTAGCTTGGTTCTTCCTACGATGAGATATTTCACAATGCAAAGCTGCTGCTGTTGTCCAGGTCTGGATGAAATAAAATAACGTGTCATTTATTTTATGATGGGACATTTTCTGATATGTTACACACAGTGTTGGGCAAGTTACATTCAAAATGTACCTACTAGTTATTTTCTTTTGAAAGTAATAAGTTACTTTACAATATTATTGTCTGTGTAGAGTAACTTGTTACTTATCACACTACTTTTGCGTTGCTTTCACCAAAATAACCGCAGAACGACACCACCGTCCCGAAAAAGATTTTCAACCGCCCTAAAGTCAGTGTAAACCATCCACAGTTCTAAATGTTATCCTTTTACTTTGTTATTGTCATCTATAGTGGTTATCTGCATAAAAAACACAATTTGATTAGGAAATGATTATATATTTAAGATGTGCTTTGATCAAAATAAAAAATTAAGTCTTGGGCCAAGACTTAATTAATTAAAACTACTAATGCCAAGACTCTTGGCATTAGTAGTTTTAATTATTATAAGCTGCTTAGAACTATAGTGTAGGAAGTTACAGTAAACAGGGCATAATTCCCTCTAATATTTTTGTGTGAAGTCATAACGTTATAATTGACCTTCAACCAATACTTGACTTTACTGAGTAGATGAATGCATCATAATGTAACTCAATGCACCCTAACGAGGAGCTGACAGCAGCTCAGTTTCAAGTTGTTACTCACATTACTTGACATAGTACAGTAACTGGTATAATTTCCTAATGGCTAAAAGTAATATATTACCTGTAATGTGTTACTTTTGTAATGTGTTTCCCCCAACACTGGTTACACAGTACATACAACAAGATATGTTTATCTGTTAGCATATGCTTTCATATCATAAAATACTTGGTCAGATATAGTAATGACTTATATCCTTTATATCTTCCTCCATGAAACAGAGAGACACCAACAGACCAAAACGCCACCGCTCTCTGCAGTGTGGGACATCTTTCAGTCAGTCAGGTGACCTAAAAACACATCAACGCATTCACACTGGAGAGAAGCCATTCTCCTGTGACCAATGTGGGAGGAGCTTCAGTCAGTCAAGTCACCTAAAAACACATCAACGCATTCACACTGGAGAGAAGCCATACTCCTGTGACCAATGTGGAAGCAGCTTCAGTCAGTCAAGTGACCTAAAAAAACATCAACGCATTCACACTGGAGAGAAGCCATTCTCCTGTGACCAATGTGGGAGGAGCTTCAGTCAGTCAAGTGCCCTAAAAATACATCAACGCATTCACACTGGAGAGAAGCCATTCTCCTGTGACCAATGTGGAAGCAGCTTCAGTCTGTTAACTAACCTAACAAGACATCAACGCATTCACACTGGAGAGAAGTCGTACTCCTGTGACCAATGTGGGAGGAGCTTCAGTCGCTCAAGTACCCTAAAAACACATCAACGCATTCACACTGGAGAGAAGCCATTCTCCTGTGACCAATGTGGAAGCAGCTTCAGTCACTCAAGTCACCTAAAAAGACATCAACGCATTCACACTGGAGAGAAGCCATACTGGTGTGACCAATGTGGGAGGAGCTTCAGTCAGTTAAGTGACCTTAAAAGACATCAACGCATTCACACTGGAGAGAAGCCATACTGGTGTGAACTATGTCCGAGAAGGTTCAGTGAGTCAAGTCAACTAACAAAACATCAACACATTCACACTGGAGAGAAGCCATTCTCCTGTGACCAATGTGAGGGCAGCTTCAGTCGCTCAAGTGACCTAGCAGAACATCAACAACACATTCACAGAAAGTGTTCGGGCTAGCCTCACGCATTCACACTGGAGAGAAGCCATACTGGTGTGAACTATGTCCGAGAAGGTTCAGTCTCTCAGGTCAACTAAAAAGACATCAACGCATTCACACTGGAGAGAAGCCATTCTCCTGTGACCAATGTGGAAGCAGCTTCAGTTGGTCAGGTGACCTAAAAACTCAACGCATTCACACTGGAGAGAAGCCGTACTGGTGTGACGGGGTGTACGTTTTCCTCTCACCTGTGGTGCTATTTATCCACCTAGATCGTTTTGTGTTAGTTGCCTGAGTTTTGGAGATATCAGCCCTAAAGATTTCTGCCTTCTCTCAAATACAATGGAACTGGATGACACTCGGCTTGTGGTGGTCAAGTGACAAAAACATACATTTGAAAAACTCAACAGCAATATGTCTCTTTCCAGAAATCATGACCAGGTTTCGCTGTCCCTACTAGTGCGTAAATATCGTTGTTGCTCTACTGTTTTAATGGACCGTTTTTCTCATATAAAGTGTTTAGGGATGCACCGATATGAAAATTTTGGCCGATACCGATAACGGATATTGACATTGGCTGAGTTTCCCAACAAAGAAGCTTCTTAAGAGTTAAGAAGCTTCTTAAGGAGTTAAGAAGCTTCTTAAGGGCCTGTGTCCACCTGGCGTCTTTTCCTCAGGTCCAGCGTCTATTTTCAATTGTTTCCAATGGGAGGAGAGCGTATGCGAGCGCACACGGACGTGTAGAGAAAGTGCAGAGCGCCCAGCGTCTTTTTTCGGCGTTTTTGTGCGCCGACTCCCAGCGCTTCCAGCTGAAAATATTTTAACTTTTCAGAAAGACGCTGGTGTCGGCTGCTCCTTTTCTGGTAACTAATCATATGGAAAAACTATCGCAACAGAGACAGAACGGCTCAATTGTGGGAGCAGATCGGCTAGACACTTAATATTTCTGGTGAGTGTTGTGCTTACTGCTTTTAATAGCGTAGCCTACCTGTGTTGTTAGCTTGCTAGCTGTCAGCTATCAAGCTGAACTAACGTTACTTGCAGACTGCTTCCTTGTATATTGTGCGCTGGGATCAGCGTTCCCCAGCGCACTCCCAGCTTTTAACGTCGGAAAAAGAAGCTAGGTGGACACAGGCCCTAAGGAGTTAAGAAGGCTCCAAAGAAGTGTTTCCCAAACGCCTTCTTAACAGAAGAGAAAAATAAAAAAAATAGAAGGCTCTTAAGAAGCATCTTAACTGGAGCGGCTCACTTGATGGCACTCTGAGCCCAGCAGTGGGCCACGACTCAGTGGTTGAGAAACACTGTTAACACGTTCAGTGCCAGCGACGCCATATGGCGTCATTAGAAATTTACCGTACAGTGCCAGCGACGCCAAATGGCGTCATAACTCCAAATTGTTTTTTTGACGGGGGGGTGTCGATCTAAGCTTCTTACGTCGCCTCTAACAATATTGTAGCTATTGGAGGTCGATAACCTATTTTACAAACCCATTAGGTGGCGACAGCACTCTCCTGATCAGAGAAAAAGGAGCCAAACACACAGAAATAGTCACTGGGCAAAATGAGGAAATCGCATCGCATCCGTCCGTATGCATCGACGTGCCTCCATAAACGAGCACAACGCCAGCTGTGCCCCCAGCAGCAGCATCCGCTGTCACAACTGAGCACTTCCATGTACGCTGCAACAGCACATTCACATAATCAGCATTATTATTCCGAACTGGAAGCATGCCAGCCCGTGACAAACACACGCGGAACCAAAAAGCTGAATGTCGCGCACCATTCACTGTGTGTGCGCAGCAAACTCAGCAGAGACTGAGAGCCACCAGACACATAAGACACACCCAGGAGGCGTGTGCAGTTGAGGGGGGGGGGGGGGGGAGCACGGAGAGCAGCAGAGCAGCATACACTTCACCCAGACAGACCCAGACATCAGAAAATTAGCTTCAGAGTCAGAGATGTGCTTGAAATGTTTAATTTCACAAAAGGCTCGTTATCTCAGCTCGTAGAAAAAAAGGTATGTTTTTCGTTCAATCAAGCTATCTTCTCCGGCTCATAACTAAAGAACGGAAAATGGGATCAATAAACTTTTTTTTGCAGGTGATAGAAGAGAGTCTCATCGTTATTTGTGCGTGTTCAGTGTTTACATAGTAATTATTAAAAAAATTATATGACTGTTTTAAAATGCATTGCGGCCTATGTGGCACAGCAAGCAACCTTTTGCCCAAGGGCCGTGGCACTGAAAGTGTTAACACCTAATCATGGTCATGTTAAACTTTATTAAACATTATTTATTTCAGACATGGACTGCAGTTCAAATTGCTTTATATACACAGCATACAACAAAACAGAGAAACACTACAGAATTTAAGCGACCTTGGGTTCTGTGAAAGGTGCTATATAAATCCACAACATTATAAAAGGAATCCATTCTGATTAGAGGAATATAGCCTACGGTAAAACATTTAAAACACAAGTAACCATACATACAGGGGAGATTTTCAAGTGTTCCTCAATTTTAAACACTAAAGGGTGCATGAAAGAAAGGAAAAAGGGAAAAACACAAGAGGAACAGTGGACACAAGTATCTCCTTTTGCCTGACGCGGCTGGATCTGCCAGTGTTTCGTCATTAAGAAGGTGTTAAGAATGCCCCAGACCCTTCTTACAAAACCTTCTTAACGAAAGATCATCTTAGCGCTAAGAAGCTTTTGGGAAACGCAGCCTTCTTAACGGAGGATAATTGGAAGATAATTTTAGGCTAAGAAGCAATCGGGAAACGCGTTGGCTTCGTTGGCTTCTTACGGAAGCCTTAAGAAGGGTCAAAGAAGCTTCTTAGCGCTAAGAAGCTTTTGGGAAACGCATGCCTTCGTAAAGAAGCAATTGGGAAACGCGTTTGCTTCTTAACACATTGAGTGCCAGCGACGCCATATGGCGTCATTAGAAATTTACCGTAGGCTGCCAGCGACGCCAAATGGCGTCAGTAACTCGAAATTGTTTTTTTGACGGGGGGGTGTCGATCTATGCCTCTTACATCGCCTCTTACAATATGATAGCTATTGAATGTGTCTAACCTATTTTACAGAACCCTTAGGTGGCGACAGCGCACTCCAGATGAGAGAAAGTGGAGTAAAACACACAGAAGAAGTCGTTTGGGAAGAGGAAATCGCCTCGCATCCGTCCGTATGCAGCTGCTTCATTGAAGCATAACGTAGCTGTGCCCCTGCAGCAGCCAATCTGCTGTCACAATTGAGCACCTCGTGTCCGCTGCATTCGCATGATCAGCCGTGGAGTTCTCAACTGGAAGCATGGTGACATACACGCGGGTGTAAAAAAGCTGGACTAGCGGACTTTTCACTGCTGAGCACACGCAGAGCAAACGCACTCACAGCAGAGCAGAGCAGAGAGATACTCCTCCCACAACGGGGGGGGGGGAGGAGGGGGGGAGGTGGGGCACGCAGGACACTACAGACCCAGGCAGCTGCAGCATTACATCAGAAAATATTAGCAATGAGTCAATGATGTGCTTGAAATGCTTCCTTTCACAAAAGGGTCATTATCTCAGCTCGTAGAAAAAAAGGTCTGTTTTTGGTCTAATCAAGCTATCTTCTCCGGCTCATAACTAAAGAACGGAAAATGGGATCAATAAACTTTTTTTTGCAGGTGATAGAAGAGAGTCTCATCGTTATTTGTGCGTGTTCAGTGTTTACATAGTAATTATTAAAGAAATTATATGACTGTTTTAAAATGCATTGCGGCCTATGTGGCACAGTACAGCACCTTTTGCCCAAGGGCCGTGGCACTCAAAGTGTTAAGGGGGCCTTAAGAAGGGTTGAATTAGCTTCTTAGCGCAAAGAAGCTTTTGGGAAACCCAGCCATTGCTGTTATGGCCGCTAACCGATATTTACCGATGTCGATATGATCTGTATACAAACACATTTCTATGATAATAATATTTTGTGAAAATTTGTGAAAATTTTGGCTACCGATAACCAATATTAACATTGCAACATCAGACCTATTTAACATAATGCCGATATGTTAAAAAATGACTGACATCGGCCGATACCAATATGATTGTCGATATATCGTGCATCCCTAAAAGTGTTGAATATGTCTAAAAATAAGGCATATTAAATTATCCTTTGTCAAAGTCAGATTCTTCACATACTCCATTCCAGTTATAAATCATTAAATAATTTCTAAATGCAACTATAGATTTGTCAGTTCTGCTTCTCTTGTATTTTATTTCCTTAATTAAACTCCCTCTTCTTCCTATAATCACATTCATGAATTGAAAAGACAGGCAGGTGATCGCTAATGTCGTTAATTAATAATCCACTCAGTGTTGTTTTCCATAATGGTTTGTGAATATATTGTTCATCAGAGTGGTACAGTGGGATGTTATCTGACACACACTGTGCATCTGGTTGTTGTGCATAATATGTATGTTACATCTCCAATGCTCTGTGATGTCCATATGAAATAAACCTCACCTAACCGAACCTCTTCTGCTTGGTTTTGTGACTGTTGGGAAAAAGGCTCCTACTGTACATTACTTCAATAATTCCATCTGTCATTTTACGTTTGTCCGGATTCAACAGGTCTATGTGGAAATCCCCACAAACCTCATTGACCTTTTGCTTTGTTATGGTAAACAACCTTTCCATATTTTCCGTGCAGGTTTCCATGTGAGATGCTGGTTCTCTAGACACACTGTGAGTGCTTCATAACTTCACAGAACACCTGAGGTTCTCTAGACACACTGTGAGTGCTTCATAACTTCACAGAACACCTGAGGTTCTCTAGACACACTGTGAGTGCTTCATAACTTCACAGAACACCTGAGGTTCTCTAGACACACTGTGAGTGCTTCATAACTTCACAGAACACCTGAGGTTCTCTAGACCATACATGGGCAACATACGGCCCGCGATGGAATTGCAAAAAAAAAAAAATTTTTTTTTTTTTTTTTTTTTTTTACAGTGCACCTGAACGCAACATGCAAGATACCGGCTGAATAAGTGTCCAAATGTTCATGTCATTCTGGCCAATACTCTTCTGTTATAGCATTTCAGTCTGGAATATGGAATATATTTCAATAATATTTATGACTAAAAGGCTAAAAGTAATCTCATGTGTAAGAAATGACTGTTCTACATTGAAGTAGAAATTTAAATAATTAACTTGTTGGTTTTGGATTTATTTAGCTTCAAGAGTGCATTTTTGTTCTTGTGTGACCCTCAACACAGGCTTTGAGAATCCCGGGCCACTTACTGATACTTAAGCTTAAAATAACCCACTCATATTCTGGTTTATTTCAAGAAAAACATTTCGGCTAGTGGAAATTCGAATTGGCTGGTAACTTTAAAATCTAGCTGCCATATTGGCAGGTGGTCAAAAAAGTTAATTTCAAGCACTGAAGAGGGAGAGCGGGTGGTGACATAGGAGTGAGTGAGAAAAGGATCAAATATTGGTGGTTAAGACTGAATAATGACATCACAACTGTTAATTTAAAATGAGTTATTCCTCTAAACCTGGCTTCAAATGCCCAAAATGTTTCGCGCTGGCGCCGTTCGGCCCTCAGCAAAAACTGGTAGCGAGGACATTTTTTTGTGGCCCTCTCTATGATCAAAGTTGCCCATCCATGGGTTACAGCATGACAATATTTGTTCGGCCCCCGGCAACAATCTGGGTTTCTCATGTGGCCCCCCATGAAAAACAGTTGCCCACCCCTGCTCTAGACACACTGTGAGTGCTTCATAACTTCACAGAACACCTGAGGTTCTCTAGACACACTGTGAGTGCTTCATAACTTCACAGAACACCTGAGGTTCTCTAGACACACTGTGAGTGCTTCATAACTTCACAGAACACCTGAGGTTCTCTAGACACACTGTGAGTGCTTCATAACTTCACAGAACACCTGAGGTTCTCTAGACACACTGTGAGTGCTTCATAACTTCACAGAACACCTGAGGTTCTCTAGACACACTGTGAGTGCTTCATAACTTCACAGAACACCTGAGGTTCTCTAGACACACTGTGAGTGCTTTATAACTTCACAGAACACCTGAGGTTCTCTAGACACACTGTGAGTGCTTCATAACTTCACAGAACACCTGAGGTTCTCTAGACACACTGTGAGTGCTTCATAACTTCACAGAACACCTGAGGTTCCTCTAGACACACTGTGAGTGCTTCATAACTTCACAGAACACCTGAGGTTCTCTAGACACACTGTGAGTGCTTCATAACTTCACAGAACACCTGAGGTTCTCTAGACACACTGTGAGTGCTTCATAACTTCACAGAACACCTGAGGTTCCTAAGCCAGTGGTTCTCAAATGGGGGTCCGTGGCACTTTGCCAGGGGGTCCGCGAAAAGTTTTCAAGTAATTTTTTTTTTTTTTTTTTTTAATTAAAAAATAAAATGCTACATGTTACTTATTCCTTCTCAAACTACTTCCTACATGGTGCTAGTCTATCAAAATATCTTGGCTGTCATTGATTGTGTTGCATAGTGGTTTTCTTTTCTTTTTTTATATATAATTTATTAAGAGGAAAAAGAGGTGTACAGAGTTATGCAGGAAAGTACAAATCAAGGGGGTTGTCCCTCCATATTTTCAAATTTACCCCCATTCCTCTCCTCCCCAACCCACCCCCATTGCCGAAGCACAAGCACAAAAAACATAGCATAGTGGTTTTCTGTACTGTTGACAAATTGTGATATTGTAAGTCGGATAAAACAAAAGTGTCTGCTAAATGACGTAATGTAAATGTAATGTAATAAAAAAAAAAAAATTTTTTTTTTGCAAAATCTTCATAGTTCAACGAAAATAGTTTATGCTTTAAATCTAAAATCGTTCATGGATTACGTAAGGGATAATGTATATTGAGGCGGTGATTACGGGGGAAATAATGACCGACAGGTGGATTGAGCCCGACGCGCCAGCGGAGGGCTTAATCGTTCACCTGAAGGTCATTATTTCCCAGTAATCACCACCTCAATATACATTATCCCGCTTAGAACACGGCCTACAACTAAATCATTCAATAATCGGACAAAAATAATTATTCAAATAGATTTTTTAATAGCGTTTTCAATGACAAAGCGGTTTCATTCGTAATTGGCACACAAGACACCACAGCTGCAACTGGTTGGCCTAATTAGTAGTGTCTGCAGACAAAAAGCTCTTATCAACTGATTAATCCAGGTGTGGCAGAGCAGCGGTCGGTTGTCGAGAAATAATGACCGGTGAATATTGTTGATTGACCAATCAGAATCGAGTATTCAAGAGAGCCGTGTTCTAAATTCTAATAACAAACCTATCAAATTAAAAGTCAAGCACGTTACCGTGGAAACAATTAAGCTTAGTCCAAAATCACAAATCAGAATGAGGGGGTCCCCGGTATATTTTCTATCTTGTAAGGGGTCCTTGGCTGAAAAACATTTGAGAACCTCTGTCCTAAGCAACCGCCACTACGTTTGCCGCTACACAACTCTAAAATAACACAACGCTCCGTGCTTCAGCCATCATAGGCACACAGCATGGTAACTTGGTAACAGATCTCTCTCACACGCACACGCACACGCACACACACACACACACACACATACACTAATCACAAAGTGACATCTCAAGTATCTGAAAGGAAACTGCTCACCCATAACAAGCTCCTGAGAATCTCCATAGAGCGTGGAATTCCAAGATAAAAAAATTATAATAAAAAAGGCCAGGTACAGTTACTGTACACCTTATTATCAACAGAGAAGAAATGTGTTTGCAATATCCAGATGAGCAGAAACACAACATACACGGTAATATAAGACAACAAATTCATATATTCATATTTTGAATCTACCTTGATTGTCTCTGCTTATGCACTGTATTGTGTTATCAGTGCATTATTGCACAGTGTTGTCAGTGTCTTGTAGGGGAAATGTACTTTTACTTGTTTTTGCTCAAACCTGTTTGCTCCCGTAGCTATTGCAGCTGTCATGTTTATTATAATCTGTCATGTCGTCTGATGTTGTTTTTTGTTTACTGTGTTGTTGATGCCTGCTGCAAATCTAATTTCCTTCAGGATATCAATAAAACTGAACTGAACTGAACTGAACTGATAACCCATTGATACCTGATGCAGCATTTGTGTGTATATCCCTCATTTGTGTGTGTATCCCTTTAAGACCGCTAACCGCGTGACGCTTAAAGGGCTACACACACACAAATGCTGCATCAGGTATCAATGGGTTAATCACACTGCGTTCTGGGCCCATTGCCCGTTGGCCTGTTCTATTCTACCTAATCTGCTGTGACCCAGGTTAAAAAGAGCTCTTACTGACGGAGCAAACACACTTTTATATCTCCCTTATACTCGACAAGCGGCCTAGGCTAGCACGCCTGCATGGCCCGACAGCGCCACACGCTGGCCACACTGACCCACTGCTCAGAAGCGGAGATTAGAAAAAGTGAAAGGCGAGTGAGTGGGCGATCACGACAAAAGAGCTGTGATGATCTGAGTCCAGGCCGGCCGACACGCTGACACGGCCGACATGCTCACACCTGAGCCGAGTCCAGGGAGGGCGTCGCTGACATCAGAGCGACAGGCTGCCAGCGATAGGCTGCTCAATGCGACGGCTCGCCAGAGGGTGGAGCTGCACCTGGCACAGCGCCAGCAAGCTGAGTCATCAGTCCCGGGGACCAGCGGGGGCGACCCCGCGGCGACCCCCAACACCCGAGGGTGCCCACTCCCAACCTGGACTGCGGAGTGGAAAGAACAAGCCATGGTCAGGCTCTTGCAGACAGCCACGCTGACTCGGACTGAATGTGGCACAAATAGAATACCAGGGCGACAGAGCCGCTCCGCTGGTGGTTTCATGTATCCTCTGCCGGTTTGCGACGCCACAAAGCAGTCCAAGAATTCAACTCTGATAGAAAAACAAACAAACCAATCAATCACAGGAGGCAAAAAGTCCTCAGAGCCCAGGTGTTTGATTGGCCGTCGGCACCAGGCTGCTCTACTGGTGGTCGACTCTCTTTGCAGAGACATCTGCCCTCTGCTGGGCAGCTGCAGCTCACGTGGGCAGGATCCATTAAGCAGCGTTTCTCAACTGGTGGGTCGCGACCCAAAGGTGGGGCCGTTTTGATTGGGTCGCGGACATTGGCCCAAAAAAAAAAACGTAAAACAAACAACATACAACAAACGTTTTTGATGTACCTCAGCACTCAAGACCCCAACAGACAGTCATACACAGGATTCAAGAAAAAGCTCTAAGCAAACATGAAAAGACAAATTGGACGCTGGCATTCTTGTTAGTAGTATTGACATACTGTAGTAGTTTGAAATGTGATGCTTTTATAAATACAGTAGGTGGCAGTATAATGCAACACATGGATGCCAGCCGCCATGAAACCTAAAAGAGGAAGAATAAGCAAAAGGGGAAGAAGGAGTGGTGCGCTTGTTGACCCATTCTGCTTAGTCACTTCTATCTGTGCGGGCGGCTAAATGTAAGTCATATCCATTTCAATCATATATGTAATAAGAGTTCATTTACATTGTTATGCCGAGTCATTTGCATCTGTATATGACACCAATGTAAATCTAGTATTTGATGTATCCTTGTCTTCCTGTAGAAGCACACATAACAATAGGCCTACTTGTAACAGAAAGACAAGAGGACAGTAACATAGTGTAACCAACATAGTGTACGTTGTCTCGTTGTGTTCTTGTCAGACATGCTGTAGTGTAGTGGCTGCATGTCAGCATGTGAGAACATTTATCATCTAGAGAAGTCACACTTCAAAACACAGTCCGTGTTTCACAGGCTGTAGGCCTAGTCTATTTCAACACACAGGCTGTAGGCCTAGTCTATTTCAACACACAGGCTGTAGGCCTAGTCTATTTCAACACACAGGCTGTAGGCCTAGTCTATTTCAACACACAGGCTGTAGGCCTAGTCTATTTCAACACAGGAAATAAGTCAGATAGGGCTGGCTTCCTCTTCCTGACTGGCTCCTCTGCGGCTGCTCTGGGCCGAACATTAACATGAAGCATGAATGTGGACACAAATCAATTTATACTTCCTACTTATAATTTCAGAAGGAAATATTTCTACTTTCTACTCCACTACACTGATTTCACAGCATTGTTATGATCATCATTGTGTTTCCTGTCTTACCAACAGTCTCTGTTTGATTATGTCACAGCTGATTGGCAGGAAGAGATCTGGTGGAGGAAGAGAGCAAGAGACAAAGATGACTTCTTCACAAGAGGTGAGAACATTAGAATCTGTTGGTCAATTTAATCTGTTAGCTCACCTATTTATAGGATGTTGTACTGTATGTCAGAATGATTGCTAAGTATTCTCTCTCCCTCGCTAACTTTGCTAACATTAGCCTGTTTGGCGTGGTTCTTCCTACATTTATGATGAGATATTTCACAATAAGGGCTGGGTATTGGTTCAAATTTCAAGAATCGATTCGGATTCACAAGATTCTCAATCGATTAATCCCGATTCGATTCCGATTCGATTAATTTCAATATCGATATGGTTAGTGATACCATAGACATGTTTTTTTTAGCTGTAACCTGAATTACATGACTGTCCAGTTATGTAACACAGGAGTTCCCAACCTTTTTTGCGCCAAGGACCGGTAGATACATGGGAAAAAAAGTTGCGGACCGGTTGTCAATTTTAATGGTTTTAGTTACACATATATTTACCCACCAGGTGGTGAAAAAGGGTAAATAACAGCCTTTTCATCTGTCAATAAAGACACTTTCACAATTATGCACAGTGATTTGATTTCAGCCTATATAATTTCTAAAAGTAATAATGATCAAACATTTCCATTTATGTAGCCTACACTATTTATGTTTTTGTTTCAACTACAAACATAAATAAATGTCAACTTGAAACTATGTTTCAACTACCACACACAGCCTATAATATTATAGCCTATGTTTATTAAAAAAAATAAAAAATAAAATAAACAATCTCTTTGGACATATGAATCGATATCAAAGGATTAAAATAAAAATTGATTTTTTTTTTTAACCCAGCCCTATTCACAATGCAAAGCTGCTGCTGTTGTCCAGGTCTGGATGAAATAAAATAACGTGCCATTTATTTTATGATGTGACATTTTATGATGACACCACCGTCCCGAAGAAAAGAATGTCAACTGCCCTAAAGTCAATGTAAACTGTCCACAGTTCTAAATGTTATCCTTTTACTTTGTTATTGTCATCTATAGTGGTTATTTGCATCAAAAACACAAATTGATTAAAAGTAGGAAATGATTACATCTTTATTTTTATGTGCTTTGATTAAAAAAATAAAAAGAAGTCTTGGCATTAGTAGTTTTAATTATTATAAGCTGCTTAGAACTATAGTGTAGGAAGTTACAGTAAACAGGGCATAATTCCCTCTAATATTTTTGTGTGAAGTCATAACGTTATAATTGACCTTCAACCAATACTTGACTTTACTGAGTAGATGAATGCATCATAATGTAACTCAATGCACCCTAACGAGGAGCTGACAGCAGCTCAGTTTCAAGTTGTTACTCACATTACTTGACATAGTACAGTAACTGGTATAATTTCCTAATGGCTAAAAGTAATATATTACCTGTAATGTGTTACTTTTGTAATGTGTCTCCCCCAACACTGGTTACACAGTACATACAACAAGATATGTTTATCTGTTAGCATATGCTTTCATATCATAAAATACTTTGTCAGAGATAGTAATGACTTATATCCTTTATATCTTCCTCCATGAAACAGAGAGACACCAACAGACCAAAACGCCACCGCTCTCTGCAGTGTGGGACATCTTTCAGTCAGTCAGGTGCCCTAAAAACACATCAACGCATTCACACTGGAGAGAAGCCATTCTCCTGTGACCAATGTGGGAGGAGCTTCAGTCTCTCAAGTCACCTAAAAAGACATCAACGCATTCACACTGGAGAGAAGCCATTCTCCTGTGACCAATGTGGGAGGAGCTTCAGTCAGTCAAGTCACCTAAAAACACATCAACGCATTCACACTGGAGAGAAGCCATTCTCCTGTGACCAATGTGGGAGGAGCTTCAGTCAGTCAGGTGACCTAAAAATACATCAACGCATTCACACTGGAGAGAAGCCATTCTCCTGTGACCAATGTGGGAGGAGCTTCAGTCAGTCAGGTGACCTAAAAATACATCAACGTATTCACACTGGAGAGAAGCCATTCTCCTGTGACCAATGTGGAAGCAGCTTCAGTCACTCAAATGTCCTAAAAATACATCAACGCATTCACACTGGAGAGAAGCCATTCTCCTGTGACCAATGTGGAAGCAGCTTCAGTCACTCAAATGTCCTAAAAATACATCAACGCATTCACACTGGAGAGAAGCCATTCTCCTGTGACCAATGTGGAAGCAGCTTCAGTCACTCAAATGTCCTCAAAAGACATCAACGCATTCACACTGGAGAGAAGCCATTCTCCTGTGACCAATGTGGGAGGAGCTTCAGTCAGTCAGGTGAACTAAAAACACATCAACGCATTCACACTGGAGAGAAGCCGTACTCCTGTGACCAATGTGGGAGGAGCTTCAGGCAGTCAGGTGAACTAAAAATACATCAACGCATTCACACTGGAGAGAAGCCATACTGGTGTGAACTATGTCCGAGAAGGTTCAGTTGCTCAACTCACCTAACATCACATCAACGCATTCACACTGGAGAGAAGCCGTTCTCCTGTGACCAATGTGAGGGCAGCTTCAGTCTCTCAAGTGACCTAGCAGTACATCAACAACACATTCACAGAAAGTGTTCAGGCTAGCCTCATGCATTCACACTGGAGAGAAGCCATAATGCTGTGACGTGGGGGGTAAGACAAACTCCACTTAAAGGGACAGCTCACCCTAAAATCCAAAATACATATTTTCCTCTCACCTGTGATGCTATTTATCCACCTAGATTGTTTTGTGTTACTTGCCTGAGTTTTGGAGATATCAGCCCTAAAGATTTCTGCCTTCTCTCAAATACAATGGAACTGGATGGCACTCAGCTTGTGGTGGTCGAAGTGACAAAAACATACATTTGAAAAAACTCAACAGCAATATGTCTCTTTCCAGAAATCATGGCCCGGTTATTCAAGATAATCCACAAACCTTGTTGTGAGCAGTTTCATGTAGGAACTATTTTCTTTAGACCGAACTACACCTGCTAGCTGCTAGCTAGTTCCTACATGAGACTGCTCACAACTAGGTCTGTGTTATCTTGGGAAACCGGGTCATGTACTGTTCATTAGGGGTGGGGGAAAAAATCGATACACCACAGTATCGCGATATTTTGCCTGACGATATTGTATCGATATTTGGACGCCAAGTATCGATATTGCAATTTTTTTTTTTTTTTTTTTTTTGCAGGCCATGCCAGGCCACCAGGCTACTATAAACTTTAGTTCCAAGGCCAGCAGTAAACAAACGGTAGCATATTTTCATTTTGTTTTAACAGTAACAGTTTTATCATAACAGTAATTTACAAATTCCCCAGTTGAATGAGGCTGCACAAGATGTTTTGTGTAAGTGAAGTTGCAAAAACTACATAAGTACAGTAGTCCACACACACATCCAGTGTGTGGTGGACTGTAAGTAGACTGTAACAAACAGTTCAGTTTGTCAGGTGCATGCAACTATGACATGACTTTATGAAAGTTGTTGGTCTGTCTACTTGACAATGTTGCTGCAATAAAATGGTTGAAGTCAGATGTACAGACTGAAAAATTGTTCTTATATAAACCAGATGTTGACAAAGTTTTCCTTTGGGGACATCATTTGCAGTTGAAAAAGTAAGAAATCGCAATATATCGAAATATCGCAATATTCAATATATCGCAAAATCGATATATCGCAATATCGAAAATATCGCAGTATCGCAATACTATCGTATCGTGACTCAAGTATCGTTTCAGTATCGTATCGTGGGCATCTGGTGATTCCCACCCCTAGTGTTCATGATTGATGTTATTAATTACTCTGCACAAACAGATAAGAAGAGAAAGAAGATCAAAATAATAGTGAAATCAGCAGAGAGATACCTGGGAATCAAGGGTCTTGTATGTGATGAAATTGAGAAGACACTGAATGGAGGAAGGCATGGGTCACAATCATTGTCATCACAACCACTCTCATCATGTGGTGGGTAGCATCATGTTCTTAGCTAGACTGCAGTGGAATGCAAGAAGCGTTATTGCTAATGGGTACGAATTTAAAAAATGTGTTGCAGATTTACAAGATAAACCTAATGTAATATACAGGAGACGTGGCTGAGATCACAGTGGGATTTTGTAATACAGGGTTATGTAGCTATTCAGAATGATAGGAAGACTGGGAATGGTGGTAGGGTGGCTACATTTGTGAGGAAGGGGACTAGATTTAAAGTAATTAACGTAGGGAAAGAATATGAGTCAATAGTGGTTAAGATATGGACAGAGAAAGATGAGGTTGTTATAGTGAATTATTATAATCCATTTAAAAGATTTGTGCCATGATACATTAGATTAGATTCAGGATCAAATGATCTGGTGTGGGGATTTTAATTCACACACTGCAATGTGGGGAGGTGAGACAACAGATGCACATGGTTCAATTTAGGGATGGGGCCGATCCGATCCAATATCGGTATCGGGTGCCGATATTGGCACTAATTCATGGATCGGATCGGAATCTGATTTCTTTCTTTTTTTTTGCAATTCCAGCGCGGGCGGCACAGGGGGCGCTGGCCGTAATTTGCCCATGTATAATAGTATCCTTCTTTGCCTTGTATATTTTCTTAATTTTGTCTGCTTTTTGCAAGCTATATTTAAAAAAAAAAAATCTTTAATTGGCCAACTCTTTGCCTATACTGTATATTCAAGAAAAATATTGGTATCAGCATAATATCGGTATCGGCAGATATCCAAATTCAGGTATCGGAATCGGATCGGAAGTGAAAAAAGTGGATCGGTGCATCCCTAGATCAATTCTAGAGGAATACATAGAGGATAAGAGATTAGTATGTCTGAATGATGCAGGAGGTACTAGATATAGCAGTGCTCAAAATAAGGAGAGTGCAATAGATCTAAATAGATCTGTTAAAGAAATCCACAGTGGGGAGTGATCATTATCCTATAAGAATTAAGGTTGGAGTAGAAGTGAATCAAGAAGAGGACATTATAATACAGAGATGGACATTTGATAAACGCTGATTGGGAGAATTTTCAGGAAATAAGTTGGGTTAAGGTTGAACCTTTAATTAGAGAGGAAATATTAGATGTGGATGAGTTTAATAAGAAGCTGGTGGCAGCCATTATAGAGTCAGCAAAGGAAACGATACCGATGAGTAAAGGGTGTAAAGATAGGAAAAGTGTACCGTGGTGGGATGAATACGGAATGTATACTTACTCTACGTATTTTCTGTATTTTTGCTTACTTAGACATTCTACTTATTTTTTTCTATCGCATTTACTACTGTTATTCTATGCTATGTTGTGTTCTTCTGCTTATTCTGCTTATTTGCTCAATATTGCATTTACTACTGTTTATTTTATGCTGTGTGTTCTGTAAGCGAGCTACTGTAATTTCCCCCCGGGGATCATTAAAGTCTTTCTGATTCTGATTCTGATTCTGATGAAGACTGTAGGCAAGCAGTTAAACATAGGGGGGGAATCTGAACTATATACAGAGGAAACTGCAGGCTGCAATTGAGATGGTGGAACAGTGGGCAAATAGAACAGGTTAGGATGATTAGATTCCTTGGAGTGTTATTTGATGAGAAGTTGACCTGGAAGCAGCACACTGACAAAGTAAAAGATAAATGTAAAAAGGTCAACAATCTATTAAGATGTTTGTCAGGACGAGACTGGGGAGCAACCAGAGCATCATTGTTTAATGTGTATCAGGCACTGATGAGAGCGTCTTTAGATTAAGGATGTATAGCGTATATGTCAGCAGCAATAAGCCACCTTAAAAAGCTGGACGTGCAGCAAACACAAGGACTTAGAGTAT
The DNA here is from genome assembly GCF_964638095.1 of Poromitra crassiceps. NCBI lineage: Eukaryota > Metazoa > Chordata > Actinopteri > Beryciformes > Melamphaidae > Poromitra > Poromitra crassiceps. The sequence goes on along the minus strand of NC_139637.1, from coordinate 4,959,052 downwards.
GTAGTGGAGGACTTAAGACATCCCCAGTAGCTGCAATTCAGGTGGAAATGGGGGAACAGCCATTGTGGATTCGAAGAATTAAACTTATGTTAGCTTATTGGATTAATTTGCAAGGTCATAACAGTTCTCATCCAACTAAGTTTATCCTACAGGATTGTTGGGAGCGTAACAAAAAAGATTTCATGAGTTTTGGATGGATAGGGAATATAATAGTGAAACGGTATGATCTAAAATAATATACAGTATAGTCCAACAGTTCCATCTTCAATTGTCCCACCCTGGGTATTTGTAAATCCATTAGTAGATTTAAGTATACAGCAACAATTGAGAGAGAAATCTAAGCATGCACACCCTGGGAATATAGCACAAAGTTACATTGATCATCACTTTATAGACAAGTTGATGTTATTTACAGATGGTTCAAAAGACCCTGAAACTGGACGGACAGGAGAGGCAGTCTTTATCCCACAGTATAAGGTAGAGATTAAGAAAAGGACTACAGATCATTTGTCAGTATACACAGTGGAGCTCATAGCTATTTTAACAGCTTTGCAATGGTTGGTAGACGATAGGAAAAACAATGCAGTAATTGCCTCTGACAGCTGGGCAGCGCTTGTGAGTATTAGTTCTTTCAAGTCATGTAGACAATATATTGTTTTTATGATTCATCGTCTTATATATGAACTGTATAAAAGGGATATGACTGTTGGGTTTGTTTGGGTTCCTGCCCATGTAGGGGTAGAGGGAAATGAGGATGTGGACATATTAGCAAAGCAATCACTTAAGTTAATAGATATGGATGTTCCAACAAGTAAAGCGGAGGGTAAGTCAATTATTAAAATATATATGCAGAAAGTATGGCAAGAGCACTGGGATGTAAATGAAACAGGTAGGCATCTGTATCATATTCAGAAGAAGGTTGGAGTAGGAAGTAGGCTGGGCAGGAAGAGACAGCCATGACTCATCTCAGAATAGGACACACTGGATTGCATAGAACACTTAATAAAATAGGAAAACACCCAACTGGCAAGTGTGCAAGTTGTAACCATCAGGAAACTGTTCAACATGTGTTGCTGCTGGAATGTGAGAGTTATGAAGAGGAGAGGAAGGTACTGAAATCAGCTTTACAGAAAGCTAAGCTAAACTTCACTGTAGGGACAGTACTAGGAAAAGCAGTAAGATGAATATACAATCAGTTAATAAAGTATTTGAAAGAAACTGGGTTAGTCGATAGGATTTAGATACCTTTTTTCTTTTAATATTTTCTGTCAATATCTAACGTTCCACACTCCAGTCCGGTAGGTGGCGGTAATGCACGTTTAAGCTGGTTGCCAACCGCCAATCAAATCCATAGAAGAAGAAGAAGAAGGAGGAAGTAATCGGGACGGGAGAGCGAGAAAAAGAAGAAAACGAGATGCTGGTGAATTGCTAGTAGCAGATATTTAAGAAACTTTTAGAACACGTTTTTCCTCCTACAGTCTTATAGTTTACCAGTTTAGTGACCTACTAATCGGAAGTGTAAACTGTAAGTGAGACTGGCTGATATATAGTAGACTTCGGCTAGAAGTTACTGAGAGTTATTCTCCAGTCAATGCACTGTTAGCAAGCTAGTTGGCTAAGCTAGCTAAAGACGTCTATCAGCGTGGAGCGCTCTGTTAACCCAGCAGACATACGCCGCTGCTACGCCTGCCTACAGAGGATCATCACGGACAGTCGGACACACCAGATAGCGGTTTGAGCCACCTGTGGATGCTCAAACTTCCTCTGGCAACGTTGGATTTCGTGCTGACCAAGCAGCTTCGCCGAGAAGAGACTGGTGACGCGAGGTTACCAAGCAGCTACCAGAAGCAACGCCTCTAACCTCTTCTGACTCTTCTGATCTCTAATGACTTCGCACAAGAGGTGAGAACATTAGAATCTGTTGGTACATTTAATCTGTTAGCTCGCCTATTTATAGGATGTTGTGCTGTATGTCAGAATGATTACTAAGTATTCTCCCTCCCTCGCTAACTTTGCTAACATTAGCCTGTTAGCTTGGTTCTTCCTACATTTATGATGAGATATTTCACAATGCGAAGCTGCTGCTGTTGTCCAGGTCTGGATCAAATAAAATAACATGCCATTTATTTTATGATGTGACATTTTCTGACATGTTACAGACAGTGTTGGGCAAGTTACATTCATACCTGAGTAGTACATTACAGGTCATACACAGGCTGTAGGCCTAGTCTATTTCAACACACAGGCTGTAGGCCTAGTCTATTTCAACACACAGGCTGTAGGCCTAGTCTATTTCAACACACAGGCTGTAGGCCTAGTCTATTTCAACAACACACAGGCTGTAGGCCTAGTCTATTTCAACACACAGGCTGTAGGCCTAGTCTATTTCAACACAGTAGGCCTAGTCTATTTCAACACAGGAAACAAGGCTGGCTTCCTCTCCCTGACTCGTTCATCCATCAATGTGGACACAAATAAATTTATACTTCCTACTTATAATTTCAGAAGGAAATATTGTACTTTCTACTCCACTACACTGATTTCACAGCTTTGTTCTGATCATCATTGTGTTCCCTGTCTTACCAACCTGTTTACCAAACTGTTACCTGTTTGATTATGTCACAGCTGATTGGCAGGAAGAGATCTGGTGGAGGAAGAGAGCAAGAGACAAAGATGACTTCTTCACAAGAGGTGAGAACATTGGAATTAGGGATGGGCATTTTAAGCAATTTAAATACTCGAGTACTCTCCTTCTATTATGAACGAGTGCTCGAGCACTCGCGCGCGCGGGGGGGGGGGGGGGGGTCTGTGTGATTACTATGCTAATGACTGAGCAGGGGTTATCTGCTGGCTGTTCACTCATTGCGTTTTTGCATGGAAAAAGCACTACCTGGAGCATTTTTTGTCAGGAGAGGAACTGACTGATATTGGGTGACGCTAAGCTAACATCTAAAGCCTACCTCAGACAGTAGCCTATCTCCGATGGTTGGATGGATGGCATTAGCGCTTTGGAGCAGACACGTTGTGAAACAAGCGAAGGCATTTCCATGTCCATTGTCCAGCAATGTCAGGTTATTGTCCAGTATCATCCATTTTACTTTATGATCACTGTTACATTAACGTAAATCCACGGATTACAAGGTCCGGTGTTCTGCCAAAAAGTGAAAACTGACCAGTGTGATTAACGTTACAGCTGCAGCTGAATAGTGATCACCATGAAGCGATTGTCTCCCAAAAAGTGATTCTTTCTCCACATTTCTTGTGACTAACGTTATGGGAAACGACAGTGTAGTCAGTAAACTAGTGCAATGTTTTGAATGAGTTTTATCGGGCGTGCGCTATGAAGAAGCGTGCGTATCATTCGGGAGAATATTTCCAGCCACCATTTTCGGGATGAGCTGGAAAACTTCCGGTTAAAACTTTCAAAATAATGTTACTTAAACAAAAGTAAATAGCTTATTGATGCACGTTGGAGGAGAAAAAGTATTTCAACGAATGAAGCAGCAAACCTTGTATCAAAATACTCGTGATGTTATATGGCGTGAAACTGTGGCTGTAACGCATTACTCAAAATAAATAAGGTTTAATAAGCGTTTTATTTTGAAAGCAACAAAGCGGATGACGTACTTGTACATTCTGGCTGACTTGACGCCCGTGCAGTTCATGCTGCCAGATCCACATGACGATGCGTGCGTAGATCTTAGACCATTTTTAAAGGGGTGGGGAGTGGGGCGAGTACCTGAACAGCAGAAACGTTACTCGAATACTGACGTTATGAACGAGTGCTCGAGTACCCGAGTACTCGCACCCATCCCTAATTGGAATCTGTTGGTAAATTTAATCTGTTAGCTCACTGTTAGCTCGATGTTGTACTGTATGTCACAATGATTACTAAGTATTCTCTCTCCCTCGCTAACTTTGCTAACATTAGCCTGTTAGCTTGGTTCTTCCTACGATGAGATATTTCACAATGCAAAGCTGCTGCTGTTGTCCAGGTCTGGATGAAATAAAATAACGTGTCATTTATTTTATCATGTGACATTTTCTGATATGTTACAAACAGTGTTGGGCAAGTTACATTCAAAATGTACCTACTAGTTATTTTCTTTTGAAAGTAATAAGTTACTTTACAATATTATTGTCTGTGTAGAGTAACTTGTTACTTATCACACTACTTTTGCGTTGCTTTCACCAAAATAACCGCAGAACGACACCACCGTCCCGAAAAAGATTTTCAACCGCCCTAAAGTCAGTGTAAACCATCCACAGTTCTAAATGTTATCCTTTTACTTTGTTATTGTCATCTATAGTGGTTATCTGCATAAAAAACACAATTTGATTAGGAAATGATTATATATTTAAGGGCATATTTAAATAAATTATTTATTTAAAGTGCTTTGATCAAAATAAAAAATTAAGTCTTGGGCCAAGACTTAATTAATTAACACATTCACTGCCAGCCTTTTTTTTTTTTTTACTGTAGGTAGGTTCTGCCAGAGGGTTTTTTTGAGGATTCTGGCTCATTTTACAAGAGCCGAGGATTATTTTCTGCTTGGAGTTTGTGAACACAAAGTTCACAAAAGTACTAATAGAATGTGTGCTTTCTCTGTCTAAAAGAGTTAGTTTGTAGAGTTAGTAGTTATGTAGATATTAGCCGTTGAGTACAGCATGGTTTCAGCGTCTGAGAGTGAAAGCTGAGATAATCGCAGTTTTGTGAAATTCAATCAAACAGGCAGAACAGTCACTTTAACCATTTATTTTTGGCATCAGTGAGAGATCAGACATCTAAACAATATAGTTCTGAACGCCCTCTCCTTCAAACTCCTCCCTCCGTGGGCGTGTCTGGTGGCTTTCAGCCTGCGTTTGTCACAAGCGAGTGTTCTGCTGCTGCTGCTGCGAGTTTGAGCAGCCTCCCTCCCTGGCAGCGAGTGTGGATAGGGCTCACTTGTCTTGGGTTTGAGAGCTTTGATGAAGCTTTGTGCGATTCTAGGCTTTATGCTGCGTGTTTCAAACTGTGTTTTCCACCCAGTCTATTTTTGGAATCCCCCACCGCCAGCTCCCAGCGCGATAATGCGCGAAAGTGAAAGCGTTTTCGCCAATCCATTTTACAGTAGAGAATGGTTTCCTCGCGCGTTACCCTACAGTTTTGGCTCTGCTTTTCCTAGTGTGGAGAGCACTGTCGCCACTTAGTGGGTCCGTGGAATGGGTTGTACACGTTCGCTGACTCCAATATTTTTATAGGAGACGTGGGGAGCGTTGATCCATGTCCCACCGTCAAAAAAAAAATCTATTTTTTTGACGTATTAACACCTTAAGTGCCATAGCCGAAATAATTCGTCTTACATAATCCAACGCTTAAGTGCCAGAGCCGAGTTTACTCGTCTTACATAAACATTTTTTTTTTTTTGACGGTGGAACATCAATCAACAACTTTTACATCTTCGAGATCACTATTGGAGCAAGATAATGTGTATAATCTATTTTACCGACCCACTAAGTGTTGACAGTGCTCCCCCAGACGACCGAAATCAAAGAAAAAACTGCCGCGGGACCAAGCCGTTCAAGGAAATGCCGTGGCGATTTTACAGTAATCCACTCAAGACTTGTCTTGCCTGAGAGCGGCCGCGCACCGGCAGCAGCACACAGAGAGCGGAGAGCGATTTGCAAAATAGATCATAGGTGAAACACACTTTGAAACACCTCAGAAAGGCCATAATCAACATCTGCCCATCGCCCACGCATTCCCCGGCCCATCTTGACTCGCACAAGGAGCGTCCGCACGCACGCAAGCAGGCAGGCAGGCACACAGGCAGGCAGCAGCAAAAGCGCTTCTGACACGCCCGCTGTACAGCCAGGAGGAAGGAGGAGAACTCCTCCCTCCGTGTGTCTTCTCCTGGAGAGACACACGGAGGGAGGAGTTTGAATGAGAGGGGTGTTTCCTGTTGTTATGGAGGAAATTACTGTTCAAAACTATTGTTTAGAATGTCTGACGGTCTTACTGATGCCAAAAATGAATGGTTAAAGTGACTGTTTCACAAAAAGCCATTTATCTCTGAATAAATTTCCAGACGCTGAAACCATGCTGTACTCAACGGCTAATATCTACATAACTACTAACTCTGCAAACTAACTCTTTTAGACAGAGAAAGCACACATTCTATTAGTTATTTTTAGATGATTGGTGTTCATGAATTCTTAACAGAAAAGAATCCTCGGCTGTTGCTAAAATGAGCCAGAATCGTCAAAAACACCCCTGGCACAACTTACCTACAGGAATGAAAACATGGCTGGCATTCAATGTGTTAATACGTCAGTGGCAGTGAACCGTTGGATTTTTTTTGACGGAGTAATACGTCATTGGCAGTGAACGTGTTAAAACTACTAATGCCAAGACTGTTGGCATTAGTAGTTTTAATTATTATAAGCTGCTTAGAACTATAGTGTAGGAAGTTACAGTAAACGGGGCATAATTCCCTCTAATATTTTTGTGTGAAGTCATAACGTTATAATTGACCTTCAACCAATACTTCACTTTACTGAGTAAATGAATGCATCATAATGTAACTCAATGCACCCTAACGAGGAGCTGACATCAGCTCAGTTTCAAGTTGTTACTCACATTACTTGACATAGTACAGTAACTGGTATAATTTCCTAATGGCTAAAAGTAATATATTACCTGTAATGTGTTACTTTTGTAATGTGTCTACCCCAACACTGGTTACACAGTACATACAACAAGATATGTTTATCTGTTAGCATATGCTTTCATATCATAATATACTTGGTCAGATATAGTAATGACTTATATCCTTTATATCTTCCTCCATGAAACAGAGAGACACCAACAGACCAAAACGCCACCGCTCTCTGCAGTGTGGGACATCTTTCAGTCAGTCAGGTGACCTAAAAACACATCAACGCATTCACACTGGAGAGAAGCCATTCTCCTGTGACCAATGTGGGAGGAGCTTCAGTCACTCAAGTAACCTAAAAATACATCAACGCATTCACACTGGAGAGAAGCCATTCTCCTGTGACCAATGTGGGAGCAGCTTCAGTCAGTCAAGTCACCTAAAAATACATCAACGCATTCACACTGGAGAGAAGCCATTCTCCTGTGACCAATGTGGGAGCAGCTTCAGTCTCTCAAGTGACCTAAAAACACATCAACGCATTCACACTGGAGAGAAGCCATTCTCCTGTGACCAATGTGGGAGGAGCTTCAGTCAGTCAAGTGCCCTAAAAAGACATCAACGCATTCACACTGGAGAGAAGCCATACTGGTGTGAACTATGTCTGAGAAGGTTCAGTCTCTCAAGTCACCTAACAAGACATCAGCGCATTCACACTGGAGAGAAGCCATTCTCCTGTGACCAATGTGTGGGCAGCTTCAGTCTCTCAAGTGACCTAGCAGAACATCAACAACACATTCACAGAAAGTGTTCAGGCTAGCCTCACGCATTCACACTGGAGAGAAGCCATAATGCTGTGACGGGGTGTAAGACAAACTCCACTTAAAGGGACAGCTCACCCTAAAATCTAAAATACATATTTTTCCTCTCACCTGTGGTGCTATTTATCCACCTAGATTGTTTTGTGTTAGTTGCCTGAGTTTTGGAGATATCAGCCCTAAAGATTTCTGCCTTCTCTCAAATACAATGGAACTGGATGGCACTCAGCTTGTGGTGGTCGAAGTGACATGAACATACATTTGAAAAAACTCATCAGCAATGTCTCTTTCCAGAAATCATGACCCGGTTATTCAAGATAATCCACAAACCTTGTTGTGAGCAGTTTCATGTAGGAACTATTTTCTTTAGACCGAACTACACCTGCTAGCTGCTAGCTAGTTCCTACATGGGACTGCTCACAACAAGGTCTGTGTTATCTTGGGTAACCGGGTCATGTACTGTTCATGATTGATGTTATTAATTGCTCTGCACAAACAGATAAGAAGAGAGAGAAGATAAAAGTAATAGTAAAATCAGCAGAGATACCTGGGAATCAAGGGTCTTGTATGTGATGAAATTGAGAAGACACTGAATGGAGGAAGGCATGGGTCACAATCATTGTCATCACAACCACTCTCATCATGTGGTGGGTAGCATCATGTTCTTAGCTAGACTGCAGTGGAATGCAAGAAGCGTTATTGCTAATGGCCAGGAATTAAAAAAATGTGTTGCAGAATGATAGGAAGACTGGGAATGGTGGTAGGGTGGCTACATTTGTGAGGAAGGGGACTAGATTTAAAGTAATTAACGTAGGGAAAGGATATGAGTCAATAGTGGTTAAGATATGGACAGAGAAAGATGAGGTTGTTATAGTGAATTATTATAATCATGTAAAAGATTTGTGCCACGATACATTAGATCAGATTCAGGATCAAATGATCTGGTGTGGGGATTTTAATTCACACACTGCAATGTGGGGAGGTGAGACAACAGATGCAAATGGTTCAATTTAGGGATGGGGCCGATCCGATCCAATATCGGTATTGGGTGCCGATATTGGCACCAATTCACGGATCGGATCGGAATCTGATTTTTTTTTCTTCTTCTTTTTTTTGCAATTCCGGCGCGGGCCGCACCGTAATTTTCCCATGTATAATAGTATCCTTCTTTGCCTTGTATATTTTCTTAATTTTGTCTGCTTTTTGCAAGCTATATTTTAAAAAAAATCTTTAATTGGCCAACTCTTTGCCTATACTGTATATTCAAGAAAAATATTGGTATCGGCATAATATCGGTATCGGCAGATATCCAAATTCAGGTATCGGAATCGGATCGGAAGTGAAAAAAGTGAATCGGTGCATCCCTAGTTCAATTCTAGAGGAATACATCGAGGATAAGAGATTAGTATGTCTGAATGATGCGGGAGGTACTAGATATAGCAGTGCTCAAAATAAGGAGAGTGCAATAGATCTAAATAGATCTGTTAAAGAAATCCACAGTGGGGAGTGATCATTATCCTATAAGAATTAAGGTTGGAGTAGAAGTGAATCAAGAAGAGGACATTATAATACAGAGATGGACATTTGATAAAGCTGATTGGGAGAATTTTCAGGAAATAAGTTGGGTTAAGGTTGAACCTTTAATTAGAGAGGAAATATTAGATGTGGATGAGTTTAATAAGAAGCTGGTGGCAGCCATTATAGAGTCAGCAAAGGAAACGATACCGATGAGTAAAGGGTGTAAAGATAGGAAAAGTGTACCATGGTGGGATGAATACGGAATGTATACTTACTCTACGTATTTTCTGTATTTTTGCTTACTTAGACATTCTACTTATTTTTTTCTATCGCATTTACTACTGTTATTCTATGCTATGTTGTGTTCTGCTTATTTGCTCAATATTGCATTTACTACTGTTTATTTTATGCTGTGTGTTCTGTAAGCGAGCTACTGTAATTTCCCCCCGGGGATCATTAAAGTCTTTCTGATTCTGATTCTGATTCTGATGAAGACTGTAGGCAAGCAGTTAAACATAGGGGGGGAATCTGAAATATAGACAGAGGAAACTGCAGGCTGCAATTGAGATGGTGGAACAGTGGGCAAATAGAACAGGTTAGGATGATTAGATTCCTTGGAGTGTTATTTGATGAGAAGTTGACCTGGAAGCAGCACACTGACAAAGTAAAAGATAAATGTAAAAAGGTCAACAATCTATTAAGATGTTTGTCAGGACGAGACTGGGGAGCAACCAGAGCATCATTGTTTAATGTGTATCAGGCACTGATGAGAGCGTCTTTAGATTAAGGATGTATAGCGTATATGTCAGCAGCAATAAGCCACCTTAAAAAGCTGGACGTGCAGCAAACACAAGGACTTAGAGTATGAAGTGGAGGACTTAAGACATCCCCAGTAGCTGCAATTCAGGTGGAAATGGGGGAACAGCCATTGTGGATTCGAAGAATTAAACTTATGTTAGCTTATTGGATTAATTTGCAAGGTCATAACAGTTCTCATCCAACTAAGTTTATCCTACAGGATTGTTGGGAGCGTAACAAAAAAGATTTCATGAGTTTTGGATGGATAGGGAATATAATAGTGAAACGGTATGATCTAAAATAATATACAGTATAGTCCAACAGTTCCATCTTCAATTGTCCCACCCTGGGTATTTGTAAATCCATTAGTAGATTTAAGTATACAGCAACAATTGAGAGAGAAATCTAAGCATGCACACCCTGGGAATATAGCACAAAGTTACATTGATCATCACTTTATAGACAAGTTGATGTTATTTACAGATGGTTCAAAAGACCCTGAAACTGGACGGACAGGAGAGGCAGTCTTTATCCCACAGTATAAGGTAGAGAGTAAGAAAAGGACTGCAGATCATTTGTCAGTATACACAGTGGAGCTCATAGCTATTTTAACAGCTTTGCAATGGTTGGTAGACGATAGGAAAAACAATGCAGTAATTGCCTCTGACAGCTGGGCAGCGCTTGTGAGTATTAGTTCTTTCAAGTCATGTAGACAAGATATTGTTTTTATGATTCATCATCTTATATATGAACTGTATAAAAGGGATATGACTGTTGGGTTTGTTTGGGTTCCTGCCCATGTAGGGGTAGAGGGAAATGAGGATGTGGACATATTAGCAAAGCAATCACTTAAGTTAATAGATATGGATGTTCCAATAAGTAAAGCGGAGGTGTAAGTCAATTATTAAAATATATATGCAGAAAGTATGGCAAGAGCACTGGGATGTAAATGAAACAGGTAGGCATCTGTATAATATTCAGAAGAAGGTTGGAGTAGGAAGTAGGCTGGGCAGGAAGAGACATGACTCGTCTCAGAATAGGACACACTGGATTGCATAGAACACTTAATAAAATAGGAAAATACCCAACTGGCAAGTGTGCAAGTTGTAACCATCAGGAAACTGTTCAACATGTGTTGCTGCTGGAATGTGAGAGTTATGAAGAGGAGAGGAAGGTACTGAAATCAGCTTTACAGAAAGCTAAGCTAAACTTCACTGTAGGGACAGTACTAGGAAAAGCAGTAAGATGACTATACAATCAGTTAATAAAGTATTTGAAAGAAACTGGGTTAGTCGATAGGATTTAGATACCTTTTTTCTTTTAATATTTTCTGTCAATATCTAACGTTCCACACTCCAATCCGGTAGGTGGCGGTAAATGCACGTTTAAGCTGGTTGCCAACCGCCAATCAAATCCATAGAAGAAGAAGGAGGAAGTGATCGGGACGGGAGAGCAGCGAGAAGCAGAAGAAAACGAGATGCTGGTGAATTGCTAGTAGCAGATGTTTAAGAAACTTTTAGAACACGTTTTTCCTCCTACAGTCTTATAGTTTACCAGTTTAGTGACCTACTAATCGGGAGTGTAAAGTTTAAACTGTAAGTGAGACTGGCGGATATATAGTAGACTTCGGCTAGAAGTTACTGAGAGTTATTCTCCAGTCAATGCACTGTTAGCAAGCTAGTTGGCTAAGCTAGCTAAAGACGTCTATCAGCGTGGAGCGCTCTGTTAACCCAGCAGACATACGCCGCTGCTACGCCTGCCTACAGAGGATCATCACGGACAGTCGGACACACCAGATAGCGGTTTGAGCCACCTGTGGATGCTCAAACTTCCTCTGGCAACGTTGGATTTCGTGCTGACCAAGCAGCTTCGCCGAGAAGAGCCTGGTGACGCGAGGTTACCAAGCAGCTACCAGAAACAACGCCTCTAACCTCTTCTGATCTCTAATGACTTCTTCACAAGAGGTGAGAACATTAGAATCTGTTGGTAATTTAATCTGTTAGCTCGCCTATTTATAGGATGTTGTGCTGTATGTCAGAATGATTGCTAAGTATTCTATTCTAGTGTATTTCAACACAGGAAATAAGTCAGATAGGGCTGGCTTCCTCCTGGCTCTTCCTGACTGGTTCCTCTGCGGCTGCTCTGGGCCGAACATTAACCTGGGCATGAATGTGGATACAAATCAATTTATACTTCCTACTTATAATTTCAGAGGGAAATATTGATACTTTCTACTCCACTACACTGATTTCACAGCATTGTTATGATCATCATTGTGTTTCCTGTCTTACCAACAGTCTCTGTTTGATTATGTCACAGCTGATTGGCAGGAAGAGATCTGGTGGAGGAAGAGAGCAAGAGACAAAGATGACTTCTTCACAAGAGGTGAGAACATTAGAATCTGTTGGTCAATTTAATCTGTTAGCTCACCTATTTATAGGATGTTGTACTGTATGTCAGAATGATTGCTAAGTATTCTCTCTCCCTCGCTAACTTTGCTAACATTAGCCTGTTTGGCGTGGTTCTTCCTACATTTATGATGAGATATTTCACAATAAGGGCTGGGTATTGGTTCAAATTTCAAGAATCGATTCGGATTCACAAGATTCTGAATCGATTAATCCCGATTCGATTCCGATTCGATTAATTTCAATATCGATATGGTTAGTGATACCATAGACATGTTTTTTTTAGCTGTAACCTGAATTACATGACTGTCCAGTTATGTAACACAGGGGTTCCCAACCTTTTTTGCGCCAAGGACCGGTAGATACATGGGAAAAAAAGTTGCGGACCGGTTGTCAATTTTAATGGTTTTAGTTACACATATATTTACCCACCAGGTGGTGAACAAGGGTAAATAACAGCCTTTTCATCTGTCAATAAAGACACTTTCACAATTATGCACAGTGATTTGATTTCAGCCTATATAATTTCTAAAAGTAATAATGATCAAACATTTCCATTTATGTAGCCTACAGTATTTATGTTTTTGTTTCAACTACAAACATAAATAAATGTCAACTTGAAACTATGTTTCAACTACCACACACAGCCTATAATATTATAGCCTATGTTTATTAAAAAAAATAAAATAAAAAATAAACAATCTCTTTGGACATATGAATCGATATCAAAGGATTAAAATAAAAATCGATTTTTTTTTTAACCCAGCCCTATTCACAATGCAAAGCTGCTGCTGTTGTCCAGGTCTGGATGAAATAAAATAACGTGTCATTTATTTTATGATGTGACATTTTATGATGACACCACCGTCCCGAAGAAAAGAATGTCAACTGCCCTAAAGTCAATGTAAACTGTCCACAGTTCTAAATGTTATCCTTTTACTTTGTTATTGTCATCTATAGTGGTTATTTGCATCAAAAACACAAATTGATTAAAAGTAGGAAATGATTACATCTTTATTTTTATGTGCTTTGATTAAAAAAATAAAAAGAAGTCTTGGCATTAGTAGTTTTAATTATTATAAGCTGCTTAGAACTATAGTGTAGGAAGTTACAGTAAACAGGGCATAATTCCCTCTAATATTTTTGTGTGAAGTCATAACGTTATAATTGACCTTCAACCAATACTTGACTTCACTGAGTAGATGAATGCATCATAATGTAACTCAATGCACCCTAACGAGGAGCTGACAGCAGCTCAGTTTCAAGTTGTAACTCACATTACTTGACATAGTACAGTAACTGATATAATATTACCAAAATCCTATTGGCGTTATATTACTGTGTTACTGCTAAAAGTAATATATTACCTGTAATGTGTTACTTTTGTAATGTGTCTCCCCCAACACTGGTTACACAGTACATACAACAAGATATGTTTATCTGTTAGCATATGCTTTCATATCATAAAATACTTTGTCAGAGATAGTAATGACTTATATCCTTTATATCTTCCTCCATGAAACAGAGAGACACCAACAGACCAAAACGCCACCGCTCTCTGCAGTGTGGGACATCTTTCAGTCAGTCAGGTGACCTAAAAACACATCAACACATTCACACTGGAGAGAAGCCCTACTCCTGTGACCAATGTGGGAGGAGCTTCAGTCAGTCAAGTCACCTAAAAACACATCAACGCATTCACACTGGAGAGAAGCCATTCTCCTGTGACCAATGTGGGAGGAGCTTCAGTCAGTCAGGTGACCTAAAAATACATCAACGCATTCACACTGGAGAGAAGCCATTCTCCTGTGACCAATGTGGGAGGAGCTTCAGTCAGTCAGGTGACCTAAAAATACATCAACGTATTCACACTGGAGAGAAGCCATTCTCCTGTGACCAATGTGGAAGCAGCTTCAGTCACTCAAATGTCCTAAAAATACATCAACGCATTCACACTGGAGAGAAGCCATTCTCCTGTGACCAATGTGAAAGCAGCTTCAGTCAGTCAAGTGACCTAAAAAAACATCAACGCATTCACACTGGAGAGAAGCCATTCTCCTGTGACCAATGTGGGAGGAGCTTCAGTCTCTCAAGTCACCTAAAAATTCATCAACGCATTCACACTGGAGAGAAGCCATTCTCCTGTGACCAATGTGGGAGCAGCTTCAGTTGCTCAAGTGCCCTAAAAATACATCAACGCATTCACACTGGAGAGAAGCCATTCTCCTGTGACCAATGTGGGAGGAGCTTCAGTCAGTCAGGTGGCCTAAAAACACATCAACGCATTCACACTGGAGAGAAGTCGTACTCCTGTGACCAATGTGGGAGGAGCTTCAGTCTCTCAAGTACCCTAAAAAGACATCAACGCATTCACACTGGAGAGAAGCCATTCTCCTGTGACCAATGTGGGAGCAGCTTCAGTCGCTTAAGTCACCTAAAAAAACATCAACACATTCACACTGGAGCGAAGCCGTACTTCTGTGACCAATGTGGAAGCAGCTTCAGTCAGTCAGATAACCTAAAAACACATCAACGCATTCACACCGGAGAGAAGCCATTCTCCTGTGACCAATGTGGGAAGAGCTTCAGTCAGTCAGGTGACCTAAAAATACATCAACGCATTCACACTGGAGAGAAGCCATTCTCCTGTGACCAATGTGGGAGGAGCTTCAGTCACTCAAGTGCCCTAAGAACACATCAACGCATTCACACTGGAGAGAAGCCGTACTGGTGTGAACTATGTCCGAGAAGGTTCAGTCTCTCAGGTCAACTAAAAAGACATCAACACATTCACACTGGAGAGAAGCCATTCTCCTGTGACCAATGTGAGGGCAGCTTCAGTCGCTCAAGTGACCTAGCAGAACATCAACAACACATTCACAGAAAGTGTTCGGGCTAGCCTCATGCATTCACACTGGAGAGAAGCCATACTGGTGTGAACTATGTCCGAGAAGGTTCAGTCTCTCAGGTCAACTAAAAAGACATCAACGCATTCACACTGGAGAGAAGCCGTACTGGTGTGACGGGGTGTACGTTTTCCTCTCACCTGTGGTGCTATTTATCCACCTAGATTGTTTTGTGTTAGTTGCCTGAGTTTTGGAGATATCAGCCCTAAAGATTTCTGCCTTCTCTCCAATACAATGGAACTGGATGGCACTCGGCTTGTGGTGGTCGAAGTGACAAAAACATACATTTGAAAAACTCAACAGCAATATGTCTCTTTCCAGAAATCATGACCAGGTTTCGCTGTCCCTACTAGTGCGTAAATATCCTTGTTGCTCTACTGTTTTAATGGACCGTTTTTCTCATATAAAGTGTTTAGGGATGCACCGATATGAAAATTTTGGCCGATACCGATAACGGATATTGACATCGCTGTTATGGCCGCTAACCGACATTTACCAATGTCGATATGATCTGTATACAAACACATTTCTATGATAATAACATTTTGTGAAAATTTGTGAAAATTTTGGCTACCGATAACCAATATTAACATTCATGACTGACATCGGCCGATACCGATACGACTGCCGTCGAAACTGCAGTTTCCAGAATGATTTCAGCTGACCGCTCATAATTAAGGTCAAATGTCTCCATATCACTGTCCCTACTAGTGTCTCCATATGTCTCCATATCACTGTCCCTACTAGTGTCTCCATATGTCTCCATATCACTGTCCCTACTAGTGTCTCCATATCACTGTCTCTACTAGTGTCTCCATATGTCTCCATATCACTGTCCCTATTAGTGTCTCCATATCACTGTCCCTACTAGTGTCTCCATATGTCTCCATATCACTGTCCCTACTAGTGTCTCCATATCACTGTCTCTACTAGTGTCTCCATATGTCTCCATATCACTGTCCCTATTAGTGTCTCCATATCACTGTCTCTACTAGTGTCTCCATATGTCTCCATATCACTGTCCCTATTAGTGTCTCCATATCACTGTCCCTACTAGTGTCTCCATATCACTGTCCCTATTAGTGTCTCCATATCACTGTCTCTACTAGTGTCTCCATATGTCTCCATATCACTGTCCCTATTAGTGTCTCCATATCACTGTCTCTACTAGTGTCTCCATATGTCTCCATATCACTGTCTCTACTAGTGTCTCCATATCACTGTCTCTACTAGTGTCTCCATGTCTCCATATCACTGTCCCTACTAGTGTCTCCATATGTCTCCATATCACTGTCCCTATTAGTGTCTCCATATGTCTCCATATCACTGTCCCTACTAGTGTCTCCATATGTCTCCATATCACTGTCCCTATTAGTGTCTCCATATGTCTCCATATCACTGTCCCTACTAGTGTCTCCATATGTCTCCATATCACTGTCTCTACTAGTGTCTCCATATGTCTCCATATCACTGTCTCTACTAGTGTCTCCATATGTCTCCATATCACTGTCTCTACTAGTGTCTCCATATGTCTCCATATCGCTGTCTCTACTAGTGTCTTGCGGAGGGAATTGTGGAAATTATCCCACTATTCTAACTTGTAAAACAAAGGGATAAGTGCTAAAACTATTTTTGTTTAACAGTGACAAAGCTCTGACTTCTGAGAAGCAGTTGGCTTCGGAGTACTATTCTAACTCCTGAGAAGAACCGATGGCTCACTATTTTAACTTCTAAGAAAAGCAGTTAGCTTGTTTTTTTTCAGTGCACAATACAATACACAATACACAATACAATTCAAGCTATGTGCAGATGAACCCACACAATCATACTGTAAGAACACCCTCAGCAAACCAACTTGTGAATGCAATGATGCAATAAGTGTAGAAGGCCCCTGGTGGCAGCTGTGGCAAAGCACATCCTGGAGACAATTTGAAGGCAGGCGCATGTACTCGTCAAATGTAGGTCGTGGCAAAGCACATCCTGGGGAGAAGTGGAACTTTAAGCAGGTGCATGTACTCATCAGCGTTCTTGGAAACAAACTATGCATGTCAAACATGGTTACCATGGTGATGGTGGCTTTGTACCTTGAGCACGTGATCAATGTTATCTAAAGTGAAAGGCTTGCTGTGTGGGTATGTAAGGAGGTCAGACAGTCTCCTTCTCCATGCTGGCCTGCAGTTAACTGCGTGCAGTCTGGTCTAGCGCTGAGGACAAGGCTCATATTTCTTTAGAATATACTTTTATAATTCTATTGCTTTTATTCTTTGTTGTAATCATTTTGTTTATTTTTGTGTAGCGCAGTTTTATTCCATTTTTCCATTAGAGCTTCCATCCATCTCTCTCTCTCTAATTATTTTTGTGACGAGTTCTTCAATTCCTGTGGTGCCCTGGCTGTAAATTAATTGGCCAGGCAAGGAAAGGCTTGACCTTAAGAATTCACAACAGTCTCCATATGTCTCCATATCGCTGTCCCTGCTAGTGTCTCCATATGTCTCCATATCGCTGTCCCTGCTAGTGTCTCCATATGTCTCCATATCGCTGTCCCTACTAGTGTCTCCATATGTCTCCATATCACTGTCCCTACTAGTGCGTAAATATCCTTGTTGCTCTACTGTTTTAATGGGACATTTTTCTCCTATAAAGTGTTTAGGGATGCAGCACCGATATGAACATTTTGGCCGATACCGATAACCGATATTGACATTGCTGTTATGGCCGCTAACCGATATTTACCGATGTTGATATGATCTGTATAAAAACACATTTCTATGATAATACAATTTTGTACATATTGAAAAACACATGTAAACACTGGTTTTGAAAAAGGAATGCATATCTTTCTTTCCAAAACATTTGGAAAAGCCCATAATTCATAGATTTACCACATTGTTTAATCTCAATGTGAACATTTTGGCTACCGATAACCAATATTAACATTGCAACATCGGACCTATTTAACATAATGCCTGACATCGGCCGATACCGATATGATTATATATCGTGCATCCCTAAAAGTGTTGAAAATAAAGCATTATGATCCTTTGTCAAAGTCAGATTCTTCACATACTCCATTCCAGTTATAAATCATTCAATCATTTCTAAATGCAACTATAGATTTGTCAGTTCTGCTTCTCTTGTATTTTCTTTCCTTAATTAAACTCCCTCTTCTTCCTATAATCACATTCATGAATTGAAAAGACAGGCAGGTGATCGCTAATGTCGTTAATTAATAATCCACTCAGTGTTGTTTTCCATAATGGTTTGTGAATATGTTCATCAGGGTGGCACAGTGGGATGTTATTTGAATCGGCTGCGCCACCGTTTCTGATTTAACATATGCCGATATGTTAAAAAATGACTAACATCGGCCGATACCAATATGATTGCCGATATATTGTGCATCCCTAAAAGTGTTGAATATGTCTATGAATAAAACATTATTATCCTTTGTCAAAGTCAGATTCTTCACATACTCCATTCCAGTTATAAATCATTTCTAAACAGTGTTGGGGGTAACTCATTACAATAGTAACATATCACATGTAATATATTACTTTTAGTAGTAACTCAGTAATATAACTTATTACTTATAGGATTTCAGTAATATTATACCAGTTACTTTGTCAAGTAACTCAAGTTACACATTTATTTTTAATTTTTTAATCAAAGCACACATTTAAATAAAGATAAAATAATTTCCTAATCAAACGGTCTGTTTTTATGCAAATAACCACTATAGATGACAATAACAAAGGAAAAGAATAACATTTAGAATTTTGTATTGTTTACACTGACTTCAAGGCGGTTGACATTCTTTTTCGGGATGGCTCTGGGGCAGCGATGTCATTCTGCTGCTGCTGTTGTTTTGGTGAAAGTAATGCAAAAGTAGTGTAATAAGTAACGAGTTACTCTACACAGACTAATATTCTAAAGTAACGAGTTACTCTACACAGACAGTAATATTCTAAAGTAACTTATTACTTTCAAATGAATAACTAGTAATATGTAGTATATTACATTTTGAAAGTAACTTGCCCAACACTGCTTCTAAATGCAACTATAGATTTGTCAGTTCTGCTTCTCCTGTATTTTATTTCCTTAATTAAACTCCCTCTTCTTCCTATAATCACATTCATGAAATGAAAAGACAGGCAGGTGATCGCTAAGGGCTGGGTTTCCCAAAAGCTTCTTAGAGCTAAGAAGCTTCTTTAACCCTTCTTAAGGCCCCCTTAAGAAGCAAACGCGTTTCCCAATTGCTTCTTAGCCTAAGATGATCTTTCGTTATGAAGGCATGCGTTTCCCAAAAGCTTCTTAGCGCTAAGAAGCTTTGTTGACCCTTCTTAAGGCTCCCGTAAGAAGCCAACGCGTTTCCCGATTGCTTCTTAGCCTAAAATGATCTTCCCTTAAAAAGGCTGCGTTTCCCAAAAGCTTCTTAGCGCTAAGATGATCTTTCGTTAAGAAGGTTTTGTAAGAAGGGTCTGGGGCATTCTTAATACCTTCTTAATGACGAAACACTGGCAGATCCAGCCGCGTCAGGCAAAAGGAGATACTTGTGTCCACTGTTCCTCTTGTGTTTTTCCCTTTTTCCTTTCTTTCATGCACCCTTTAGTGTTTAAAATTGGGCAACACTTGAAAATCTCCCCTGTATGTATGGTTACTTGTGTTTTAAATGTTTTACCGTAGGCTATATTCCTCTAATCAGAATGGATTCCTTTTATAATAAGAATGTTGTGGATTTATATAGCACCTTTCACAGAACCCAAGGTCGCTTAAATTCTGTAGTGTTTCTCGCAATTTTGTTGTATGCTGTGTATATAAAGCAATTTGAACTGCAGTCCATGTCTGAAATAAATAATGTTTAATAGAAGAAGTTCTTGTTTAACATGACCACGATTAGGTTATTCTACAACAGTGTTTCTCAACCACTGGGTCGTGGCCCACTGGTGTGCTCAGAGTGCCATCTAGTGGGCCGCAGAGGACCTCTCACATCGAGATGGTGGACAGCTCCAGTTAAGATGCTTCTTAAGAGCCTTCTTTAGCTAAGTGTTAAGAAAGCTGTTAAGAAGGCGTTTGGGAAACACTTCTTTGGAGCCTTCTTAACTCCTTAAGAAGCTTCTTAACTCTTAAGAAGCTTCTTTGTTTGGAAACTCAGCCAATGTCGTTCGTTAATAATCCACTCAGTGTTGTTTTCCATAATGGTTTGTGAATATGTTGTTCATCAGGGTGACACAGTGGGATGTTATTTGAATCAGCTGCACCACCATTTCTGAAGGCCAGACATCACCCACGTAAAACAAAACACATACAACAAACGTTTTTGATGTACCTCAGCACTCAAGACCCCAACAGACAGTCATACACAGGATTCAAGAAAAAGGTCTAAGCAAACATGAAAAGACAAATTGGACGCTGGCATTCTTGTTAGTAGTATTGACATACTGTAGTAGTTTGAAATGTGATGCTTTTATAAATACAGTAGGTGGCGGTATAATGCAACACATGGATGCCAGCCGCCATGAAACCTAAAAGAGGAAGAATAAGCAAAAGGGGAAGAAGGAGTGGTGCGCTTGTTGACCCATTCTGCTTAGTCACTTCTATCTGTGCGGGCGGCTAAATGTAAGTCAAATCCATTTCAATCATATATGTAATAAGAGTTAATTTACATTGTTATGCCGAGTCATTTGCATCTGTATATGACACCAATGTAAATCTAGTATTTGATGTATCCTTGTCTTCGTGTAGAAGCACACATAACAATAGGCCTACTTGTAACAGAAAGACAAGAGGACAGTAACATAGTGTAACCAACATAGTGTACGTTGTCTCGTTGTGTTCTTGTCAGACATGCTGTAGTGTAGTGGCTGCATGTCAGCATGTGAGAACATTTATCATCTAGAGAAGTCACACTTCAAAACACAGTCCGTGTTTCACAGGCTGTAGGCCTAGTCTACTTCAACACACAGGCTGTAGGCCTAGTCTATTTCAACACACAGGCTGTAGGCCTAGTCTATTTCAACACAGGAAATAAGTCAGATAGGGCTGGCTTCCTCTTCCTGACTGGCTCCTCTGTGGCTGCTCTGGGCCTAACATTAACCTGGGCATGAATGTGGACACAATATCAATTTATACTTCCTACTTATAATTTCAGAGGGAAATATTGATACTTTCTACTCCACTACACTGATTTCACAGCATTGTTATGATCATCATTGTGTTTCCTGTCTTACCAACAGTCTCTGTTTGATTATGTCACAGCTGATTGGCAGGAAGAGATCTGGTGGAGGAAGAGAGCAAGAGACAAAGATGACTTCTTCACAAGAGGTGAGAACATTAGAATCTGTTGGTCAATTTAATCTGTTAGCTCACCTATTTATAGGATGTTGTACTGTATGTCAGAATGATTGCTAAGTATTCTCTCTCCCTCGCTAACTTTGCTAACATTAGCCTGTTTGGCGTGGTTCTTCCTACATTTATGATGAGATATTTCACAATAAGGGCTGGGTATTGGTTCAAATTTCAAGAATCGATTCGGATTCACAAGATTCTGAATCGATTAATCCCGATTCGATTCCGATTCGATTAATTTCAATATCGATATGGTTAGTGATACCATAGACATGTTTTTTTTTAGCTGTAACCTGAATTACATGACTGTCCAGTTATGTAACACAGGGGTTCCCAACCTTTTTTGCGCCAAGGACCGGTAGATACATGGGAAAAAAAGTTGCGGACCGGTTGTCAATTTTAATGGTTTTAGTTACACATATATTTACCCACCAGGTGGTGAACAAGGGTAAATAACAGCCTTTTCATCTGTCAATAAAGACACTTTCACAATTATGCACAGTGATTTGATTTCAGCCTATATAATTTCTAAAAGTAATAATGATCAAACATTTCCATTTATGTAGCCTACAGTATTTATGTTTTTGTTTCAACTACAAACATAAATAAATGTCAACTTGAAACTATGTTTCAACTACCACACACAGCCTATAATATTATAGCCTATGTTTATTAAAAAAAATAAAAAAATAAATAAACAATCTCTTTGGACATATGAATCGATATCAAAGGATTAAAATAAAAATCGATTTTTTTTTTAACCCAGCCCTATTCACAATGCAAAGCTGCTGCTGTTGTCCAGGTCTGGATGAAATAAAATAACGTGTCATTTATTTTATGATGTGACATTTTATGATGACACCACCGTCCCGAAGAAAAGAATGTCAACTGCCCTAAAGTCAATGTAAACTGTCCACAGTTCTAAATGTTATCCTTTTACTTTGTTATTGTCATCTATAGTGGTTATTTGCATCAAAAACACAAATTGATTAAAAGTAGGAAATGATTACATCTTTATTTTTATGTGCTTTGATTAAAAAAATAAAAAGAAGTCTTGGCATTAGTAGTTTTAATTATTATAAGCTGCTTAGAACTATAGTGTAGGAAGTTACAGTAAACAGGGCATAATTCCCTCTAATATTTTTGTGTGAAGTCATAACGTTATAATTGACCTTCAACCAATACTTGACTTCACTGAGTAGATGAATGCATCATAATGTAACTCAATGCACCCTAACGAGGAGCTGACAGCAGCTCAGTTTCAAGTTGTAACTCACATTACTTGACATAGTACAGTAACTGATATAATATTACCAAAATCCTATTGGCGTTATATTACTGTGTTACTGCTAAAAGTAATATATTACCTGTAATGTGTTACTTTTGTAATGTGTCTCCCCCAACACTGGTTACACAGTACATACAACAAGATATGTTTATCTGTTAGCATATGCTTTCATATCATAAAATACTTTGTCAGAGATAGTAATGACTTATATCCTTTATATCTTCCTCCATGAAACAGAGAGACACCAACAGACCAAAACGCCACCGCTCTCTGCAGTGTGGGACATCTTTCAGTCAGTCAGGTGACCTAAAAACACATCAACACATTAACACTGGAGAGAAGCCCTACTCCTGTGACCAATGTGGGAGGAGCTTCAGTCAGTCAAGTCACCTAAAAACACATCAACGCATTCACACTGGAGAGAAGCCATTCTCCTGTGACCAATGTGGGAGGAGCTTCAGTCAGTCAGGTGACCTAAAAATACATCAACGCATTCACACTGGAGAGAAGCCATTCTCCTGTGACCAATGTGGGAGGAGCTTCAGTCAGTCAGGTGACCTAAAAATACATCAACGTATTCACACTGGAGAGAAGCCATTCTCCTGTGACCAATGTGGAAGCAGCTTCAGTCACTCAAATGTCCTAAAAATACATCAACGCATTCACACTGGAGAGAAGCCATTCTCCTGTGACCAATGTGAAAGCAGCTTCAGTCAGTCAAGTGCCCTAAAAACACATCAACGCATTCACACTGGAGAGAAGCCATTCTCCTGTGACCAATGTGGGAGGAGCTTCAGTCTCTCAAGTCACCTAAAAATTCATCAACGCATTCACACTGGAGAGAAGCCATTCTCCTGTGACCAATGTGGGAGCAGCTTCAGTTGCTCAAGTGCCCTAAAAATACATCAACGCATTCACACTGGAGAGAAGCCATTCTCCTGTGACCAATGTGGGAGGAGCTTCAGTCAGTCAGGTGACCTAAAAACACATCAACGCATTCACACTGGAGAGAAGTCGTACTCCTGTGACCAATGTGGGAGGAGCTTCAGTCTCTCAAGTACCCTAAAAAGACATCAACGCATTCACACTGGAGAGAAGCCATTCTCCTGTGACCAATGTGGGAGCAGCTTCAGTCGCTTAAGTCACCTAAAAAAACATCAACACATTCACACTGGAGCGAAGCCGTACTTCTGTGACCAATGTGGAAGCAGCTTCAGTCAGTCAGATAACCTAAAAACACATCAACGCATTCACACCGGAGAGAAGCCATTCTCCTGTGACCAATGTGGGAAGAGCTTCAGTCAGTCAGGTGACCTAAAAATACATCAACGCATTCACACTGGAGAGAAGCCATTCTCCTGTGACCAATGTGGGAGGAGCTTCAGTCACTCAAGTGCCCTAAAAACACATCAACGCATTCACACTGGAGAGAAGCCGTACTGGTGTGAACTATGTCCGAGAAGGTTCAGTCTCTCAGGTCAACTAAAAAGACATCAACACATTCACACTGGAGAGAAGCCATTCTCCTGTGACCAATGTGAGGGCAGCTTCAGTCGCTCAAGTGACCTAGCAGAACATCAACAACACATTCACAGAAAGTGTTCGGGCTAGCCTCATGCATTCACACTGGAGAGAAGCCATACTGGTGTGAACTATGTCCGAGAAGGTTCAGTCTCTCAGGTCAACTAAAAAAACATCAACACATTCACACTGGAGAGAAGCCGTACTGGTGTGACGGGGTGTACGTTTTCCTCTCACCTGTGGTGCTATTTATCCACCTAGATCGTTTTGTGTTAGTTGCCTGAGTTTTGGAGATATCGGCCCTAAAGATTTCTGCCTTCTCTCCAATACAATGGAACTGGATGGCACTCAGCTTGTGGTGGTCGAAGTGACAAAAACATACATTTGAAAAACTCAACAGCAATCATTCCAGAAATCATGACCAGGTTTCGCTGTCCCTACTAGTGCGTAAATATCCTTGTTGCTCTACTGTTTTAATGGACCGTTTTTCTCATATAAAGTGTTTAGGGATGCACCGATATGAAAATTTTGGCCGATACCGATAACGGATATTGACATCGCTGTTATGGCCGCTAACCGACATTTACCAATGTCGATATGATCTGTATACAAACACATTTCTATGATAATAACATTTTGTGAAAATTTGTGAAAATTTTGGCTACCGATAACCAATATTAACATTCATGACTGACATCGGCCGATACCGATACGACTGCCGTCGAAACTGCAGTTTCCAGAATGATTTCAGCTGACCGCTCATAATTAAGGTCAAATGTCTCCATATCACTGTCCCTACTAGTGTCTCCATATGTCTCCATATCACTGTCTCTACTAGTGTCTCCATATCACTGTCCCTACTAGTGTCTCCATATGTCTCCATATCACTGTCCCCATATCACTGTCTCTACTAGTGTCTCCATATGTCTCATATCACTGTCTCTACTAGTGTCTCCATATGTCTCCATATCACTGTCTCTACTAGTGTCTCCATATGTCTCCATATCACTGTCCCTATTAGTGTCTCCATATCACTGTCCCTATTAGTGTCTCCATATCACTGTCTCTACTAGTGTCTCCATATCACTGTCTCTACTAGTGTCTCCATATGTCTCCATATCACTGTCTCTACTAGTGTCTCCATGTCTCCATATCACTGTCCCTACTAGTGTCTCCATATGTCTCCATATCACTGTCCCTATTAGTGTCTCCATATGTCTCCATATCACTGTCCCTACTAGTGTCTCCATATGTCTCCATATCACTGTCCCTATTAGTGTCTCCATATGTCTCCATATCACTGTCCCTACTAGTGTCTCCATATGTCTCCATATCACTGTCCCTACTAGTGTCTCCATATGTCTCCATATCACTGTCCCTATTAGTGTCTCCATATGTCTCCATATCACTGTCCCTACTAGTGTCTCCATATGTCTCCATATCACTGTCCCTACTAGTGTCTCCATATGTCTCCATATCACTGTCCCTACTAGTGTCTCCATATGTCTCCATATCACTGTCTCTACTAGTGTCTCCATATGTCTCCATATCACTGTCTCTACTAGTGTCTCCATATGTCTCCATATCGCTGTCTCTACTAGTGTCTTGCGGAGGGAATTGTGGAAATGATCCCACTATTCTAACTTGTAAAACAAAGGGATAAGTGCTAAAACTATTTTTGTTTAACAGTGACAAAGCTCTGACTTCTGAGAAGCAGTTGGCTTCGGAGTACTATTCTAACTCCTGAGAAGAACCGATGGCTCACTATTTTAACTTCTAAGAAAAGCAGTTAGCTTGTTTTTTTTCAGTGCACAATACAATACACAATACACAATACAATTCAAGCTATGTGCAGATGAACCCACACAATCATACTGTAAGAACACCCTCAGCAAACCAACTTGTGAATGCAATGATGCAATAAGTGTAGAAGGCCCCTGGTGGCAGCTGTGGCAAAGCACATCCTGGAGACAAGTTGAAGGCAGGCGCATGTACTCGTCAAATGTAGGTCGTGGCAAAGCACATCCTGGGGAGAAGTGGAACTTTAAGCAGGTGCATGTACTCATCAGCGTTCTTGGAAACAAACTATGCATGTCAAACATGGTTACCATGGTGATGGTGGCTTTGTACCTTGAGCACGTGATCAATGTTATCTAAAGTGAAAGGCTTGCTGTGTGGGTATGTAAGGAGGTCAGACAGTCTCCTCCATGCTGGCCTGCAGTTAACTGCGTGCAGTCTGTGGTCTAGCGCTGAGGACAAGGCTCATATTTCTTTAGAATATACTTTTATAATTCTATTGCTTTTATTCTTTGTTGTAATCATTTTGTTTATTTTTGTGTAGCGCAGTTTTATTCCATTTTTCCATTAGAGCTTCCATCCATCTCTCTCTCTCTAATTATTTTTGTGACGAGTTCTTCAATTCCTGTGGTGCCCTGGCTGTAAATTAATTGGCCAGGCAAGGAAAGGCTTGACCTTAACAATTCCCAACAGTCTCCATATGTCTCCATATCGCTGTCCCTGCTAGTGCGTAAATATCCTTGTTGCTCTACTGTTTTAATGGGACATTTTTCTCATATAAAGTGTTTAGGGATGCAGCACCGATATGAACATTTTGGCCGATACTGATAACCGATATTGACATTGCTGTTATGGCCGCTAACCGATATTTACCGATGTCGATATGATCTGTATAAAAACACATTTCTATGATAATACAATTTTGTACATATTGAAAAACACATGTAAACACTGGTTTTGAAAAAGGAATGCATTTCTTTCTTTCCAAAACATTTGGAAAAAATTCCTCTAATCAGAATGGATTCCTTTTATAATAAGAATGTTGTGGATTTATATAGCACCTTTCACAGAACCCAAGGTCGCTTAAATTCTGTAGTGTTTCTCGCAATTTTGTTGTATGCTGTGTATATAAAGCAATTTGAACTGCAGTCCATGTCTGAAATAAATAATGTTTAATAGAAGAAGTTCTTGTTTAACATGACCACGATTAGGTTATTCTACAACAGTGTTTCTCAACCAGTGGGTTGTGGCCCACTGGTGGGCTCAGAGTGCCATCTAGTGGGCGGCAGAGGACCTCTCACATCGAGATGGTGGACAGCTCCAGTTAACACATTCACTGCCAACAGTTTATCCAATACAGTAGGTAGCTTCTGCCAATGGGGTTTTCTGAGGATTCTGGCTCATCTTTCAAGAGCTGAGGATTATTTTCTGCTAGGACTTTGTGAACACAAAATATCTCAAAAGAACTAATAGAATGTGTGCTTTCTCTGTCTAAAAGAGTTAGTTTTTATCATGTTCTGTTATGTAGGCATTAGCAGTTGAATACAGCATGGTTTCAGCGTCTGAGAAGGAAAGCTGAGATAAATCCATTTTTAGTGAAATTCGATAGAACAGGCAGAACAGTCACTTTAACCATTTATTTTTGGCATCAGTGAGACATCAGACATCTAAACAATAGTTCTGAACAGTAATTTCCTCCAATATAACAGCACCCCCACAGCACCCCGCAAACTCCTCCCTCCGTGGGTGTGTCTGGTGGCTCTGCAGCGTGTGTCACAGGCGAGTCTCTGCTGCCTGTCTGTGCTGCCTGGCGGCCGCTCGTCGGGCAAGTCTGGATCGGGCTCGCTCGTTTCTGGGGTTTCGGTTGTGAGCTGGGATGAAGCTGCGTGCGATTCTGGGCTTTCTGCTACGTGTTTCAAAGTGTGTTGCACCCAGAGTCTATTTTTGGAATCCCCCACCGTTGTGCGCCAGCTCCCAGCGCGAAAGCGTTTTCGCCAAACCATTCTCATGAGAATGGTTTCCTCACGCTTTTTCCTGCTGTTTTTACTCGACTTTCTCTAATCTGGAGAGCACTGTCGCCACTTAATGGGTCGGTAAAATAGGTTATACACATTCAATAGCTCCCATATTTTTATAGGAGATGTAAAAGGGTTTGATCCACGTCCCACCGTCAAATTTTTTTTTTTTTTTTGACGAGTTAACTCGTCGACGGCAGTCAACGGTTGGTTTCTGTTTGACGAGTTAACTCGTCGACGGCAGTGAACGTGTTAAGATGCTTCTTCAGATCCTTCTTTAGCTAAGTGTTAAGAAAGCTGTTAAGAAGGCGTTTGGGAAACACTTCTTTGGAGCCTTCTTAACTCTTTAAGAAGCTTCTTAACTCTTTAAGAAGCTTCTTAATGCTTAAGAAGCTTCTTAACTCTTTAAGAAGCTTCTTAACTCCTTAAGAAGCTTCTTAACTCTTAAGAAGCTTCTTTGTTGGGAAACTCAGCCAATGTGGTTCGTTAATAATCCACTCAGTGTTGTTTTCCATAATGGTTTGTGAATATGTTGTTCATCAGGGTGACACAGTGGGATGTTATTTGAATCAGCTGCACCACCGTTTCTGAAGGCCAGACATCACCCACGTAAAACAAAAAACATACAACAAACGTTTTTGATGTACCTCAGCACTCAAGACCTCAACAGACAGTCATACACAGGATTCAAGAAAAAGCTCTAAGCAAACATGAAAAGACAAATTGGACGCTGGCATTCTTGTTAGTAGTATTGACATACTGTAGTAGTTTGAAATGTGATGCTTTTATAAATACAGTAGGTGGCGGTATAATGCAACACATGGATGCCAGCCGCCATGAAACCTAAAAGAGGAAGAATAAGCAAAAGGGGAAGAAGGAGTGGTGCGCTTGTTGACCCATTCTGCTCAGTCACTTCTATCTGTGCGGGCGGCTAAATGTAAGTCATATCCATTTCAAACATATATGTAATAAGAGTTAATTTACATTGTTATGCCGAGTCATTTGCATCTGTATATGACACCAATGTAAATCTAGTATTTGATGTATCCTTGTCTTCCTGTAGAAGCACACATAACAATAGGCCTACTTGTAACAGAAAGACAAGAGGACAGTAACATAGTGTAACCAACATAGTGTACGTTGTCTCGTTGTGTTCTTGTCAGACATGCTGTAGTGTAGTGGCTGCATGTCAGCATGTGAGAACATTTATCATCTAGAGAAGTCACACTTCAAAACACAGTCCGTGTTTCACAGGCTGTAGGCCTAGTCTATTTCAACACACAGGCTGTAGGCCTAGTCTATTTCAACACACAGGCTGTAGGCCTAGTCTATTTCAACACACAGGCTGTAGGCCTAGTCTATTTCAACACACAGGCTGTAGGCCTAGTCTATTTCAACACACAGGCTGTAGGCCTAGTCTACTTCAACACACAGGCTGTAGGCCTAGT
This sequence comes from Poromitra crassiceps, assembly GCF_964638095.1. Lineage (NCBI taxonomy): Eukaryota > Metazoa > Chordata > Actinopteri > Beryciformes > Melamphaidae > Poromitra > Poromitra crassiceps. The sequence goes on along the minus strand of NC_139637.1, from coordinate 4,929,555 downwards.
CTATTTCAACATACAGGCTGTAGGCCTAGTCTATTTCAACACAGGCTGTAGGCCTAGTCTACTTCAACACACAGGCTGTAGGCAGGCCCGGCGTTAGGGGCGGGCCTGACCGGGCCGGGCCCCCCCATTCAACAAACTGGCCCCCCCATAATTTTTTTTTTTTTTTTTTTTTTTTTTTTGCTAAAAACGTTTTTCTGTTTTAAAGTTTAACATGGAATCTGGCTGTCATTAGGCATTGATTAACTGAATGCTATTGCTAACTGTTACTTTGAACATCCATTTGCAATGATTCTGGCTGGATATTAACTATTGTAAATTTGTCACAATGAATGCAATTTGTGCACAATGTGTAAATACACTTAATATTAATTGTTTAGGCCTAATTATTTGTAAAGTCACAACACATTAGAGATGTGTGTAGTTCTTCACAGATTTAGCCTCTTCATTTTGCTCTCAAATGCACCAGGTTGACGAATTTTACTTTAAAATGTACAAAATCTTCTTCCGGGGGAGAATCCCCCCGGACCCCCCTTGGGTAGCTTGGCCCCCCCAAGCTAGGGGCAGGCCCCCTCTGTAACTTGGGTCTGGAGCCGGGCCTGTAGGCCTAGTCTATTTCAACACACAGGCTGTAGGCCTAGTCTATTTCAACACACAGGCTGTAGGCCTAGTCTATTTCAACACACAGGCTGTAGGCCTAGTCTATTTCAACTCACAGGCTGTAGGCCTAGTCTATTTCAACACACAGGCTGTAGGCCTAGTCTATTTCAACACACAGGCTGTAGGCCTAGTCTATTTCAACACACAGGCTGTAGGCCTAGTCTATTTCAACACATTAGGCCTAGTCTATTTCAACACAGGAAATAAGTCAGATAGGGCTGGCTTCCTCCTGTCTCTTCCTGACTGGTTCCTCTGCGGCTGCTCTGGGCCTAACATTAACCTGGGCATGAATGTGGACACAATATGAATTTATACTTCCTACTTATAATTTCAGAGGGAAATATTGATACTTTCTACTCCACTACACTGATTTCACAGCATTGTTATGATCATCATTGTGTTTCCTGTCTTACCAACAGTCTGTTTGTTTATGTCACAGCTGATTGACAGGAAGAGATCTGGTGGAGGAAGAGAGCAACAGACAAAGATGACTTCTTCACAAGAGGTGAGAACATTAGAATCTGTTGGTACATTTAATCTGTTAGCTCGTCTATTTATAGGATGTTGTCGTGCTGTATGTCACAATGATTACTAAGTATTCTCTCTCCCTCGCTAACTTTGCTAACATTAGCCTGTTTGGCGTGGTTCTTCCTACATTTATGATGAGATATTTGACAATAAGGGCTGGGTATTGGTTCAAATTTCAAGAATCGATTCGATTCCGATTCACAAGATTCTGAATCGATTAATCCCGATTCGATTCCGATTCGATTAATTTCAATATCGATTTGGTTAGTGATACCATAGACATGTTTTTTTTTAGCTGTAACCTGAATTACATGACTGTCCAGTTATGTAACACAGGGGTTCCCAACATTTTTTGCGCCAAGGACCGGTAGATACATGGGAAAAAAAGTTGCCGACCGGTTGTCAATTTTAATGGTTTTAGTTACACATATATTTACCCACCAGGTGGTGAAAAAGGGTAAATAACAGCCTTTTCATCTGTCAATAAAGACACTTTCACAATTATGCACAGTGATTTGATTTCAGCCTATATAATTTCTAAAAGTAATAATGATCAAACATTTCCATTTATGTAGCCTACAGTATTTATGTTTTTGTTTCAACTACAAACATAAATAAATGTCAACTTGAAACTATGTTTCAACTACCACACACAGCCTATAATATTATAGCCTATGTTTATTAACTCATTAAGTGCCATAGACGACCTAACTCGTCTTACATAATCCAGCGCTTAAGTGCCAAGGACGGACTAACTCGTCTTACATAAAGATTTTTTTTTTTTGACGGTGGGACATCAATCAACCCCTTTTACATCTTCGAGATAACTATTTGGAGCAAGAGCATGTGTGTAATCTATTTTACCGACCACTAAGTGGCGACAGAGACCGAGAGAAGTCACAGCCACGGGACCCAAAAGCCACAAAAGCAGCCGCCTCCCGCGGAAATGGCTTGGCGATTTTACAGTCAGAAGCCCGGACACACACACACAGAACGGACAGAGATCCCTTCCCCCCAGAGCCGCGCAGCAACGCGCGAACACACACACACACACACACACACACACACACACACACACACACACACACACACACACACACACCGCGGGAGCAAGCCAGCCATTCAAGGAAATGGCGACGCGATTTTACAGTAATCCATTTCAGACTCGTCTTGCCCGACAGGCAGACAGGCAGGCAGGCAGCAGCAACGCGCTTCTGACACGCCCGCTGTTAGGAGGAAGGAGGAGAAGACACACGGAGGGAGGAGTTTGAATGAGAGGGGTGTTTCCTGTTGTTATGGAGGAAATTACTGTTCAAAACTATTGTTTAGAATGTCTGACGGTCTTACTGATGCCAAAAATGAATGGTTAAAGTGACTGTTTCACAAAAAGCCATTTATCTCTGAATAAATTTCCAGACGCTGAAACCATGCTGTACTCAACGGCTAATATCTACATAACTACTAACTCTGCAAACTAACTCTTTTAGACAGAGAAAGCACACATTCTATTAGTTATTTTTAGATGATTGATGTTCATGAATTCTTAACAGAAAAGAATCCTCGGCTGTTCTAAAATGAGCCAGAATCGTCAAAAACACCCCTGGCACAACTTACCTACAGGAATGAAAACATGGCTGGCATTCAATGTGTTAAAAAATAAAAAATAAAATAAACGATCTCTTTGGACATATGAATCGATATCAAACGATTAAAATAAAAATCGTTTTTTTTTAACCCAGCCCTATTCACAATGCAAAGCTGCTGCTGTTGTCCAGGTCTGGATGAAATAAAATAACGTGCCATTTATTTTATGATGTGACATTTTATGATGACACCACCGTCCCGAAAACAAATGTCAACCGCCCTAAAGTCAATGTAAACTGTCCACAGTTCTAAATGTTATCCTTTTACTTTGTTATTGTCATCTATAGTGGTTATTTGCATCAAAAACACAATTTGATTAGGAAATGATTATATCTTTATTTAAATATGTGCTTTGATAAAAAATAAAAAAAAAGTCTTGGCATTAGTAGTTTTAATTATTATAAGCTGCTTAGAACTATAGTGTAGGAAGTTACAGTAAACAGGGCATAATTCCCTCTAATATTTTTGTGTGAAGTCATAACGTTATAATTTACCTTCAACCAATACTTGACTTTACTGAGTAGATGAATGCATCATAATGTAACTCAATGCACCCTAACGAGGAGCTGACAGCAGCTCAGTTTCAAGTTGTTACTCACATTACTTGACATAGTACAGTAACTGATATAATATTACCAAAATCCTATTGGCGTTATATTACTGTGTTACTGCTAAAAGTAATATATTACCTGTAATGTGTTACTTTTGTAATGTGTCTCCCCCAACACTGGTTACACAGTACATACAACAAGATATGTTTCTCTGTCAGCATATGCTTTCATATCATAAAATACTTTGTCAGAGATAGTAATGACTTATATCCTTTATATCTTCCTCCATGAAACAGAGAGACACCAACAGACCAAAACGCCACCGCTCTCTGCAGTGTGGGACATCTTTCAGTCAGTCAGGTGACCTAAAAACACATCAACGCATTCACACTGGAGAGAAGCCGTTCTCCTGTGACCAATGTGGGAGGAGCTTCAGTCAGTCAAGTCACCTAAAATCACATCAACGCATTCACACTGGAGAGAAGCCATTCTCCTGTGACCAATGTGGGAGGAGCTTCAGTCAGTCAAGTCACCTAAAATCACATCAACGCATTCACACTGGAGAGAAGCCATTCTCCTGTGACCAATGTGGGAGGAGCTTCAGTCACTCAAGTCACCTAAAATCACATCAACTCATTCACACTGGAGAGAAGCCATTCTCCTGTGACCAATGTGGGAGGAGCTTCAGTCACTCAAGTCACCTAAAATCACATCAACGCATTCACACTGGAGAGAAGCCATTCTCCTGTGACCAATGTGGGAGGAGCTTCAGTCACTCAAGTCACCTAAAATCACATCAACTCATTCACACTGGAGAGAAGCCATTCCCCTGTGACCAATGTGGGAGGAGCTTCAGTTGCTCAAGTCACCTAAAATCACATCAACGCATTCACACTGGAGAGAAGCCATTCTCCTGTGACCAATGTGGGAGGAGCTTCAGTCACTCAAGTACCCTAAAAACACATCAACGCAGCATTCACACTGGAGAGAAGCCATTCTCCTGTGACCAATGTGGGAGGAGCTTCAGTAAGTCAGGTGCCCTAAAAATACATCAACGCATTCACACTGGAGAGAAGCCATTCTCCTGTGATCAATGTGGGAGGAGCTTCAGTCAGTCAGGTGACCTAAAAACACATCAACGCATTCACACTGGAGAGAAGCCATTCTTCTGTGACCAATGTGGGAGCAGCTTCAGTCACTTAAGTCACCTAAAAACACATCAACGCATTCACACTGGAGAGAAGTCGTACTCCTGTGACCAATGTGAAAGCAGCTTCAGTCACTCAAATACCCTAAAAAGACATCAACTCATTCACACTGGAGAGAAGCCATTCTCCTGTGACCAATGTGGGAGGAGCTTCAGTCAGTCAAGTGCCCTAAAAATACATCAACACATTCACACTGGAGAGAAGCCATACTGGTGTGAACTATGTCCGAGAAGGTTCAGTCGCTCAAGTCACCTAACAAGACATCAGCGCATTCACACTGGAGAGAAGCCATTCTCCTGTGACCAATGTGAGGGCAGCTTCAGTCTCTCAAGTGACCTAGCATTACATCAACAACACATTCACAGAAAGTGTTCAGGCTAGCCTCATGCATTCACACTGGAGAGAAGCCAGAATGCTGTGACGGGGTGTAAGACAAACTCCACTTAAAGGGACAGCTCACCATAAAATCTAAAATACATATTTTTCCTCTCACCTGTGGTGCTATTTATCCACCTAGATTGTTTTGTGTTAGTTGCCTGAGTTTTGGAGATATCAGCCCTAAAGATTTCTGCCTTCTCTCAAATACAATGGAACTGGATGGCACTCAGCTTGTGGTGGTCGAAGTGACAAAAACATACATTTGAAAAAACTCAACAGCAATGTCTCTTTCCAGAAATCATGACCCGGTTATTCAAGATAATCCACAAACCTTGTTGTGAGCAGTTTCATGTAGGAACTATTTTCTTTAGACCGAACTACACCTGCTAGCTGCTAGCTAGTTCCTACATGAGACTGCTCACAACAAGGTCTGTGTTATCTTGGGAAACCGGGTCATGTACTGTTCATGATTGATGTTATTAATTGCTCTGCACAAACAGATAAGAAGAGAGAGAATTTCAAAATAATAGTGAAATCAGCAGAGAGATACCTGGGAATCAAGGGTCTTGTATGTGATGAAATTGAGAAGACACTGAATGGAGGAAGGCATGGGTCACAATCATTGTCATCACAACCACTCTCATCATGTGGTGGGTAGCATCATGTTCTTAGCTAGACTGCAGTGGAATGCAAGAAGCGTTATTGCTAATGGGTACGAATTTAAAAAATGTGTTGCAGATTTACAAGATAAACCTAATGTAATATACAGGAGACGTGGCTGAGATCACAGTGGGATTTTGTAATACAGGATTATGTAGCTATTCAGAAGAATGATAAGAAGACACGGAATGGTGGTGAGGTGGCTACATTTGTGAGGAAGGGGACTAGATTTAAAGTAATTAACGTAGGGAAAGAATATGAGTCAATAGTGGTTAAGATATGGACAGAGAAAGATGAGGTTGTTATAGTGAATTATTATAATCATGTAAAAGATTTGTGCCACGATACATTAGATCAGATTCAGGATCAAATGATCTGGTGTGGGGATTTTAATTCACACACTGCAATGTGGGGAGGTGAGACAACAGATGCAAATGGTTCAATTTAGGGATGGGGCCGATCCGATCCAATATCGGTATCGGGTGCCGATATTGGCACTAATTCACGGATCGGATCGGAATCTGATTTCTTTTCTTTTTTTTCTTCTTTTTTGCAATTCCAGCACGGGCGGCACCGTAATTTTCCCATGTATAATAGTATCCTTATTTGCCTTGTATATTTTCTTAATTTGGTCTGCTTTTTGCAAGCTATATTTAAAAAAAAAATCTTTAATTGGCCAACTCTTTGCCTATACTGTATATTCAAGAAAAATATTGGTATCGGCATAATATCGGTATCGGCAGATATCCAAATTCAGGTATCGGAATCGGATCGGAAGTGAAAAAAGTGAATCGGTGCATCCCTAGTTCAATTCTAGAGGAATATATAGAGGATAAGAGATTAGTATGTCTGAATGATGCGGGAGGTACTAGATATAGCAGTGCTCAAAATAAGGAGAGTGCAATAGATCTAAATAGATCTGTTAAAGAAATCCACAGTGGGGAGTGATCATTATCCTATAAGAATTAAGGTTGGAGTAGAAGTGAATCAAGAAGAGGACATTATAATACAGAGATGGACATTTGATAAAGCTGATTGGGAGAATTTTCAGGAAATAAGTTGGGTTAAGGTTGAACCTTTAATTAGAGAGGAAATATTAGATGTGGATGAGTTTAATAAGAAGCTGGTGGCAGCCATTATAGAGTCAGCAAAGGAAACGATACCGATGAGTAAAGGGTGTAAAGATAGGAAAAGTGTACCGTGGTGGGATGAATACGGAATGTATACTTACTCTATGTATTTTTGCTTACTTAGACATTCTACTTATTTTTTTCTATCGCATTTACTACTGTTATTCTATGCTATGTTGTGTTCTGCTTATTCTGCTTATTTGCTCAATATTGCATTTACTACTGTTTATTTTATGCTGTGTGTTCTGTAAGCGAGCTGCTGTAATTTCCCCCTGGGGATCATTAAAGTCTTTCTCTTTCTGATTCTGATTCTGATGAAGACTGTAGGGTAGCAGTTAAACATAGGGGGGGAATCTGAAATATAGACAGAGGAAACTGCAGGCTGCAATTGAGATGGTGGAACAGTGGGCAAATAAGTGGGGGTTTAAATTATCAGTAGCAAAGACACAAGTAATATGTTTTTCTAAACGACCGAAAACATTATCCTTGAAACTATATGGGCACTTTAGAACAGGTTAGGGTGATTAGATTCCTTGGAGTGTTATTTGATGAGAAGTTGACCTGGAAGCAGCACACTGACAAAGTAAAAGATAAATGTAAAAAGGTCAACAATCTATTAAGATGTTTGTCAGGACGAGACTGGGGAGCAACCAGAGCATCATTGTTTAATGTGTATCAGGCACTGATGAGAGCGTCTTTAGATTAAGGATGTATAGCGTATATGTCAGCAGCAATAAGCCACCTTAAAAAGCTGGACGTGCAGCAAACACAAGGACTTAGAGTATGTAGTGGAGGACTTAAGACATCCCCAGTAGCTGCAATTCAGGTGGAAATGGGGGAACAGCCATTGTGGATTCGAAGAATTAAATTTATGTTAGCTTATTGGATTAATTTGCAAGGTCATAACAGTTCTCATCCAACTAAGTTTATCCTACAGGATTGTTGGGAGCGTAATAAAAAAGATTTCATGAGTTTTGGGTGGATAGGGAATATAATAGTGAAACGGTATGATCTAAAATAATATACAGTATAGTCCAACAGTTCCATCTTCAATTGTCCCACCCTGGGTATTTGTAAATCCATTAGTAGATTTAAGTATACAGCAACAATTGAGAGAGAAATCTAAGCATGCACACCCTGGGAATATAGCACAAAGTTACATTGATCATCACTTTATAGACAAGTTGATGTTATTTACAGATGGTTCAAAAGACCCTGAAACTGGACGGACAGGAGAGACAGTCTTTATCCCACAGTATAAGGTAGAGATTAAGAAAAGGACTACAGATCATTTGTCAGTATACACAGTGGAGCTCATAGCTATTTTAACAGCTTTGCAATGGTTGGTAGACGATAGGAAAAACAATGCAGTAATTGCCTCTGACAGCTGGGCAGCGCTTGCGACTCTTGCGAGTATTAGTTATTTGAAGTCATGTAGACAAGATATTGTTTTTATGATTCATCGTCTTATATATGAACTGTATAAAAGGGATATGACTGTTGGGTTTGTTTGGGTTCCTGCCCATGTAGGGGTAGAGGGAAATGAGGATGTGGACATATTAGCAAAGCAATCACTTAAGTTAATAGATATGGATGTTCCAATAAGTAAAGTCAATTATTAAAATATATATGCAAAAAGTATGGCAAGAGCACTGGGATCTAAATGAAACAGGTAGGCATCTGTATAATATTCAGAAGAAGGTTGGAGTAGGAAGTAGGCTGGGCAGGAAGAGACAGTCATGACTCGTCTCAGAATAGGACACACTGGATTGCATAGTACACTTAATAAAATAGGAAAACACCCAACTGGCAAGTGTGCAAGTTGTAACCATCAGGAAACTGTTCAACATGTGTTGCTGCTGGAATGTGAGAGTTATGAAGAGGAGAGGAAGGTACTGAAATCAGCTTTACAGAAAGCTAAGCTAAACTTCACTGTAGGGACAGTACTAGCCGCAAAACGCGACTATTTCACTCGAGTACCTCTCCCATCATAGTCGCGCTCGCCCGACCCCTTTATCGAGGGAAAGTTGCACATTTAGCGATCTACAAGCTTCAAACATGCACCAATTACTAATATAAACTACGCACCTTGTTGCCACTGCGCCACCGCAGAACGTTGACAGAACGACACAGGGCAAACCCCATACTTGACACATGATGTAATACCCCATGATGCGGTGGCGCAGTTGAGCAGTTGAACCGGTGAGCAGCAAAAAAGAAGAAGAGTCGTTGGAGAAGGGAAAATAATGTTTCCGGACACACAAATAACCCAAACTTTCTTAAAATACGAGTTAACAAAGCGCGGCCTCAGCGCGGCCTGCTCGACAACATCCGTGGCAACAAGGTGCGTAGTTTATATTAGTGATTGGTGCATGTTTGAAGCTTGTAGATCGCTAAATGTGCAACTTTCCCTCGATAAAGGGGTCGGGCGAGCGCGACTATGATGGGAGAGGTACTCGAGTGAAATAGTCGCGTTTTGCGGCTAGGACAGTACTAGGAAAAGCAGTAAGATGAATATACAATCAGTTAATAAAGTATTTGAAAGAAACTGGGTTAGTTGATAGGATTTAGATACCTTTTTTCTTTTAATATTTTCTGTCAATATCTAACGTTCCACACTCCAGTCCGGTAGGTGGCGGTAATGCACGTTTAAGCTGGTTGCCAACCGCCAATCAAATCCATAGAAGAAGAAGAAGAAGGAGGAAGTGATCGGGACGGGAGAGCGAGAAAAAGAAGAAAACGAGATGCTGGTGAATTGCTAGTAGCAGATATTTAAGAAACTTTTAGAACACGTTTTTCCTCCTACAGTCTTATAGTTTACCAGTTTAGTGACCTACTAATCGGGAGTGTAAACTGTAAGTGAGACTGGCGGATATATAGTAGACTTCGGCTAGAAGTTACTGAGAGTTATTCTCCAGTCAATGCACTGTTAGCAAGCTAGTTGGCTAAGCTAGCTAAAGACGTCTATCAGCGTGGAGCGCTCTGTTAACCCAGCAGACATACGCCGCTGCTACGCCTGCCTACTGAGGATCATCACGGACAGTCGGACACACCAGATAGCGGTTTGAGCCACCTGTGGATGCTCAAACTTCCTCTGGCAACGTTGGATTTCGTGCTGACCAAGCAGCTTCGCCGAGAAGAGCCTGGTGACGCGAGGTTACCAAGCAGCTACCAGAAGCAACGCCTCTAACCTCTTCTGACTCTTCTGATCTCTAATGACTTCTTCACAAGAGGTGAGAACATTATAATCTGTTGGTAATTTAATCTGTTAGCTCGTCTATTTATAGGATGTTGTGCTGTATGTCACAATGATTACTAAGTATTCTATTCTAGTGTATTTCAACACAGGAATGACCTGTGTAGATACATGGGGAAAAAAGTTGCGGACCGGTTGTCAATTTTAATGGTTTTAGTTACACATATATTTACCCACCAGGTGGTGAAAAAGGGTAAATAACAGCCTTTTCATCTGTCAATAAAGACACTTTCACAATTATGCACAGTGATTTGATTTCAGCCTATATCATTTCTAAAAGTAATAATGATCAAACATTTCCATTCATGTAGCCTACACTATTTATGTTTTTGTTTCAACTACAAACATAAATAAATGTCAACTTGAAACTATGTTTCAACTACCACACACAGCCTATAATATTATAGCCTATGTTTATTAAAAAATAAAATAAACGATCTCTTTGAATCGATATCAAAGGATTAAAATAAAAATCTATTTTTTTAACCCAGCCCTATTCACAATGCAAAGCTGCTGCTGTTGTGGATGAAATCAAATAACGTGCCATTTATTTTATGATGTGACATTTTATGATGACACCACCGTCCCGAAAAAGAATGTCAACTGCCCTAAAGTCAATGTAAACTGTCCACAGTTCTAAATGTTATCCTTTTACTTTGTTATTGTCATCTATAGTGGTTATTTGCATCAAAAACACAATTTGATTAGGAAATTAAAATTAATTAATTAAAAATTATATCTTTATTTAAATATGTGCTTTGATAAAAAATAAAAAATAAAGTCTTGGCATTAGTAGTTTTACTTATTATAAGCTGCTTAGAACTATAGTGTAGGAAGTTACAGTAAACGGCATAATTCCCTCTATTATTTTTGTGTGAAGTCATAACGTTATAATTTACCTTCAACCAATACTTGACTTTACTGAGTAGATGAATGCATCATAATGTAACTCAATGCACCCTAACGAGGAGCTGACAGCAGCTCAGTTTCAAGTTGTAACTCACATTACTTGACATAGTACAGTAACTGGTATAATATTACCAAAATCCTATTGGCTTTATATTACTGTGTTACTGCTAAAAGTAATATATTACCTGTAATGTGTTACTTTTGTAATGTGTCTCCCCCAACACTGGTTACACAGTACATACAACAAGATATGTTTATCTGTTAGCATATGCTTTCATATCATAAAATACTTTGTCAGAGATAGTAATGACTTATATCCTTTATATCTTCCTCCATGAAACAGAGAGACACCAACAGACCAAAACGCCACCGCTCTCTGCAGTGTGGGACATCTTTCAGTCAGTCAGGTGACCTAAAAACACATCAACGCATTCACACTGGAGAGAAGCCGTTCTCCTGTGACCAATGTGGGAGGAGCTTCAGTAAGTCAAGTACCCTAAAAACACATCAACGCATTCACACTGGAGAGAAGCCATTCTCCTGTGACCAATGTGGGAGGAGCTTCAGTAAGTCAAGTACCCTAAAAACACATCAACGCATTCACACTGGAGAGAAGCCATTCTCCTGTGACCAATGTGGGAGGAGCTTCAGTCTCTCAAGTCACCTAAAAACACATCAACGCATTCACACTGGAGAGAAGCCATTCTCCTGTGACCAATGTGGGAGGAGCTTCAGTCAGTTAACTAACCTAACAACACATCAACTCATTCACACTGGAGAGAAGCCATTCTCCTGTGACCAATGTGGGAGGAGCTTCAGTCAGTTAACTAACCTAACAACACATCAACTCATTCACACTGGAGAGAAGCCATTCTCCTGTGACCAATGTGGGAGGAGCTTCAGTCGCTCAAGTGCCCTAAAAACACATCAACGCATTCACACTGGAGAGAAGCCATTCTCCTGTGACCAATGTGGAAGCAGCTTCAGTCAGTCAGGTGACCTAAAAACACATCAACGCATTCACACTGGAGAGAAGCCATTCTCCTGTGACCAATGTGGGAGGAGCTTCAGTGAGTCAGGTGCCCTAAAAAAACATCAACGCATTCACACTGGAGAGAAGCCATTCTCCTGTGACCAATGTGGGAGGAGCTTCAGTCACTCAAGTGACCTAAAAAAACATCAACGCATTCACACTGGAGAGAAGCCATACTGGTGTGAACTATGTCCGAGAAGGTTCAGTCAGTCAAGTCAACTAAAAAAACATCAACACATTCACACTGGAGAGAAGCCATTCTCCTGTGACCAATGTGAGGGCAGCTTCAGTCTCTCATATGACCTAGCAGTACATCAACAACACATTCACAGAAAGTGTTTGGGCTAGCCTCACGCATTCACACTGGAGAGAAGCCATTCTCCTGTGACCAATGTGGAAGGAGCTTCAGTCAGTCAAGTTACCTAAAAAAACATCAACACATTCACACTGGAGAGAAGCCGTACTGGTGTGACTGGGTGGACGTTTTCCTCTCACCTGTGGTGCTATTTATCCACCTAGATCGTTTTGTGTTAGTTGCCTGAGTTTTGGAGATATCAGCCCTAAAGATTTCTGCCTTCTCTCAAATACAATGGAACTGGATGGCACTCAGCTTGTGGTGGTCGAAGTGACAAAAACATACATTTGAAAAACTCAACAGCAATGTCTCTTTCCAGAAATCATGACCAGGTTTCACTGTCCCTACTAGTGCGTAAATATCCTTGTTGCTCTACTGTTTTAATGGACCGTTTTTCTCATATAAAGTGTTTAGGGATGCACCGATATGAACATTTTGGCCGATACCGATAACGGATATTGACATTGCTGTTATGGCCGCTAACCGATATTTACCGATGTCGATATGATCTGTATACAAACACATTTCTATGATAATAACATTTTGTGAAAATTTGTGAACATTTTGGCTACCGATAACCAATATTAACATTGCAACATCAGACCTATTTAACATAATGCCGATATGTTAAAAAATGACTGACATTGGCCGATATGATTGCCGATATATCGTTCATCCCTAAAAGTGTTGAATATGTCTAAAAATAAAACATATTATCCTTTGTCAAAGTCAGATTCTTCACATACTCCATTCCAGTTATAAATCATTAAATAATTTCTAAATGCAACTATAGATTTGTCAGTTCTGCTTCTCTTGTATTTTATTTCCATAATTAAACTCCCTCTTCTTCCTATAATCACATTGATGAATTGAAAAGACAGGCAGGTGATCGCTGATGTCGTTCGTTAATAATCCACTCTGTTGTTTTCCATAATGGTTTGTGAATATATTGTTAATCAGAGTGGCACAGTGGGATGTTATCTGACACACACTGTGCATCTGGTTGTTGTGCATAATATGTATGTTACATCTCCAATGCTCTGTGATGTCCATATGAAATAAACCTCACCTAACCGAACCTCTTCTGCTTGGTTTTGTGACTGTTGGGAAAAAGGCTCATACTGTACATTACTTCAATAATTCCATCTGTCATTTCACGTTTGTTGGGATTCAACAGGTCTATGTGGAAATCCCCACAAACGTCATTGACCTTTTGCTTTGTTATGGTAAACAACCTTTCCATATGTTCCGTGCAGGTTTCCATGTGAGATGCTGGTTCTCTAGACACACTGTGAGTGCTTCATAACTTCACAGAACACCTGAGGTTCTCTAGACACACTGTGAGTGCTTCATAACTTCACACAACACCTGAGGTTCTCTAGACACACTGTGAGTGCTTCATAACTTCACAGAACACCTGAGGTTCCTAAGCAACCGCCACTACGTTTGCTGCTACAAAACTCTAAAATAACACAACGCTCCGTGCTTCAGCCATCATAGGCACACAGCATGGTAACTTGGTAACAGATCTCTCTCTCTCTCACACACGCGTGCGCGCGCGCGCGCACGCACGCGCACGCACACACACACACACACACACACGCACACACACACGCACACACACACATATTCTCTCCCTCTCTGTAACACCACTAATCACAAAGTGACATCTCATTTATCTGAAAGGAAACTGCTCACCCATAACAAGCTCCTGAGAATCTCCATGGAGCGTGGAATGCCAAGATAAAAAAATAATAATAAACTAGAACGACCGCAACGCGGACTTATGCCTCCGCCATTAGTTCATTCTGGGGTCCAAATCGCCATTTGAGGCAAATTGGAAGATATTCCGTCAAGGCGCTCCTGCGATGTTGCGTTACAGAGCTTGGAAATTGGGTGTGTGAGAGGTCACAGTGACCTTGAACTTTGACCACCAAAATGTAATCAGTTCATCCTTGAGTCCAAGTCGGTGTTTCAGACAAGTTTGATTAAATTCCGTCAAGGCATTCCTGAGATATCGCGTTAACAAGCTTGAAAATGGTGTTCGAGAGCTCACCTTGACCTTTGACCTTTTGACCACCAAAATCTAATCAGATCATCCTTGAGTCTAAGGCGATGTTTGAGGTTGAAATTCCGTCAAGGCATTCGTGAGATATCGCGTATCACTAGATTTTCTTTTTGGCAGGACAATAGAGGTTAGGGTATAGGGACAGAGCACTCAAAAGAATATAGGGTTGAGAATGGTACTCTGCAGGGTAGTGTTTGTAGTCCAGTACTGTTCAACATTATGATTAATGACATTTTGGAGCATATTGAGGAAGGTATAGGGAAATCACTGTATGTGGATGATGGGACATTATGGATAAAGGGGGGGAATCTGAAATATAGACAGAGGAAACTGCAGGCTGCAATTGAGATGGTGGAACAGTGGGCAAATAAGTGGTGGTTTAAATTATCAGTAGCAAAGACACAAGTAATATGTTTTTCTGAACGACCGAAAACAATATCCTTGAAACTATATGGGCACTTTAGAACAGGTTAGGGTGATTAGATTCCTTGGAGTGTTATTTGATGAGAAGTTGACCTGGAAGCAGCACACTGACAAAGTAAAAGATAAATGTAAAAAGGTCAACAATCTATTAAGATGTTTGTCAGGACGAGACTGGGGAGCAACCAGAGCATCATTGTTTAATGTGTATCAGGCACTGATGAGAGCGTCTTTAGATTAAGGATGTATAGCGTATATGTCAGCAGCAATAAGCCACCTTAAAAAGCTGGACGTGCAGCAAACACAAGGACTTAGAGTATGTAGTGGAGGACTTAAGACATCCCCAGTAGCTGCAATTCAGGTGGAAATGGGGGAACAGCCATTGTGGATTTGAAGAATTAAACTTATGTTAGCTTTTTGGATTAATTTGCAAGGTCATAACAGTTCTCATCCAACTAGGTTTATCCTACAGGATTGTTGGGAGCGTAACAAAAAAGATTTAATGAGTTTTGGATGGATAGGGAATATAATAGTGAAACGGTATGATCTAAAATAATATACAGTATAGTCCAACAGTTCCATCTTCAATTGTCCCACCCTGGGTATTTGTAAATCCATTAGTAGATTTAAGTATACAGCAACAATTGAGAGAGAAATCTAAGCATGCACACCCTGGGAATATAGCACAAAGTTACATTGATCATCACTTTATAGACAAGTTGATGTTATTTACAGATGGTTCAAAAGACCCTGAAACTGGACGGACAGGAGAGGCAGTCTTTATCCCACAGTATAAGGTAGAGATTAAGAAAAGGACTACAGATCATTTGTCAGTATACACAGTGGAGCTCATAGCTATTTTAACAGCTTTGCAATGGTTGGTAGACGATAGGAAAAACAATGCAGTAATTGCCTCTGACAGCTGGGCAGCGCTTGTGAGTATTAGTTCTTTCAAGTCATGTAGACAAGATATTGTTTTTATGATTCATCATCTTATATATGAACTGTATAAAAGGGATATGACTGTTGGGTTTGTTTGGGTTCCTGCATATGTAGGAGTAGAGGGAAATGAGGATGTGGACATATTAGCAAAGCAATCACTTAAGTTAATAGATATGGATGTTCCAATAAGTAAAGCGGAGGGTAAGTCAATTATTAAAATATATATGCAGAAAGTATGGCAAGAGCACTGGGATGTAAATGAAACAGGTAGGCATCTGTATCATATTCAGAAGAAGGTTGGAGTAGGAAGTAGGCTGGGCAGGAAGAGACAGTCATGACTCGTCTCAGAATAGGACACACTGGATTGCATAGTACACTTAATAAAATAGGAAAACACCCAACTGGCAAGTGTGCAAGTTGTAACCATGAGGAAACTGTTCAACATGTGTTGCTGCTGGAATGTGAGAGTTATGAAGAGGAGAGGAAGGTACTGAAATCAGCTTTACAGAAAGCTAAGCTAAACTTCACTGTAGGGACAGTACTAGGAAAAGCAGTAAGATGACTATACAATCAGTTAATAAAGTATTTGAAAGAAACTGGGTTAGTCGATAGGATTTTAGATACCTTTTTTCTTTTAATATTTTCTGTCGATATCTAACGTTCCACACTCCAGTCCGGTAGGTGGCGGTAATGCACGTTTAAGCTGGTTGCCAACCGCCAATCAAATCCATAGAAGAAGAAGAAGGATGAAGTGATCGGGACGGGAGAGCGAGAAAAAGAAAACATGAGATGCTGGTGAGTTGCTAGTAGCGGGTGATTGTACAAAGGGAGCCGGAAAAGGAAAGAGCAAGTCACAGTAATATCTGTATGGACAAGAAGCGATTCCTGGCATTCATCGCCATGGTGATAAACTGTGCTGATAGTATGACTGGGAAGACGGAGAGAACTGAAATGGTGGTTGACGCTGCAAAGAGATTTCTGGATGTGGTTGATGTATCTGGAGCAGAGATAGATAAAATACTGAGAGATGCATTTGTGCAAACTCAGGCGTCTGCATCTGGAAAGTAATTATGAATCGGAGTACTTTGGGTGGATATGGGGTTATTTTGTTTATTTTAGTTCAATTAAGATCAGTTTAGGTTTAGTTCAGTAGATGGCGGTAATGCAACATTTTGGATGCCAACTGCCGTAAAACCAAACAGAAGAAGAAGAAGTTGCTAGTAGCAGATATTTAAGAAACTTTTAGAACACGTTTTTCCTCCTACAGTCTTATAGTTTACCAGTTTAGTGACCTACTAATCGGAAGTGTAAACTGTAAGTGAGACTGGCGGATATATAGTAGACTTCGGCTAGAAGTTACTGAGAGTTATTCTCCAGTCAATGCACTGTTAGCAAGCTAGTTGGCTAAGCTAGCTAAAGACGTCTATCAGCGTGGAGCGCTCTGTTAACCCAGCAGACATACGCCGCTGCTACGCCTGCCTACAGAGGATCATCACGGACAGTCGGACACACCAGATAGCGCTTTGAGCCACCTGTGGATGCTCAAACTTCCTCTGGAAACGTTGGATTTCGTGCTGACCAAGCAGCTTCGCCGAGAAGAGCCTGGTGACGCGAGGTTACCAAGCAGCTACCAGAAGCAACGCCTCTAACTTCTGACTCTTCTGATCTCTAATGACTTCTTCGCAAGAGGTGAGAACATTAGAATCTGTTGCTCAATTTAATCTGTTAGCTCGTCTATTTATAGGATGTTGTACTGTATGTCACAATGATTACTAAGTATTCTTCCTCCCTCGCTAACTTTGCTAACATTAGCCTGTTTGGCGTGGTTCTTCCTACATTTATGATGAGATATTTCACAATGCAAAGCTGCTGCTGTTGTCCAGGTCTGGATCAAATAAAATAACATGCCATTTATTTTATGATTTTCTGACATGTTACAGACAGTGTTGGGCAAGTTACATTCATACCTGAGTAGTACAGTACAGGTCATACACAGGCTGTAGGCCTAGTCTATTTCAACACACAGGCTGTAGGCCTAGTCTATTTCAACACACAGGCTGTAGGCCTAGTCTATTTCAACACACAGGCTGTAGGCCTAGTCTATTTCAACAACACACAGGCTGTAGGCCTAGTCTATTTCAACACACAGGCTGTAGGCCTAGTCTATTTCAACACACAGGCTGTAGGCCTAGTCTATTTCAACACAGGAAACAAGGCTGGCTTCCTCTCCCTGACTCGTTCATCCATCAATGTGGACACAAATCAATTTATACTTCCTACTTATAATTTCAGAAGGAAATATTGTACTTTCTACTCCACTACACTGATTTCACAGCTTTGTTATGATCATCATTGTGTTTCCTGTCTTACCAACCTGTTTACCAAACTGTTACCTGTTTGATTATGTCACAGCTGATTGGCAGGAAGAGATCTGGTGGAGGAAGAGAGCAAGAGACAAAGATGACTTCTTCACAAGAGGTGAGAACATTGGAATTAGGGATGGGCATTTTAAGCAATTTAAATACTCGAGTACTCTCCTTCTATTATGAGCGAGTGCTCGAGCACTCGCGCGGGGGGGGGGTCTGTGTGATTACTATGCTAATGACTGAGCAGGGGTTATCTGCTGGCTGTTCACTCATTGCGTTTTTGCATGGAAAAAGCACTACCTGGAGCATTTTTTGTCAGGAGAGGAACTGACTGATATTGGGTGACGCTAAGCTAACATCTAAAGCCTACCTCAGACAGTAGCCTATCCGATGGTTGGATGGATGGCATTAGCGCTTTGGAGCAGACACGTTGTGAAACAAGCGAAGGCATTTCCATGTCCATTGTCCAGCAATGTCAGGTTATTGTCCAGTATCATCCATTTTACTTTATGATCACTGTTACATTAACGTAAATCCACGGATTACAAGGTCCGGTGTTCTGCCAAAAAGTGAAAACTGACCAGTGTGATTAACGTTACAGCTGCAGCTGAATAGTGATCACCATGAAGCGATTGTCTCCCAAAAAGTGATTATTTCTCCACATTTCTTGTGACTAACGTTATGGGAAACGACAGTGTAGTCAGTAAACTAGTGCAATGTTTTGAATGAGTTTTATCGGGCGTGCGCTATGAAGAAGCGTGCGTATCATTCGGGAGAATATTTCCAGCCACCATTTTCGGGATGAGCTGGAAAACTTCCGGTTAAAACTTTCAAAATAATGTTACTTAAACAAAAGTAAATAGCTTATTGATGCACGTTGGAGGAGAAAAAGTATTTCAACGAATGAAGCAGCAAACCTTGTATCAAAATACTCATGATGTTATATGGCGTGAAACTGTGGCTGTAACGCATTACTCAAAATAAATAAGGTTTAATAAGCGTTTTATTTTGAAAGCAACAAAGCGGATGACGTACTTGTACATTCTGGCTGACTTGACGCCCGTGCAGTTCATGCTGCCAGATCCACATGACGATGCGTGCGTAGATCTTAGACCATTTTTAAAGGGGTGGGGAGTGGGGCGAGTACCTGAACAGCAGAAACGTTACTCGAATACTGACGTTATGAACGAGTGCTCGAGTACCCGAGTACTCGCACCCATCCCTAATTGGAATCTGTTGGTAAATTTAATCTGTTAGCTCACTGTTAGCTCGATGTTGTACTGTATGTCACAATGATTACTAAGTATTCTCTCTCCCTCGCTAACTTTGCTAACATTAGCCTGTTAGCTTGGTTCTTCCTACGATGAGATATTTCACAATGCAAAGCTGCTGCTGTTGTCCAGGTCTGGATGAAATAAAATAACGTGTCATTTATTTTATCATGTGACATTTTCTGATATGTTACAAACAGTGTTGGGCAAGTTACATTCAAAATGTACCTACTAGTTATTTTCTTTTGAAAGTAATAAGTTACTTTACAATATTATTGTCTGTGTAGAGTAACTTGTTACTTATCACACTACTTTTGCGTTGCTTTCACCAAAATAACCGCAGAACGACACCACCGTCCCGAAAAAGATTTTCAACCGCCCTAAAGTCAGTGTAAACCATCCACAGTTCTAAATGTTATCCTTTTACTTTGTTATTGTCATCTATAGTGGTTATCTGCATAAAAAACACAATTTGATTAGGAAATGATTACCGTATATATTTAAGGGCATATTTAAATAAATTATTTATTTAAAGTGCTTTGATCAAAATAAAAAATTAAGTCTTGGGCCAAGACTTAATTAATTAACACATTCACTGCCAACCTTTTTTTTTTTACTGTAGGTAGGTTCTGCCAGAGGGTTTTTTTGAGGATTCTGGCTCATTTTACAAGAGCCGAGGATTATTTTCTGCTTGGAGTTTGTGAACACAAAGTTCACAAAAGTACTAATAGAATGTGTGCTTTCTCTGTCTAAAAGAGTTAGTTTGTAGAGTTAGTAGTTATGTAGATATTAGCCGTTGAGTACAGCATGGTTTCAGCGTCTGAGAGTGAAAGCTGAGATAATCGCAGTTTTGTGAAATTCAATCAAACAGGCAGAACAGTCACTTTAACCATTTATTTTTGGCATCAGTGAGAGATCAGACATCTAAACAATATAGTTCTGAACGCCCTCTCCTTCAAACTCCTCCCTCCGTGGGCGTGTCTGGTGGCTTTCAGCCTGCGTTTGTCACAAGCGAGTGTTCTGCTGCTGCGAGTTTGAGCAGCCTCCCTCCCTGGCAGCGAGTGTGGATAGGGCTCACTTGTCTTGGGTTTGAGAGCTTTGATGAAGCTTTGTGCGATTCTAGGCTTTATGCTGCGTGTTTCAAACTGTGTTTTCCACCCAGTCTATTTTTGGAATCCGCCAGCTCCCAGCGCGATAATGCGCGAAAGTGAAAGCGTTTTCGCCAATCCATTTTACAGTAGAGAATGGTTTCCTCGCGCGTTACCCTACAGTTTTGGCTCTGCTTTTCCTAGTGTGGAGAGCACTGTCGCCACTTAGTGGGTCCGTGGAATGGGTTGTACACGTTCGCTGACTCCAATATTTTTATAGGAGACGTGGGGAGCGTTGATCCATGTCCCACGTCAAAAAAAAAAAATCTATTTTTTTGACGTATTAATACATCAGTGGCAGTGAACCGTTGGATTTTTTTTTGACGGAGTAATACGTCATTGGCAGTGAACGTGTTAAAACTACTAATGCCAAGACTCTTGGCATTAGTAGTTTTAATTATTATAAGCTGCTTAGAACTATAGTGTAGGAAGTTACAGTAAACGGGGCATAATTCCCTCTAATATTTTTGTGTGAAGTCATAACGTTATAATTGACCTTCAACCAATACTTCACTTTACTGAGTAGATGAATGCATCATAATGTAACTCAATGCACCCTAACGAGGAGCTGACAGCAGCTCAGTTTCAAGTTGTTACTCACATTACTTGACATAGTACAGTAACTGGTATAATTTCCTAATGGCTAAAAGTAATATATTACCTGTAATGTGTTACTTTTGTAATGTGTCTCCCCCAACACTGGTTACACAGTAGATACAACAAGATATGTTTATCTGTTAGCATATGCTTTCATATCATAAAATACTTGGTCAGATATAGTAATGACTTATATCCTTTATATCTTCCTCCATGAAACAGAGAGACACCAACAGACCAAAACGCCACCGCTCTCTGCAGTGTGGGACATCTTTCAGTCAGTCAGGTGATCTAAAAACACATCAACACATTCACACTGGAGAGAAGCCATTCTCCTGTGACCAATGTGGGAGGAGCTTCAGTCAGTCAGGTGACCTAAAAACACATCAACGCATTCACACTGGAGAGAAGCCATTCTCCTGTGACCAATGTGGGAGGAGCTTCAGTCAGTCAGGTGACCTAAAAACACATCAACGCATTCACACTGGAGAGAAGCCATTCTCCTGTGACCAATGTGGGAGGAGCTTCAGTCACTCAAGTGCCCTAAAAATACATCAACGCATTCACACTGGAGAGAAGCCATTCTCCTGTGACCAATGTGGGAGGAGCTTCAGTCACTCAAGTGACCTAAAAAAACATCAACGCATTCACACTGGAGAGAAGCCATTCTCCTGTGACCAATGTGGGAGCAGCTTCAGTCAGTCAGGTGACCTAAAAACACATCAACGCATTCACACTGGAGAGAAGCCATTCTCCTGTGACCAATGTGGGAGGAGCTTCAGTCAGTCAGGTGACCTAAAAACACATCAACGCATTCACACTGGAGAGAAGCCATTCTCCTGTGACCAATGTGGGAGGAGCTTCAGTCACTCAAGTGCCCTAAAAATACATCAACGCATTCACACTGGAGAGAAGCCATTCTCCTGTGACCAATGTGGGAGGAGCTTCAGTCACTCAAGTGACCTAAAAAAACATCAACGCATTCACACTGGAGAGAAGCCATTCTCCTGTGACCAATGTGGGACCAGCTTCAGTCAGTCAAGTCACCTAAAAATACATCAACGCATTCACACTGGAGAGAAGCCATTCTCCTGTGACCAATGTGGGAGCAGCTTCAGTCTCTCAAGTGACCTAAAAACACATCAACGCATTCACACTGGAGAGAAGCCATTCTCCTGTGACCAATGTGGAAGCAGCTTCAGTCACTCAAATGTCCTAAAAAGACATCAACGCATTCACACTGGAGAGAAGCCATACTGGTGTGAACTATGTCCGAGAAGGTTCAGTCTCTCAAGTCACCTAACAAGACATCAGCGCATTCACACTGGAGAGAAGCCATTCTCCTGTGACCAATGTGTGGGCAGCTTCAGTCTCTCAAGTGACCTAGCAGCACATCAACAACACATTCACAGAAAGTGTTCAGGCTAGCCTCACGCATTCACACTGGAGAGAAGCCATAATGCTGTGACGGGGTGTAAGACAAACTCCACTTAAAGGGACAGCTCACCCTAAAATCTAAAATACATATTTTTCCTCTCACCTGTGGTGCTATTTATCCACCTAGATTGTTTTGTGTTAGTTGCCTGAGTTTTGGAGATATCAGCCCTAAAGATTTCTGCCTTCTCTCAAATACAATGGAACTGGATGGCACTCAGCTTGTGGTGGTCGAAGTGACATGAACATACATTTGAAAAAACTCATCAGCAATGTCTCTTTCCAGAAATCAAGACCCGGTTATTCAAGATAATCCACAAACCTTGTTGTGAGCAGTTTCATGTAGGAACTATTTTCTTTAGACCGAACTACACCCGCTAGCTGCTAGCTAGTTCCTACATGAGACTGCTCACAACTAGGTCTGTGTTATCTTGGGTAACCGGGTCATGTACTGTTCATGATTGATGTTATTAATTGCTCTGCACAAACAGATAAGAAGAGAGAGAAGATCAAAATAATAGTGAAATCAGCAGAGATATCTGGGAATCAAGGGTCTTGTATGTGATGAAATTGAGAAGACACTGAATGGAGGAAGGCATGGGTCACAATCATTGTCATCACAACCACTCTCATCATGTGGTGGGTAGCATCATGTTCTTAGCTAGACTGCAGTGGAATGCAAGAAGCGTTATTGCTAATGGGTACGAATTTAAAAAATGTGTTGCAGATTTACAAGATAAACCTAATATGTATACAGGAGACGTGGCTGAGATCACAGTGGGATTTTGTAATACAGGATTATGTAGCTATTCGGAATGATAGGAAGACTGGGAATGGTGGTGGGGTGGCTACATTTGTGAGGAAGGGGACTAGATTTAAAGTAATTAACGTAGGGAAAGAATATGAGTCAATAGTGGTTAAGATATGGACAGAGAAAGATGAGGTTGTTATAGTGAATTATTATAATCATGTAAAAGATTGCCACGATACATTAGATCAGATTCAGGATCAAATGATCTGGTGTGGGGATTTTAATTCACACACTGTAATGTGGGGAGGTGAGACAACAGATGCACATGGTTCAATTTAGGGATGGGGCCGATCCGATCCAATATCGGTATCGGGTGCCGATATTGGCACTAATTTATGGATCGGATCGGAATCTGATTTCTTTCTTTTTTTTTGCAATTCCAGCGCGGGCGGCACCGTAATTTTCCCATGTATAATAGTATCCTTCTTTGCCTTGTATATTTTCTTAATTTGGTCTGCTTTTTGCAAGCTATATTTAAAAAAAAAAATCTTTAATTGGCCAAATCTTTGCCTATACTGTATATTCAAGAAAAATATTGGTATCGGCATAATATCGGTATCGGCAGATATCCAAATTCAGGTATCGGAATCGGATCGGAAGTGAAAAAAGTGAATCGGTGCATCCCTAGATCAATTCTAGAGGAATACATAGAGGATAAGAGATTAGTATGTCTGAATGATGCGGGAGGTACTAGATATAGCAGTGCTCAAAATAAGGAGAGTGCAATAGATCTAAATAGATCTGTTAAAGAAATCCACAGTGGGGAGTGATCATTATCCTATAAGAATTAAGGTTGGAGTAGAAGTGAATCAAGAAGAGGACATTATAATACAGAGATGGACATTTGATAAAGCTGATTGGGAGAAATTTCAGGAAATAAGTTGGGTTAAGGTTGAACCTTTAATTAGAGAGGAAATATTAGATGTGGATGAGTTTAATAAGAAGCTGGTGGCAGCCATTATAGAGTCAGCAAAGGAAACGATACCGATGAGTAAAGGGTGTAAAGATAGGAAAAGTGTACCGTGGTGGGATGAATACGGAATGTATACTTACTCTACGTATTTTCTGTATTTTTGCTTACTTAGACATTCTACTTATTTTTTTCTATCGCATTTACTACTGTTATTCTATGCTATGTTGTGTTCTTCTGCTTATTCTGCTTATTTGCTCAATATTGCATTTACTACTGTTTATTTTATGCTGTGTGTTCTGTAAGCGAGCTACTGTAATTTCCCCCCGGGGATCATTAAAGTCTTTCTGATTCTGATTCTGATTCTGATGAAGACTGTAGGCAAGCAGTTAAACATAGGGGGGGAATCTGAAATATATACAGAGGAAACTGCAGGCTGCAATTGAGATGGTGGAACAGTGGGCAAATAAGTGGGGGTTTAAATTATCAGTACCAAAGACACAAGTAATATGTTTTTCTAAACGACCGAAAACATTATCCTTGAAACTATATGGGCACATTAGAACAGGTTAGGATGATTAGATTCCTTGGAGTGTTATTTGATGAGAAGTTGACCTGGAAGCAGCACACTGACAAAGTAAAAGATAAATGTAAAAAGGTCAACAATATATTAAGATGTTTGTCAGGACGAGACTGGGGAGCAACCAGAGCATCATTGTTTAATGTGTATCAGGCACTGATGAGAGCGTCTTTAGATTAAGGATGTATAGCGTATATGTCAGCAGCAATAAGCCACCTTAAAAAGCTGGACGTGCAGCAAACACAAGGACTTAGAGTATGTAGTGGAGGACTTAAGACATCCCCAGTAGCTGCAATTCAGGTGGAAATGGGGGAACAGCCATTGTGGATTTGAAGAATTAAACTTATGTTAGCTTATTGGATTAATTTGCAAGGTCATAACAGTTCTCATCCAACTAGGTTTATCCTACAGGATTGTTGGGAGCGTAACAAAAAAGATTTCATGAGTTTTGGATGGATAGGGAATATAATAGTGAAACGGTATGATCTAAAATAATATACAGTATAGTCCAACAGTTCCATCTTCAATTGTCCCACCCTGGGTATTTGTAAATCCATTAGTAGATTTAAGTATACAGCAACAATTGAGAGAGAAATCTAAGCATGCACACCCTGGGAATATAGCACAAAGTTACATTGATCATCACTTTATAGACAAGTTGATGTTATTTACAGATGGTTCAAAAGACCCTGAAACTGGACGGACAGGAGAGGCAGTCTTTATCCCACAGTATAAGGTAGAGATTAAGAAAAGGACTACAGATCATTTGTCAGTATACACAGTGGAGCTCATAGCTATTTTAACAGCTTTGCAATGGTTGGTAGACGATAGGAAAAACAATGCAGTAATTGCCTCTGACAGCTGGGCAGCGCTTGCGAGTATTAGTTCTTTCAAGTCATGTAGACAAGATATTGTTTTTATGATTCATCATCTTATATATGAACTGTGGGTTCCTGCATATGTAGGAGTAGAGGGAAATGAGGATGTGGACATATTAGCAAAGCAATCACTTAAGTTAATAGATATGGATGTTCCAATAAGTAAAGCGGAGGGTAAGTCAATTATTAAAATATATATGCAGAAAGTATGGCAAGAGCACTGGGATGTAAATGAAACAGGTAGGCATCTGTATAATATTCAGAAGAAGGTTGGAGTAGGAAGTAGGCTGGGCAGGAAGAGACAGTCATGACTCGTCTCAGAATAGGACACACTGGATTGCATAGTACACTTAATAAAATAGGAAAACACCCAACTGGCAAGTGTGCAAGTTGTAACCATCAGGAAACTGTTCAACATGTGTTGCTGGAATGTGAGAGTTATGAAGAGGAGAGGAAGGTACTGAAATCAGCTTTACAGAAAGCTAAGCTAAACTTAACTGTAGGGACAGTACTAGGAAAAGCAGTAAGATGAATATACAATCAGTTAATAAAGTATTTGAAAGAAACTGGGTTAGTCGATAGGATTTAGATACCCTTTTTCTTTTAATATTTTCTGTCGATATCTAACGTTCCACACTCCAGTCCGGTAGGTGGCGGTAATGCACGTTTAAGCTGGTTGCCAACCGCCAATCAAATCCATAGAAGAAGAAGAAGGAGGAAGTGATCGGGACGGGAGCAAAAGTTCTTTGACGGGAGAGCGAGAAAAAGAAAACATGAGATGCTGGTGAATTGCTAGTAGCAGATATTTAAGAAACTTTTAGAACACGTTTTTCCTCCTACAGTCTTATAGTTTACCAGTTTAGTGACCTACTAATCGGAAGTGTAAGCTGTAAGTGAGACTGGCTGATATATAGTAAACTTCGGCTAGAAGTTACTGAGAGTTATTCTCCAGTCAATGCACTGTTAGCAAGCTAGTTGGCTAAGCTAGCTAAAGACGTCTATCAGCGTGGAGCGCTCTGTTAACCCAGCAGACATACGCCGCTGCTACGCCTGCCTACAGAGGATCATCACGGACAGTCGGACACACCAGATAGCGGTTTGAGCCACCTGTGGATGCTCAAACTTCCTCTGGCAACGTTGGATTTCGTGCTGACCAAGCAGCTTCGCCGAGAAGAGCCTGGTGACGCGAGGTTACCAAGCAGCTACCAGAAACAACGCCTCTAACCTCTTCTGATCTCTAATGACTTCTTCACAAGAGGTGAGAACATTATAATCTGTTTGTCAATTTAATATGTTAGCTCGCCTATTTATAGGATGTTGTACTTTATGTCAGAATGATTGCTAAGTATTATATTCTAGTGTATTTCAACACACAGGCTGTAGGCCTAATCTATTTCAACACAGGAAATAAGTCAGATAGGGCTGGCTTCCTCCTGGCTCTTCCTGACTGGTTCCTCTGCGGCTGCCCTGGGCCGAACATTAACCTGGGCATGAATGTGGACACTATCAATTTATACTTCCTACTTATAATTTCAGGGGAAATATTGATACTTTCTACTCCACTACACTGATTTCACAGCATTGTTATGATCATTATTGTGTTTCCTGTCTTACCAACAGTCTGTTTGATTATGTCACAGCTGATTGGCAGGAAGAGATCTGGTGGAGGAAGAGAGCAAGAGACAAAGATGACTTCTTCACAAGAGGTGAGAACATTAGAATCTGTTGGTACATTTAATCTGTTAGCTCGTCTATTTATAGGATGTTGTACTGTATGTCAGAATGATTGCTAAGTATTCTCTCTCCCTCACTAACTTTGCTAACATTAGCCTGTTAGCTTGGTTCTTCCTACATTTATGATGAGATATTTCACAATAAGGGCTGGGTATTGGTTCAAATTTCAAGAATCGATTAGATTCCGATTCACAAGATTCTGAATCGATTAATCCCGATTCGATTAATTTCAATATCGATTTGGTTAGTGATACCATAGACATGTTTTTTTTAGCTGTAACCTGAATTACATGACTGTCCAGTTATGTAACACAGGGGTTCCCAACCTTTTTTGCGCCAAGGACCGGTAGATACATGGGAAAAAAAGTTGCCGACCGGTTGTCAATTTTAATGGTTTTAGTTACACATATATTTACCCACCAGGTGGTGAAAAAGGGTAAATAACAGCGTTTTCATCTGTCAATAAAGACACTTTCACAATTATGCACAGTGATTTGATTTCAGCCTATATAATTTCTAAAAGTAATAATGATCAAACATTTCCATTTATGTAGCCTACAGTATTTATGTTTTTGTTTCAACTACAAACATAAATAAATGTCAACTTGAAACTATGTTTCAACTACCACACACAGCCTATAATATTATAGCCTATGTTTATTAAAAAATAAAAAATAAAATAAACGATCTCTTTGGACATATGAATCGATATCAAAGGATTAAAATAAAAATCGTTTTTTTTAACCCAGCCCTATTCACAATGCAAAGCTGCTGCTGTTGTCCAGGTCTGGATGAAATAAAATAACGTGCCATTTTATTTTATGATGTGACATTTTATGATGACACCACCGTCCCGAAAACGAATGTCAACCGCCCTAAAGTCAATGTAAACTGTCCACAGTTCTAAATGTTATCCTTTTACTTTGTTATTGTCATCTATAGTGGTTATTTGCATCAAAAACACAATTTGATTAGGAAATTATTATATCTTTATTTAAATATGTGCTTTGATAAAAAAAAAAAAGTCTTGGCATTAGTAGTTTTAATTATTATAAGCTGCTTAGAACTATAGTGTAGGAAGTTACAGTAAACAGGGCATAATTCCCTCTAATATTTTTGTGTGAAGTCATAACGTTATAATTGACCTTCAACCAATACTTGACTTTACTGAGTAGATGAATGCATCATAGGGCTGCTCGATTAATCAAATTTTAATCTAGATTACGATTTGGGCTGTCCACGATTATGAAAACAAGATAATTGACATCAAACGATTTTGCGGCTCTTGTCTCTCTCGTTCTGTCTTGTGTTGTAAAGCAAGCGCACCCCTTCCTTTGCTCGGCCCCTCCCCCAAAGCACACCAGCTCGAGTTGTGACTGTCGTGGGAAGAGCCACAGGCTTTCTCCTCCCCGCTTATTTCACAGAAAGAGAGCCGCTGGTCGAGAAGAGAGGTGAAACAATGTATGTGGGGTGGAAACACTATGGTTTTGCCGAGTTTAAAGGTCCTTACACTGCGCATATCTTGCACTGTTTGTTCCAAGTCTGTGGCTGTGACAGGTGGGTCAAAACTCGCATCGCAATTCCGTGCTGTATATTCGCATCGCTCTTGATGTGTAACTGATGAGCGATGCGAATATACAGCATGGAATTGCGATGCGAGTTTTGACTCATCTGTCAAGATATGCGTGGTCGTGGCAGCACCCCGCAATGACCTCTCCCTCTGTTTAATCTCTTGAAATCCACTCACAAAGTGGTCTATGACCAAGAAATAACGCTAAATGAACAAAAAGACATCTAGTTACTCCTGCCACATCTCTGTCATCAATTCAGGACACTCTTTACAATGCGACCGCATTGATATGATGCATGAATATGCATTCAACAGCTAACGATCTCACAGATAAACATTAACAATAGCCTATTATGAACCTAAACGTAAGTCGCTTTGGATAAAACCATCTGCCAAATGAGTAATTTAATGTAGCCTAATGTAAACGAACGTTACTCAATAGCGTTCTCATTTGGTTAGATTTGAGGTTTAAGGACTACTAATTCAGATGTTTACCAACATATTGAATGTAGATTAATAGTTGCAGTTGGTTGTGGCAGTTCACTGCAACATAGTAGGCCTACATATACTGTATATTTATTTTAGTTTTTATTTTATTTCTAAATCTTTGCACTTTTATTATTTATTTATTTATTTATTTATTTATTTATTTATTTATTTATTTATGTATTTATTTTCAATTATATCTAAAATCCAAAGACATCCAATGTTAAAAAGAAAAGCCAGTGTCATTGTTCAATAAATGCATGATGTTCTCAATGTCAATGATGTCAATAATCGTGTTAAATAATCGTGATCTCAATATCAATCAAAATAATCGTGATTATGATTTTTGCCATAATCGAGCAGCCCTAATGCATCATAATTAGGGATGCACCGATTGCCATTTTCTTGGCCGATTCCGATTTCCGATTTTTGAATAGTCTGACTTGCCGATACCGATTTTTGCCGATTCCGATTTTTTTTCTAAAAACAACAATTGACAGCTTACACAAACGTTTTTGTAACTTTGTTTGAAAATTAAGATTCATAGAACAATTCTTACATCTAATGGGGATCCAAATAATCTTATCTTATCTTATCATTTGCATGAAGTAGGACCATCTCACTCAAACACATCTCAAAATAAAAGTGTTCCAGGTTAGGCTACTGGACAGAGCTTTTTTGTGCAAATACAATGAATACAAAAATTTAATTAAATCCAATAGCCTATATCCCACAGCTATCATGCATTTACTTTTCCAAAAGAAAACAGGTGCAACAGAACATCAAAATGATCCATGGACAAGGAGTTTATAGACTGGCTCCAGACCAGTCCTCTTGAGTAGAGGGGAAATGAGTTTATGAGTTACAGTAACGATCTTCAGTCTGAATATCAGGCGGAGTTTACACACAGTCCGAAGTTTGGTATGCATATTTTTATCTGCCATCCGAAAAAATATCGTCACGCACAGAAATCCTTGCACACTTGTGAGTCCGATGCATTTTTATTATTATGTCCGTCGTTCTATTTGCAATACGAAACAAATAGTCTCTCCTGTATCAACGTTACAACATGACTGACAGGCTGAGGCACCAGCGCTGATGTGGAATGGAGAAGGCAGGTCGGACTGGACACAATGCTCGCGTTCACCTCGCCAAGTCGGCTGTGCACTGTGGCCGGGTGCAGCAGCACTGCTTCCCGGGGAGAGAGAGCAGAGAGAGGGGGGCCAGTGAGGTGAAGCGAGCCGCTCAGACTGGACTCCAGCCGAGCGGGACTCGGCCGCATCTCTGTCTCCACGGCTTATTTTCGATTTGCATGTGTGACAAACTGCGAGATTTGTCTACTTCACTGACGGTGAAAAAAATCCACAACGAGGAAGGTATGCTGGCGTGTGTGGTGTGGTGGCTGGGTGCCTGTCTCGATGCTTTGGGGTGCGCGCACGTCATGTGAAAATCGGCTCACAGAATCGGCTATTTAGAGTGACCGGAACAGATCACCGATCGAGGCCGATCACGTGAAAATCGGCCATTTCCGGTCACGTGCCGATCGATCGGTGCATCCCTAATCATAATGTAACTCAATGCGACATAACGAGGAGCTGACAGCAGCTCAGTTTCAAGTTGTAACTCACATTACTTGACACAGTACAGTAACTGATATAATATTACCAAAATCCTATTGGCGTTATATTACTGTGTTACTGCAAAAAGTAATATATTACCTGTAATGTGTTACTTTTGTAATGTGTCTCCCCCAACACTGGTTACACAGTACATACAACAAGATATGTTTATCTGTTAGCATATGCTTTCATATCATAAAATACTTTGTCAGAGATAGTAATGACTTATATCCTTTATATCTTCCTCCATGAAACAGAGAGACACCAACAGACCAAAACGCCACCGCTCTCTGCAGTGTGGGACATCTTTCAGTCAGTCAGGTGATCTAAAAACACATCAACACATTCACACTGGAGAGAAGCCATTCTCCTGTGACCAATGTGGGAGGAGCTTCAGTAAGTCAAGTACCCTAAAAACACATCAACGCATTCACACTGGAGAGAAGCCATTCTCCTGTGACCAATGTGGGAGGAGCTTCAGTCAGTCAGGTGATCTAAAAACACATCAACACATTCACACTGGAGAGAAGCCATTCTCCTGTGACCAATGTGGGAGGAGCTTCAGTAAGTCAAGTACCCTAAAAATACATCAACGCATTCACACTGGAGAGAAGCCATTCTCCTGTGACCAATGTGGGAGGAGCTTCAGTGACTTAACTAACCTAACAAGACATCAACGCATTCACACTGGAGAGAAGCCATTCTCCTGTGACCAATGTGGGAGCAGCTTCAGTCAGTCAAGTCACCTAAAAATACATCAAGGCATTCACACTGGAGAGAAGCCATTCTCCTGTGACCAATGTGGGAGGAGCTTCAATCAGTCAGGTGACCTAAAAACACATCAACGCATTCACACTGGAGAGAAGCCATTCTCCTGTGACCAATGTGGGAGGAGCTTCAGTCAGTCAGGTGCCCTAACAACACATCAACGCATTCACACTGGAGAGAAGCCATACTGGTGTGAACTATGTCCGAGAAGGTTCAGTACATCAAGTCACCTAACAACACATCAACGCATTCACACTGGAGAGAAGCCATACTGGTGTGAACTATGTCCGAGAAGGTTCAGTCGCTCAAGTCAACTAACAAGACACCAGCGCATTCACACTGGAGAGAAGCCGTTCTCCTGTGACCAATGTGAGGGCAGCTTCAGTCTCTCAAGTGACCTAGCAGTACATCAACAACACATTCACAGAAAGTGTTCAGGCTAGCCTCACGCATTCACACTGGAGAGAAGCCATAATGCTGTGACGGGGTGTAAGACAAACTCCACTTAAAGGAACAGCTCACCCTAAAATCTAAAATACATATTTTTCCTCTCACCTGTGGTGCTATTTATCCACCTAGATTGTTTTGTGTTAGTTGCCTGAGTTTTGGAGATATCAGCCCTAAAGATTTCTGCCTTCTCTCAAATACAATGGAACTGGATGGCACTCGGCTTGTGGTGGTCGAAGTGACAAAAACATACATTTGAAAAAACTCATCAGCAATGTCTCTTTCCAGAAATCATGACCCGGTTATTCAAGATAATGCACAAACCTTGTTGTGAGCAGTTTCATGTAGGAACTATTTTCTTTAGACCGAACTACACCCGCTAGCTGCTAGCTAGTTCCTACATGAGACTGCTCACAACTAGGTCTGTGTTATCTTGGGTAACCGGGTCATGTACTGTTCATGATTGATGTTATTAATTACTCTGCACAAACAGATAAGAAGAGAGAGAAGATCAAAATAATAGTGAAATCAGCAGAGATACCTGGGAATCAAGGGTCTTGTATGTGGTGAAATTGAGAAGACACTGAATGGAGGAAGGCATGGGTCACAATCATTGTCATTACAACCACTCTCATCATGTGGTGGGTAGCATCATGTTCTTAGCTAGACTGCAGTGGAATGCAAGAAGCGTTATTGCTAATGGGTACGAATTTAAAAAATGTGTTGCACATTTACAAGATAAACCTAATGTAATATGTATACAGGAGACGTGGCTGAGATCACAGTGGGATTTTGTAATACAGGATTATGTAGCTATTCAGAATGATAAGAAGACTGGGAATGGTGGTGAGGTGGCTACATTTGTGAGGAAGGGGACTAGATTTAAAGTAATTAACGTAGGGAAAGAATATGAGTCAATAGTGGTTAAGATATGGACAGAGAAAGATGAGGTTGTTATAGTGAATTATTATAATCATGTAAAAGATTGTGCCACGATACATTAGATCAGATTCAGGATCAAATGATCTGGTGTGGGGATTTTAATTCACACACTGCAATGTGGGGAGGTGAGAGAACAGATGCACATGGTTCAATTTAGGGATGGGGCCGATCCGATCCAATATCGGTATTGGGTGCCGATATTGGCACTAATTCACGGATCGGATCGGAATCTGATTTTTACTTTTTCTTTTTTCTTCTTTTTTGCAATTCCAGCGCGGGCGGCACCGTAATTTTCCCATGTATAATAGTATCCTTATTTGCCTTGTATATTTTCTTAATTTTGTCTTCTTTTTGCAAGCTATATTTTAAAAAAAAATCTTTAATTGGCCAACTCTTTGCCTATACTGTATATTCAAGAAAAATATTGGTATCGGCATAATATCGGTATCGGCAGATATCCAAATTCAGGTATCGGAATCGGCTCGGAAGTGAAAAAAGTGAATCGGTGCATCCCTAGATCAATTCTAGAGGAATACATCGAGGATAAGAGATTAGTATGTCTGAATGATGCGGGAGGTACTAGATATAGCAGTGCTCAAAATAAGGAGAGTGCAATAGATCTAAATAGATCTGTTAAAGAAATCCACAGTGGGGAGTGATCATTATCCTATAAGAATTAAGGTTGGAGTAGAAGTGAATCAAGAAGAGGACATTATAATACAGAGATGGACATTTGATAAAGCTGATTGGGAGAATTTTCAGGAAATAAGTTGGGTTAAGGTTGAACCTTTAATTAGAGAGGAAATATTAGATGTGGATGAGTTTAATAAGAAGCTGGTGGCAGCCATTATAGAGTCAGCAAAGGAAACGATACCGATGAGTAAAGGGTGTAAAGATAGGAAAAGTGTACCGTGGTGGGATGAATACGGAATGTATACTTACTCTACGTATTTTCTGTATTTTTGCTTACTTAGACATTCTACTTATTTTTTTCTATCGCATTTACTACTGTTATTCTATGCTATGTTGTGTTCTTCTGCTTATTCTGCTTATTTGCTCAATATTGCATTTACTACTGTTTATTTTATGCTGTGTGTTCTGTAAGCGAGCTACTGTAATTTCCCCCCGGGGATCATTAAAGTCTTTCTGATTCTGATTCTGATTCTGATGAAGACTGTAGGCAAGCAGTTAAACATAGGGGGGGAATCTGAAATATAGACAGAGGAAACTGCAGGCTGCAATTGAGATGGTGGAACAGTGGGCAAATAGAACAGGTTAGGATGATTAGATTCCTTGGAGTGTTATTTGATGAGAAGTTGACCTGGAAGCAGCACACTGACAAAGTAAAAGATAAATGTAAAAAGGTCAACAATCTATTAAGATGTTTGTCAGGACGAGACTGGGGAGCAACCAGAGCATCATTGTTTAATGTGTATCAGGCACTGATGAGCGTCTTTAGATTAAGGATGTATAGCGTATATGTCAGCAGCAATAAGCCACCTTAAAAAGCTGGACGTGCAGCAAACACAAGGACTTAGAGTATGTAGTGGAGGACAAGACATCCCCAGTAGCTGCAATTCAGGTGGAAATGGGGGAACAGCCATTGTGGATTTGAAGAATTAAACTTATGTTAGCTTTTTGGATTAATTTGCAAGGTCATAACAGTTCTCATCCAACTAGGTTTATCCTACAGGATTGTTGGGAGCGTAACAAAAAAGATTTCATGAGTTTTGGATGGATAGGGAATATAATAGTGAAACGGTATGATCTAAAATAATATACAGTATAGTCCAACAGTTCCATCTTCAATTGTCCCACCCTGGGTATTTGTAAATCCATTAGTAGATTTAAGTATACAGCAACAATTGAGAGAGAAATCTAAGCATGCACACCCTGGGAATATAGCACAAAGTTACATTGATCATCACTTTATAGACAAGTTGATGTTATTTACAGATGGTTCAAAAGACCCTGAAACTGGACGGACAGGAGAGGCAGTCTTTATCCCACAGTATAAGGTAGAGATTAAGAAAAGGACTACAGATCATTTGTCAGTATACACAGTGGAGCTCATAGCTATTTTAACAGCTTTGCAATGGTTGGTAGACGATAGGAAAAACAATGCAGTAATTGCCTCTGACAGCTGGGCAGCGCTTGTGAGTATTAGTTCTTTCAAGTCATGTAGACAATATATTGTTTTTATGATTCATCGTCTTATATATGAACTGTATAAAAGGGATATGACTGTTGGGTTTGTTTGGGTTCCTGCCCATGTAGGGGTAGAGGGAAATGAGGATGTGGACATATTAGCAAAGCAATCACTTAAGTTAATAGATATGGATGTTCCAATAAGTAAAGTCAATTATTAAAATATATATGCAGAAAGTATGGCAAGAGCACTGGGATGTAAATGAAACAGGTAGGCATCTGTATCATATTCAGAAGAAGGTTGGAGTAGGAAGTAGGCTGGGCAGGAAGAGACAGTCATGACTCGTCTCAGAATAGGACACACTGGATTGCATAGTACACTTAATAAAATAGGAAAACACCCAACTGGCAAGTGTGCAAGTTGTAACCATCAGGAAACTGTTCAACATGTGTTGCTGCTGGAATGTGAGAGTTATGAAGAGGAGAGGAAGGTACTGAAATCAGCTTTACAGAAAGCTAAGCTAAACTTCACTGTAGGGACAGTACTAGGAAAAGCAGTAAGATTAATATACAATCAGTTAATAAAGTATTTGAAAGAAACTGGGTTAGTCGATAGGATTTAGATACCTTTTTTCTTTTAATATTTTCTGTCAATATCTAACGTTCCACACTCCAGTCCGGTAGGTGGCGGTAATGCACGTTTAAGCTGGTTGCCAACCGCCAATCAAATCCATAGAAGTAGAAGAAGAAGGAGGAAGTGATCGGGACGGGAGAGCGAGCGAGAAGCAGAAGAAAACGAGATGCTGGTGAATTGCTAGTAGCAGATAGTTAAGAAACTTTTAGAACACGTTTTTCCTCCTACAGTCTTATAGTTTACCAGTTTAGTGACCTACTAATCGGGAGTGTAGACTGTAAGTGAGACTGGCGGATATATAGTAGACTTCGGCTAGAAGTTACTGAGAGTTATTCTCCAGTCAATGCACTGTTAGCAAGCTAGTTGGCTAAGCTAGCTAAAGACGTCTATCAGCGTTAACCCAGCAGACATACGCCGCTGCTACGCCTGCCTACAGAGGATCATCACGGACAGTCGGACACACCAGATAGCGGTTTGAGCCACCTGTGGATGCTCAAACTTCCTCTGGCAACGTTGGATTTCGTGCTGACCAAGCAGCTTCGCCGAGAAGAGCCTGGTGACGCGAGGTTACCAAGCAGCTACCAGAAACAACGCCTCTAACCTCTTCTGACTCTTCTGATCTCTAATGACTTCTTCACAAGAGGTGAGAACATTAGAATCTGTTGGTACATTTGATCTGTTAGCTCGTCTATTTATAGGATATTGTACTGTATGTCACAATGATTACTAAGTATTCTCCCTCCCTCGCTAACTTTGCTAACATTAATTAGCCTGTTAGCTTGGTTCTTCCTACATTTATGATGAGATATTTCACAATGCAAAGCTGCTGCTGTTGTCCAGGTCTGGATCAAATCAAATAACATGCCGTTTATTTTATGATTTTCTGACATGTTACAGACAGTGTTGGGCAAGTTACATTCATACCTGAGTAGTACAGTACAGGTCATACACAGGCTGTAGGCCTAGTCTATTTCAACACACAGGCTGTAGGCCTAGTCTATTTCAACACACAGGCTGTAGGCCTAGTCTATTTCAACACACAGGCTGTAGGCCTAGTCTATTTCAACACACAGGCTGTAGGCCTAGTCTATTTCAACACACAGGCTGTAGGCCTAGTCTATTTCAACACACAGGCTGTAGGCCTAGTCTATTTCAACACACAGGCTGTAGGCCTAGTCTATTTCAACACACAGGCTGTAGGCCTAGTCTATTTCAACACAGGAAATAAGTCAGATAGGGCTGGCTTCCTCTTCCTGACTGGTTCCTCTGCGGCTGCTCTGGGCCGAACATTAACATGAAGCATGAATGTGGACACAAATCAATTTATACTTTCTACTTATAATTTCAGAGGGAAATATTGATACTTTCTACTCCACTCCACTGATTTCACAGCATTGTTATGATCATCATTGTGTTTCCTGTCTTACCAACAGTCTCTTTGATTATGTCACAGCTGATTGGCAGGAAGAGATCTGGTGGAGGAAGAGAGCAAGAGACAAAGATGACTTCTTCACAAGAGGTGAGAACATTAGAATCTGTTGGTACATTTAATCTGTTAGCTCGTCTATTTATAGGATGTTGTGCTGTATGTCACAATGATTACTAAGTATTCTCTCTCCCTCACTAACTTTGCTAACATTAGCCTGTTAGCTTGGTTCATCCTACATTTATGATGAGATATTTCACAATGCAAAGCTGCTGCTGTTGTCCAGGTCTGGATGAAATAAAATAACATGCCATTTATTTCATGATGTGCAATTTTCTGATATGTTACACACAGTGTTGGGCAAGTTACATTCAAAATGTACATACTAGTTATGTTCTTTTGAAAGTAATAAGTTAATTTACAATATTATTGTCTGTGTAGAGTAGGGGTGGGAATCGCTGAGTAGCTCACGATACGATATCGTCACGATACTTGGCCCTCGATAACGATATATCACGATACTGCGATACTGCGATATATTGGAAGACGATACATCACGATACCTGTGTAACAAGTGAAAAAAATACCTCTGAAGGCAAAAAATCATGTATTATGCATTTATTAGCAGAATTGACATGAACTCTCTGAGTTCACTCACTCACTCATACCATTTTCGATACCACGGAGGAAAAGTTACACATTAAGTCTTTTTATTATTACTATTAAAACAAGAAAACCTATATAACCTACCTACCTACCTATATAATTTCTAAAAGTAGATATTAATGATCAAACATTTCCATTCATGTAGCCTACAGTAGTTATGTTTTTGTTTCAACTACAAACATAAATAAAGTCAACTTGAAACTATGTTTCAACTACCACACACAGCATAATATTTTAGCCTGTTTATTAAAAAAAAAAAAAAATAATAATAATAAACATATCGATACTTGGCGCCAGTGTATCGATAACGTATCGCGGGTGGAAATATCGCGATAACGTGGGTATCGATATTTTGTCCCACCCCTAGTGTAGAGTAACTTGTTACTTATCACACTACTTTTGCGTTGCTTTCACCAAAATAACCGCAGAACAACACCACTGTCCCGAAAAAGTCCCTAAAGTCAGTGTAAACCGTCCACAGTTCTAAATGTTATCCTTTTACTTTGATATTGTCATCTATAGTGGTTATTTGCGTAAAAAACACAATTTGATTAGGAAATGATTATATATTTAAGCACATATTTAAATAAATATTATTTATTTAAATATGTGCTTTGATCAAAATAAAAAATAAAGTCTTGGCATTAGTAGTTTTAATTATTATAAGCTGCTTAGAACTATAGTGTAGGAAGTTACAGTAAACAGGGCATAATTCCCTCTAATATTTTTGTGTGAAGTCATAACGTTATAATTGACCTTCAACCAATACTTGACTTCACTGAGTAGATGAATGCATCATAATGTAACTCAATGCACCCTACCGAGGAGCTGACAGCAGCTCAGTTTCAAGTTGTAACTCACATTACTTGACATAGTACAGTAACTGATATAATATTACCAAAATCCTATTGCCGTTATATTACTGTGTTACTGCTAAAAGTAATATATTACCTGTAATGTGTTACTTTTGTAATGTGTCTCCCCCAACACTGGTTACACAGTACATACAACAAGATATGTTTATCTGTTAGCATATGCTTTCATATCATAAAATACTTTGTCAGAGATAGTAATGACTTATATCCTTTATATCTTCCTGCATGAAACAGAGAGACACCAACAGACCAAAACGCCACCGCTCTCTGCAG
Source organism: Poromitra crassiceps (assembly GCF_964638095.1). NCBI lineage: Eukaryota > Metazoa > Chordata > Actinopteri > Beryciformes > Melamphaidae > Poromitra > Poromitra crassiceps. Next base: position 4,890,233 of record NC_139637.1, on the reverse strand, counting down.
TGTGGGACATCTTTCAGTCAGTCAGGTGACCTAAAAACACATCAACGCATTCACACTGGAGAGAAGCCATTCTCCTGTGACCAATGTGGGAGGAGCTTCAGTCAGTCAAGTCACCTAAAAACACATCAACGCATTCACACTGGAGAGAAGCCATTCTCCTGTGACCAATGTGGGAGGAGCTTCAGTCAGTCAGGTGACCTAAAAATACATCAACGTATTCACACTGGAGAGAAGCCATTCTCCTGTGACCAATGTGGAAGCAGCTTCAGTCACTCAAATGTCCTAAAAATACATCAACGCATTCACACTGGAGAGAAGCCATTCTCCTGTGACCAATGTGAAAGCAGCTTCAGTCAGTCAAGTGCCCTAAAAACACATCAACGCATTCACACTGGAGAGAAGCCATTCTCCTGTGACCAATGTGGGAGGAGCTTCAGTCTCTCAAGTCACCTAAAAATTCATCAACGCATTCACACTGGAGAGAAGCCATTCTCCTGTGACCAATGTGGGAGCAGCTTCAGTTGCTCAAGTGCCCTAAAAATACATCAACGCATTCACACTGGAGAGAAGCCATTCTCCTGTGACCAATGTGGGAGGAGCTTCAGTCGCTCAAGTGCCCTAAAAACACATCAACGCATTCACACTGGAGAGAAGCCATTCTCCTGTGACCAATGTGGGAGGAGCTTCAGGCAGTCGGGTGAACTAAAAATACATCAACGCATTCACACTGGAGAGAAGCCATACTGGTGTGAACTATGTCCGAGAAGGTTCAGTCGCTCAACTCACCTAACATCACATCAACGCATTCACACTGGAGAGAAGCCATTCTCCTGTGACCAATGTGTGGGCAGCTTCAGTCTCTCAAGTGACCTAGCAGCACATCAACAACACATTCACAGAAAGTGTTCAGGCTAGCCTCACGCAGTCACACTGGAGAGAAGCCATAATGCTGTGACGGGGTGTAAGACAAACTTCACTTAAAGGAACAGCTCACCCTAAAATCTAAAATACATATTTTTCCTCTCACCTGTGGTGCTATTTATCCACCTAGATTGTTTTGTGTTAGTTGCCTGAGTTTTGGAGATATCAGCCCTAAAGATTTCTGCCTTCTCTCAAATACAATGGAACTGGATGGCACTCAGCTTGTGGTGGTCGAAGTGACAAAAACATACATTTGAAAAAACTCATCAGCAATATGTCTCTTTCCAGAAATCAAGACCCGGTTATTCAAGATAATCCACAAACCTTGTTGTGAGCAGTTTCATGTAGGAACTATTTTCTTTAGACCGAACTACACCCGCTAGCTGCTAGCTAGTTCCTACATGAGACTGCTCACAACTAGGTCTGTGTTATCTTGGGAAACCGGGTCATGTACTGTTCATGATTGATGTTATTAATTACTCTGCACCAACAGATAAGAAGAGAGAGATCAAAATAATAGTGAAATCAGCAGAGATACCTGGGAATCAAGGGTCTTGTATGTGATGAAATTGAGAAGACACTGAATGGAGGAAGGCATGGGTCACAATCATTGTCATCACAACCACTCTCATCATGTGGTGGGTAGCATCATGTTCTTAGCTAGACTGCAGTGGAATGCAAGAAGCGTTATTGCTAATGGGTACAAATTTAAAAAATGTGTTGCAGATTTACAAGATAAACCTAATGTAATATACAGGAGACGTGGCTGAGATCACAGTGGGATTTTGTAATACAGGGTTATGTAGCTATTCGGAATGATAAGAAGACTGGGAATGGTGGTAGGGTGGCTACATTTGTGAGGAAGGGGACTAGATTTAAAGTAATTAACGTAGGGAAAGAATATGAGTCAATAGTGGTTAAGATATGGACAGAGAAAGATGAGGTTGTTATAGTGAATTATTATAATCCATGTAAAAGATTGTGCCATGATACATTAGATCAGATTCAGGATCAAATGATCTGGTGTGGGGATTTTAATTCACACACTGCAATGTGGGGAGGTGAGACAACAGATGCAAATGGTTCAATTTAGGGATGGGGCCGATCCAATATCGGTATCGGGTGCCGATATTGGCACTAATTCACGGATCGGATCGGAATCTGATTTCTTTTCTTTTTTTTCTTCTTTTTTGCAATTCCAGCGCGGGCGGCACCGTAATTTTCCCATGTATAATAGTATCCTTCTTTGCCTTGTATATTTTCTTAATTTTGTCTGCTTTTTGCAAGCTATATTTAAAAAAAAAATCTTTAATTGGCCAACTCTTTGCCTATACTGTATATTCAAGAAAAATATTGGTATCGGCATAATATCGGTATCGGCAGATATCCAAATTCAGGTATCGGAATCGGATCGAAAGTGAATCGGTGCATCCCTAGTTCAATTCTAGAGGAATACATTGAGGATAAGAGATTAGTATGTCTGAATGATGCGGGAGGTACTAGATATAGCAGTGCTCAAAATAAGGAGAGTGCAATAGATCTAAATAGATCTGTTAAAGAAATCCACAGTGGGGAGTGATCATTATCCTATAAGAATTAAGGTTGGAGTAGAAGTGAATCAAGAAGAGGACATTATAATACAGAGATGGACATTTGATAAAGCTGATTGGGAGAATTTTCAGGAAATAAGTTGGGTTAAGGTTGAACCTTTAATTAGAGAGGAAATATCAGATGTGGATGAGTTTAATAAGAAGCTGGTGGCAGCCATTATAGAGTCAGCAAAGGAAACGATACCGATGAGTAAAGGGTGTAAAGATAGGAAAAGTGTACCGTGGTGGGATGAATACGGAATGTATACTTACTCTACGTATTTTCTGTATTTTTGCTTACTTAGACATTCTACTTATTTTTTTCTATCGCATTTACTACTGTTATTCTATGCTATGTTGTGTTCTTCTGCTTATTCTGCTTATTTGCTCAATATTGCATTTACTACTGTTTATTTTATGCTGTGTGTTCTGTAAGCGAGCTACTGTAATTTCCCCCCGGGGATCATTAAAGTCTTTCTGATTCTGATTCTGATTCTGATGAAGACTGTAGGCAAGCAGTTAAACATAGGGGGGGAATCTGAAATATATACAGAGGAAACTGCAGGCTGCAATTGAGATGGTGGAACAGTGGGCAAATAAGTGGGGGTTTAAATTATCAGTACCAAAGACACAAGTAATATGTTTTTCTAAACGACCGAAAACAATATCCTTGAAACTATATGGGCACTTTAGAACAGGTTAGGGTGATTAGATTCCTTGGAGTGTTATTTGATGAGAAGTTGACCTGGAAGCAGCACACTGACAAAGTAAAAGATAAATGTAAAAAGGTCAACAATCTATTAAGATGTTTGTCAGGACGAGACTGGGGAGCAACCAGAGCATCATTGTTTAATGTGTATCAGGCACTGATGAGAGCGTCTTTAGATTATGGATGTATAGCGTATATGTCAGCAGCAATAAGCCACCTTAAAAAGCTGGACGTGCAGCAAACACAAGGACTTAGAGTATGTAGTGGAGGACTTAAGACATCCCCAGTAGCTGCAATTCAGGTGGAAATGGAACAGCCATTGTGGATTTGAAGAATTAAACTTATGTTAGCTTATTGGATTAATTTGCAAGGTCATAACAGTTCTCATCCAACTAGGTTTATCCTACAGGATTGTTGGGAGCGTAACAAAAAAGATTTCATGAGTTTTGGATGGATAGGGAATATAATAGTGAAACGGTATGATCTAAAATAATATACAGTATAGTCCAACAGTTCCATCTTCAATTGTCCCACCCTGGGTATTTGTAAATCCATTAGTAGATTTAAGTATACAGCAACAATTGAGAGAGAAATCTAAGCATGCACACCCTGGGAATATAGCACAAAGTTACATTGATCATCACTTTATAGACAAGTTGATGTTATTTACAGATGGTTCAAAAGACCCTGAAACTGGACGGACAGGAGAAGCAGTCTTTATCCCACAGTATAAGGTAGAGATTAAGAAAAGGACTACAGATCATTTGTCAGTATACACAGTGGAGCTCATAGCTATTTTAACAGCTTTGCAATGGTTGGTAGACGATAGGAAAAACAATGCAGTGATTGCCTCTGACAGCTGGGCAGCGCTTGTGAGTATTAGTTCTTTCAAGTCATGTAGACAAGATATTGTTTTTATGATTCATCATCTTATATATGAACTGTATAAAAGGGATATGACTGTTGGGTTTGTTTGGGTTCCTGCATATGTAGGAGTAGAGGGAAATGAGGATGTGGACATATTAGCAAAGCAATCACTTAAGTTAATAGATATGGATGTTCCAATAAGTAAAGCGGAGGTGTAAGTCAATTATTAAAATATATATGCAGAAAGTATGGCAAGAGCACTGGGATGTAAATGAAACAGGTAGGCATCTGTATAATATTCAGAAGAAGGTTGGAGTAGGAAGTAGGCTGGGCAGGAAGAGACATGACTCGTCTCAGAATAGGACACACTGGATTGCATAGAACACTTAATAAAATAGGAAAACACCCAACTGGCAAGTGTGCAAGTTGTAACCATCAGGAAACTGTTCAACATGTGTTGCTGCTGGAATGTGAGAGTTATGAAGAGGAGAGGAAGGTACTGAAATCAGCTTTACAGAAAGCTAAGCTAAACTTCACTGTAGGGACAGTACTAGGAAAAGCAGTAAGATGACTATACAATCAGTTAATAAAGTATTTGAAAGAAACTGCGTTAGTCGATAGGATTTAGATACCCTTTTTCTTTTAATATTTTCTGTCGATATCTAACGTTCCACACTCCAGTCCGGTAGGTGGCGGTAATGCACGTTTAAGCTGGTTGCCAACCGCCAATCAAATCCATAGAAGTAGAAGAAGGAGGAGGAAGTGATCGGGACGGGAGAGCGAGAAAAAGAAGAAAACGAGATGCTGGTGAATTGCTAGTAGCAGATATTTAAGAAACTTTTAGAACACGTTTTTCCTCCTACAGTCTTATAGTTTACCAGTTTAGTGACCTACTAATCGGAAGTGTAAACTGTGAGACTGGCTGATATATAGTAGACTTCGGCTAGAAGTTACTGAGAGTTATTCTCCAGTCAATGCACTGTTAGCAAGCTAGTTGGCTAAGCTAGCTAAAGACGTCTATCAGCGTGGAGCGCTCTGTTAACCCAGCAGACATACGCCGCTGCTACGCCTGCCTACTGAGGATCATCACGGACAGTCGGACACACCAGATAGCGGTTTGAGCCACCTGTGGATGCTCAAACTTCCTCTGGCAACGTTGTATTTCGTGCTGACCAAGCAGCTTCGCCGAGAAGAGCCTGGTGACGCGAGGTTACCAAGCAGCTACCAGAAACAACGCCTCTAACCTCTTCTGACTCTTCTGATCTCTAATGACTTCTTCACAAGAGGTGAGAACATTAGAATCTGTTGGTAATTTAATCTGTTAGCTCGCCTATTTATAGGATGTTGTACTGTATGTCACAATGATTGCTAAGTATTCTATTCTAGTGTATTTCAACACAGGAAATAAGTCAGATAGGGTTGGCTTCCTCCTGGCTCTTCCTGACTGGTTCCTCTGCGGCTGCTCTGGGCCGAACATTAACCTGGGCATGAATGTGGATACAAATCAATTTATACTTCCTACTTATAATTTCAGAAGGAAATATTGATACTTTCTACTCCACTACACTGATTTCACAACGTTGTTATGATCATCATTGTTTTTCCTGTCTTACCAACAGTCTCTGTTTGATTATGTCACAGCTGATTGGCAGGAAGAGATCTGGTGGAGGAAGAGAGCAAGAGACAAAGATGACTTCTTCACAAGAGGTGAGAACATTAGAATCTGTTGGTAAATGTAATCTGTTAGCTCGTCTATTTATAGGATGTTGTGCTGTATGTCAGAATGATTGCTAAGTATTCTCTCTCCCTCGCTAACTTTGCTAACATTAGCCTGTTTGGCGTGGTTCTTCCTACATTTATGATGAGATATTTCACAATAAGGGCTGGGTATTGGTTCAAATTTCAAGAATCGATTCGATTCCGATTCACAAGATTCTGAATCGATTAATCCCGATTCGATTCCGATTCGATTAATTTCAATATCGATTTGGTTAGTGATACCATATACATGTTTTTTTTAGCTGTAACCTGAATTACATGACTGTCCAGTTATGTAACACAGGGGTTCCCAACCTTTTTTGCGCCAAGGACCGGTAGATATATGGGAAAAAAAGTTGCCGACCGGTTGTCAATTTTAATGGTTTTAGTTACACATATATTTACCCACCAGGTGGTGACAAAGGGTAAATAACAGCCTTTTCATCTGTCAATAAAGACACTTTCACAATTATGCACAGTGATTTGATTTCAGCCTATATCATTTCTAAAAGTAATAATGATCAAACATTTCCATTTATGTAGCCTACAGTATTTATGTTTTTGTTTCAACTACAAACATGAATAAATGTCAACTTGAAACTATGTTTCAACTACCACACACAGCCTATAATATTATAGCCTATGTTTATTAAAAAATAAAAAATAAAATAAACGATCTCTTTGGACATATGAATCGATATCAAAGGATTAAAATAAAAATCAATTTTTTTAACCCAGCCCTATTCACAATGCAAAGCTGCTGCTGTTGTCCAGGTCTGGATGAAATAAAATAACGTGCCATTTATTTTATGATGTGACATTTTATGATGACACCACCGTCCCGAAAACGAATGTCAACTGCCCTAAAGTCAATGTAAACTGTCCACAGTTCTAAATGTTATCCTTTTACTTTGTTATTGTCATCTATAGTGGTTATTTGCATCAAAAACACAATTTGATTAGGAAATCATTATATCTTTATTTAAATATGTGCTTTGATAAAAAAAAAAAAAGTCTTGGCATTAGTAGTTTTAATTATTATAAGCTGCTTAGAACTATAGTGTAGGAAGTTACAGTAAACAGGGCATAATTCCCTCTAATATTTTTGTGTGAAGTCATAACGTTATAATTGACCTTCAACCAATACTTGACTTTACTGAGTAGATGAATGCATCATAATGTAACTCAATGCACCCTAACGAGGAGCTGACAGCAGCTCAGTTTCAAGTTGTTACTCACATTACTTGACATAGTACAGTAACTGATATAATATTACCAAAATCCTATTGGCGTTATATTACTGTGTTACTGCAAAAAGTAATATATTACCTGTAATGCGTTACTTTTGTAATGTGTCTCCCCCAACACTGGTTACACAGTACATACAACAAGATATGTTTATCTGTTAGCATATGCTTTCATATCATAAAATACTTTGTCAGAAATAGTAATGACTTATATCCTTTATATCTTCCTCCATGAAACAGAGAGACACCAACAGACCAAAACGCCACCGCTCTCTGCAGTGTGGGACATCTTTCAGTCAGTCAGGTGATCTAAAAACACATCAACTCATTCACACTGGAGAGAAGCCATTCTCCTGTGACCAATGTGGGAGGAGCTTCAGTCACTCAAGTGCCCTAAAAAAACATCAACGCATTCACACTGGAGAGAAGCCATTCTCCTGTGACCAATGTGGGAGGAGCTTCAGTCTCTCAAGTCACCTAAAAAGACATCAACGCATTCACACTGGAGAGAAGCCATTCTCCTGTGACCAATGTGGGAGCAGCTTCAGTCAGTTAACTAACCTAACAACACATCAACACATTCACACTGGAGAGAAGCCATTCTCCTGTGACCAATGTGGGAGGAGCTTCACTCGCTCAAGTGCCCTAAAAACACATCAACGCATTCACACTGGAGAGAAGCCATTCTCCTGTGACCAATGTGGAAGCAGCTTCAGTCAGTCAGGTGACCTAAAAACACATCAACGCATTCACACTGGAGAGAAGCCATTCTCCTGTGACCAATGTGGAAGCAGCTTCAGTCAGTCAAGTCACCTAAAAACACATCAACGCATTCACACTGGAGAGAAGCCATTCTCCTGTGACCAATGTGGGAGGAGCTTCAGTCAGTCAGGTGACCTAAAAATACATCAACGTATTCACACTGGAGAGAAGCCATTCTCCTGTGACCAATGTGGAAGCAGCTTCAGTCACTCAAATGTCCTAAAAATACATCAACGCATTCACACTGGAGAGAAGCCATTCTCCTGTGACCAATGTGGAAGCAGCTTCAGTCACTCAAATGTCCTAAAAATACATCAACGCATTCACACTGGAGAGAAGCCATTCTCCTGTGACCAATGTGGAAGCAGCTTCAGTCACTCAAATGTCCTCAAAAGACATCAACGCATTCACACTGGAGAGAAGCCATTCTCCTGTGACCAATGTGGGAGGAGCTTCAGTCAGTCAGGTGAACTAAAAACACATCAACGCATTCACACTGGAGAGAAGCCGTACTCCTGTGACCAATGTGGGAGGAGCTTCAGGCAGTCAGGTGAACTAAAAATACATCAACGCATTCACACTGGAGAGAAGCCATACTGGTGTGAACTATGTCCGAGAAGGTTCAGTTGCTCAACTCACCTAACATCACATCAACGCATTCACACTGGAGAGAAGCCATTCTCCTGTGACCAATGTGAGGGCAGCTTCAGTCTCTCAAGTGACCTAGCAGAACATCAACAACACATTCACAGAAAGTGTTCAGGCTAGCCTCACGCAGTCACACTGGAGAGAAGCCATAATGCTGTGACGGGGTGTAAGACAAACTTCACTTAAAGGAACAGCTCACCCTAAAATCTAAAATACATATTTTTCCTCTCACCTGTGGTGCTATTTATCCACCTAGATTGTTTTGTGTTAGTTGCCTGAGTTTTGGAGATATCGGCCCTAAAGATTTCTGCCTTCTCTCAAATACAATGGAACTGGATGGCACTCGGCTTGTGGTGGTCGAAGTGACAAAAACATACATTTGAAAAACTCAACAGCAATGTCTCTTTCCAGAAATCATGACCCGGTTATTCAAGATAATCCACAAACCTTGTTGTGAGCAGTTTCAGGTAGGAACTATTTTCTTTAGACCGAACTACACCTGCTAGCTGCTAGCTAGTTCCTACATGAGACTGCTCACAACAAGGTCTGTGTTATCTTGGGTAACCGGGTCATGTACTGTTCATGATTGATGTTATTAATTGCTCTGCACAAACAGATAAGAAGAGAGAGAAGATCAAAATAATAGTGAAATCAGCAGAGATACCTGGGAATCAAGGGTCTTGTATGTGATGAAATTGAGAAGACACTGAATGGAGGAAGGCATGGGTCACAATCATTGTCATTACAACCACTCTCATCATGTGGTGGGTAGCATCATGTTCTTAGCTAGACTGCAGTGGAATGCAAGAAGCGTTATTGCTAATGGCCAGGAATTAAAAAAAAGTGTTGCAGATTTACAAGATAAACCTAATGTAATATACAGGAGACGTGGCTGAGATCACAGTGGGATTTTGTAATACAGGATTATGTAGCTATTCAGAATGATAGGAAGACTGGGAATGGTGGTAGGGTGGCTACATTTGTGAGGAAGGGGACTAGATTTAAAGTAATTAACGTAGGGAAAGAATATGAGTCAATAGTGGTTAAGATATGGACAGAGAAAGATGAGGTTGTTATAGTGAATTATTATAATCATGTAAAAGATTGTGCCATGATACATTAGATTAGATTCAGGATCAAATGATTGATCAAATTCACGGATCGGATCGGAATCTGATTTCTTTCTTTTTTTTTGCAATTCCAGTGCGGGCGGCACCGTAATTTTCCCATGTATAATAGTATCCTTCTTTGCCTTGTATATTTTCTTAATTTGGTCTGCTTTTTGCAAGCTATATTTTAAAAAAAAAAATCTTTAATTGGCCAAATCTTTGCCTATACTCTATATTCAAGAAAAATATTGGTATCGGCATAATATCGGTATCGGCAGATATCCAAATTCAGGTATCGGAATCGGATCGGAAGTGAAAAAAGTGAATCGGTGCATCCCTAGATCAATTCTAGAGGAATACATAGAGGATAAGAGATTAGTATGTCTGAATGATGCAGGAGGTACTAGATATAGCAGTGCTCAAAATAAGGAGAGTGCAATAGATCTAAATAGATCTGTTAAAGAAATCCACAGTGGGGAGTGATCATTATCCTATAAGAATTAAGGTTGGAGTAGAAGTGAATCAAGAAGAGGACATTATAATACAGAGATGGACATTTGATAAAGCTGATTGGGAGAATTTTCAGGAAATAAGTTGGGTTAAGGTTGAACCTTTAATTAGAGAGGAAATATTAGATGTGGATGAGTTTAATAAGAAGCTGGTGGCAGCCATTATAGAGTCAGCAAAGGAAACGATACCGATGAGTAAAGGGTGTAAAGATAGGAAAAGTGTACCGTGGTGGGATGAATACGGAATGTATACTTACTCTACGTATTTTCTGTATTTTTGCTTACTTAGACATTCTTCTTATTTTTTTCTATCGCATTTACTACTGTTATTCTATGCTATGTTGTGTTCTTCTGCTTATTCTGCTTATTTGCTCAATATTGCATTTACTACTGTTTATTTTATGCTGTGTTCTGTAACGAGCTACTGTAATTTCCCCCCGGGGATCATTAAAGTCTTTCTGATTCTGATTCTGATTCTGATGAAGACTGTAGGCAAGCAGTTAAACATAGGGGGGGAATCTGAAATATATACAGAGGAAACTGCAGGCTGCAATTGAGATGGTGGAACAGTGGGCAAATAAGTGGGGGTTTAAATTATCAGTACCAAAGACACAAGTAATATGTTTTTCTAAACGACCGAAAACAATATCCTTGAAACTATATGGGCACTTTAGAACAGGTTAGGGTGATTAGATTCCTTGGAGTGTTATTTGATGAGAAGTTGACCTGGAAGCAGCACACTGACAAAGTAAAAGATAAATGTAAAAAGGTCAACAATCTATTAAGATGTTTGTCAGGACGAGACTGGGGAGCAACCAGAGCATCATTGTTTAATGTGTATCAGACACTGATGAGAGCGTCTTTAGATTAAGGATGTATAGCGTATATGTCAGCAGCAATAAGCCACCTTAAAAAGCTGGACGTGCAGCAAACACAAGGACTTAGAGTATGTAGTGGAGGACTTAAGACATCCCCAGTAGCTGCAATTCAGGTGGAAATGGGGGAACAGCCATTGTGGATTTGAAGAATTAAACTTATGTTAGCTTATTGGATTAATTTGCAAGGTCATAACAGTTCTCATCCAACTAGGTTTATCCTACAGGATTGTTGGGAGCGTAACAAAAAAGATTTCATGAGTTTTGGATGGATAGGGAATATAATAGTGAAACGGTATGATCTAAAATAATATACAGTATAGTCCAACAGTTCCATCTTCAATTGTCCCACCCTGGGTATTTGTAAATCCATTAGTAGATTTAAGTATACAGCAACAATTGAGAGAGAAATCTAAGCATGCACACCCTGGGAATATAGCACAAAGTTACATTGATCATCACTTTATAGACAAGTTGATGTTATTTACAGATGGTTCAAAAGACCCTGAAACTGGACGGACAGGAGAGGCAGTCTTTATCCCACAGTATAAGGTAGAGATTAAGAAAAGGACTACAGATCATTTGTCAGTATACACAGTGGAGCTCATAGCTATTTTAACAGCTTTGCAATGGTTGGTAGACGATAGGAAAAACAATGCAGTGATTGCCTCTGACAGCTGGGCAGCGCTTGTGAGTATTAGTTCTTTCAAGTCATGTAGACAAGATATTGTTTTTATGATTCATCATCTTATATATGAACTGTATAAAAGGGATATGACTGTTGGGTTTGTTTGGGTTCCTGCATATGTAGGAGTAGAGGGAAATGAGGATGTGGACATATTAGCAAAGCAATCACTTAAGTTAATAGATATGGATGTTCCAATAAGTAAAGCGGAGGTGTAAGTCAATTATTAAAATATATATGCAGAAAGTATGGCAAGAGCACTGGGATGTAAATGAAACAGGTAGGCATCTGTATAATATTCAGAAGAAGGTTGGAGTAGGAAGTAGGCTGGGCAGGAAGAGACATGACTCGTCTCAGAATAGGACACACTGGATTGCATAGAACACTTAATAAAATAGGAAAACACCCAACTGGCAAGTGTGCAAGTTGTAACCATCAGGAAACTGTTCAACATGTGTTGCTGCTGGAATGTGAGAGTTATGAAGAGGAGAGGAAGGTACTGAAATCAGCTTTACAGAAAGCTAAGCTAAACTTCACTGTAGGGACAGTACTAGGAAAAGCAGTAAGATGACTATACAATCAGTTAATAAAGTATTTGAAAGAAACTGCGTTAGTCGATAGGATTTAGATACCCTTTTTCTTTTAATATTTTCTGTCGATATCTAACGTTCCACACTCCAGTCCGGTAGGTGGCGGTAATGCACGTTTAAGCTGGTTGCCAACCGCCAATCAAATCCATAGAAGTAGAAGAAGGAGGAGGAAGTGATCGGGACGGGAGAGCGAGAAAAAGAAGAAAACGAGATGCTGGTGAATTGCTAGTAGCAGATATTTAAGAAACTTTTAGAACACGTTTTTCCTCCTACAGTCTTATAGTTTACCAGTTTAGTGACCTACTAATCGGAAGTGTAAACTGTGAGACTGGCTGATATATAGTAGACTTCGGCTAGAAGTTACTGAGAGTTATTCTCCAGTCAATGCACTGTTAGCAAGCTAGTTGGCTAAGCTAGCTAAAGACGTCTATCAGCGTGGAGCGCTCTGTTAACCCAGCAGACATACGCCGCTGCTACGCCTGCCTACTGAGGATCATCACGGACAGTCGGACACACCAGATAGCGGTTTGAGCCACCTGTGGATGCTCAAACTTCCTCTGGCAACGTTGTATTTCGTGCTGACCAAGCAGCTTCGCCGAGAAGAGCCTGGTGACGCGAGGTTACCAAGCAGCTACCAGAAACAACGCCTCTAACCTCTTCTGACTCTTCTGATCTCTAATGACTTCTTCACAAGAGGTGAGAACATTAGAATCTGTTGGTAATTTAATCTGTTAGCTCGCCTATTTATAGGATGTTGTACTGTATGTCACAATGATTGCTAAGTATTCTATTCTAGTGTATTTCAACACAGGAAATAAGTCAGATAGGGTTGGCTTCCTCCTGGCTCTTCCTGACTGGTTCCTCTGCGGCTGCTCTGGGCCGAACATTAACCTGGGCATGAATGTGGATACAAATCAATTTATACTTCCTACTTATAATTTCAGAAGGAAATATTGATACTTTCTACTCCACTACACTGATTTCACAGCGTTGTTATGATCATCATTGTTTTTCCTGTCTTACCAACAGTCTCTGTTTGATTATGTCACAGCTGATTGGCAGGAAGAGATCTGGTGGAGGAAGAGAGCAAGAGACAAAGATGACTTCTTCACAAGAGGTGAGAACATTAGAATCTGTTGGTAAATGTAATCTGTTAGCTCGTCTATTTATAGGATGTTGTGCTGTATGTCAGAATGATTGCTAAGTATTCTCTCTCCCTCGCTAACTTTGCTAACATTAGCCTGTTTGGCGTGGTTCTTCCTACATTTATGATGAGATATTTCACAATAAGGGCTGGGTATTGGTTCAAATTTCAAGAATCGATTCGATTCCGATTCACAAGATTCTGAATCGATTAATCCCGATTCGATTCCGATTCGATTAATTTCAATATCGATTTGGTTAGTGATACCATATACATGTTTTTTTTAGCTGTAACCTGAATTACATGACTGTCCAGTTATGTAACACAGGGGTTCCCAACCTTTTTTGCGCCAAGGACCGGTAGATATATGGGAAAAAAAGTTGCCGACCGGTTGTCAATTTTAATGGTTTTAGTTACACATATATTTACCCACCAGGTGGTGACAAAGGGTAAATAACAGCCTTTTCATCTGTCAATAAAGACACTTTCACAATTATGCACAGTGATTTGATTTCAGCCTATATCATTTCTAAAAGTAATAATGATCAAACATTTCCATTTATGTAGCCTACAGTATTTATGTTTTTGTTTCAACTACAAACATGAATAAATGTCAACTTGAAACTATGTTTCAACTACCACACACAGCCTATAATATTATAGCCTATGTTTATTAAAAAATAAAAAATAAAATAAACGATCTCTTTGGACATATGAATCGATATCAAAGGATTAAAATAAAAATCAATTTTTTTAACCCAGCCCTATTCACAATGCAAAGCTGCTGCTGTTGTCCAGGTCTGGATGAAATAAAATAACGTGCCATTTATTTTATGATGTGACATTTTATGATGACACCACCGTCCCGAAAACGAATGTCAACTGCCCTAAAGTCAATGTAAACTGTCCACAGTTCTAAATGTTATCCTTTTACTTTGTTATTGTCATCTATAGTGGTTATTTGCATCAAAAACACAATTTGATTAGGAAATCATTATATCTTTATTTAAATATGTGCTTTGATAAAAAAAAAAAAAGTCTTGGCATTAGTAGTTTTAATTATTATAAGCTGCTTAGAACTATAGTGTAGGAAGTTACAGTAAACAGGGCATAATTCCCTCTAATATTTTTGTGTGAAGTCATAACGTTATAATTGACCTTCAACCAATACTTGACTTTACTGAGTAGATGAATGCATCATAATGTAACTCAATGCACCCTAACGAGGAGCTGACAGCAGCTCAGTTTCAAGTTGTTACTCACATTACTTGACATAGTACAGTAACTGATATAATATTACCAAAATCCTATTGGCGTTATATTACTGTGTTACTGCAAAAAGTAATATATTACCTGTAATGCGTTACTTTTGTAATGTGTCTCCCCCAACACTGGTTACACAGTACATACAACAAGATATGTTTATCTGTTAGCATATGCTTTCATATCATAAAATACTTTGTCAGAAATAGTAATGACTTATATCCTTTATATCTTCCTCCATGAAACAGAGAGACACCAACAGACCAAAACGCCACCGCTCTCTGCAGTGTGGGACATCTTTCAGTCAGTCAGGTGATCTAAAAACACATCAACTCATTCACACTGGAGAGAAGCCATTCTCCTGTGACCAATGTGGGAGGAGCTTCAGTCACTCAAGTGCCCTAAAAAAACATCAACGCATTCACACTGGAGAGAAGCCATTCTCCTGTGACCAATGTGGGAGGAGCTTCAGTCAGTTAACTAACCTAACAAGACATCAACGCATTCACACTGGAGAGAAGCCATTCTCCTGTGACCAATGTGGGAGGAGCTTCAGTCTCTCAAGTCACCTAAAAAGACATCAACGCATTCACACTGGAGAGAAGCCATTCTCCTGTGACCAATGTGGGAGCAGCTTCAGTCAGTTAACTAACCTAACAACACATCAACACATTCACACTGGAGAGAAGCCATTCTCCTGTGACCAATGTGGGAGGAGCTTCACTCGCTCAAGTGCCCTAAAAACACATCAACGCATTCACACTGGAGAGAAGCCATTCTCCTGTGACCAATGTGGAAGCAGCTTCAGTCAGTCAGGTGACCTAAAAACACATCAACGCATTCACACTGGAGAGAAGCCATTCTCCTGTGACCAATGTGGAAGCAGCTTCAGTCAGTCAAGTCACCTAAAAACACATCAACGCATTCACACTGGAGAGAAGCCATTCTCCTGTGACCAATGTGGGAGGAGCTTCAGTCAGTCAGGTGACCTAAAAATACATCAACGTATTCACACTGGAGAGAAGCCATTCTCCTGTGACCAATGTGGAAGCAGCTTCAGTCACTCAAATGTCCTAAAAATACATCAACGCATTCACACTGGAGAGAAGCCATTCTCCTGTGACCAATGTGGAAGCAGCTTCAGTCACTCAAATGTCCTAAAAATACATCAACGCATTCACACTGGAGAGAAGCCATTCTCCTGTGACCAATGTGGAAGCAGCTTCAGTCACTCAAATGTCCTAAAAATACATCAACGCATTCACACTGGAGAGAAGCCATTCTCCTGTGACCAATGTGGAAGCAGCTTCAGTCACTCAAATGTCCTCAAAAGACATCAACGCATTCACACTGGAGAGAAGCCATTCTCCTGTGACCAATGTGGGAGGAGCTTCAGTCAGTCAGGTGAACTAAAAACACATCAACGCATTCACACTGGAGAGAAGCCGTACTCCTGTGACCAATGTGGGAGGAGCTTCAGGCAGTCAGGTGAACTAAAAATACATCAACGCATTCACACTGGAGAGAAGCCATACTGGTGTGAACTATGTCCGAGAAGGTTCAGTTGCTCAACTCACCTAACATCACATCAACGCATTCACACTGGAGAGAAGCCATTCTCCTGTGACCAATGTGAGGGCAGCTTCAGTCTCTCAAGTGACCTAGCAGAACATCAACAACACATTCACAGAAAGTGTTCAGGCTAGCCTCACGCAGTCACACTGGAGAGAAGCCATAATGCTGTGACGGGGTGTAAGACAAACTTCACTTAAAGGAACAGCTCACCCTAAAATCTAAAATACATATTTTTCCTCTCACCTGTGGTGCTATTTATCCACCTAGATTGTTTTGTGTTAGTTGCCTGAGTTTTGGAGATATCGGCCCTAAAGATTTCTGCCTTCTCTCAAATACAATGGAACTGGATGGCACTCGGCTTGTGGTGGTCGAAGTGACAAAAACATACATTTGAAAAACTCAACAGCAATGTCTCTTTCCAGAAATCATGACCCGGTTATTCAAGATAATCCACAAACCTTGTTGTGAGCAGTTTCAGGTAGGAACTATTTTCTTTAGACCGAACTACACCTGCTAGCTGCTAGCTAGTTCCTACATGAGACTGCTCACAACAAGGTCTGTGTTATCTTGGGTAACCGGGTCATGTACTGTTCATGATTGATGTTATTAATTGCTCTGCACAAACAGATAAGAAGAGAGAGAAGATCAAAATAATAGTGAAATCAGCAGAGATACCTGGGAATCAAGGGTCTTGTATGTGATGAAATTGAGAAGACACTGAATGGAGGAAGGCATGGGTCACAATCATTGTCATTACAACCACTCTCATCATGTGGTGGGTAGCATCATGTTCTTAGCTAGACTGCAGTGGAATGCAAGAAGCGTTATTGCTAATGGCCAGGAATTAAAAAAAAGTGTTGCAGATTTACAAGATAAACCTAATGTAATATACAGGAGACGTGGCTGAGATCACAGTGGGATTTTGTAATACAGGATTATGTAGCTATTCAGAATGATAGGAAGACTGGGAATGGTGGTAGGGTGGCTACATTTGTGAGGAAGGGGACTAGATTTAAAGTAATTAACGTAGGGAAAGAATATGAGTCAATAGTGGTTAAGATATGGACAGAGAAAGATGAGGTTGTTATAGTGAATTATTATAATCATGTAAAAGATTGTGCCATGATACATTAGATTAGATTCAGGATCAAATGATTGATCAAATTCACGGATCGGATCGGAATCTGATTTCTTTCTTTTTTTTTGCAATTCCAGTGCGGGCGGCACCGTAATTTTCCCATGTATAATAGTATCCTTCTTTGCCTTGTATATTTTCTTAATTTGGTCTGCTTTTTGCAAGCTATATTTAAAAAAAAAAAATCTTTAATTGGCCAAATCTTTGCCTATACTCTATATTCAAGAAAAATATTGGTATCGGCATAATATCGGTATCGGCAGATATCCAAATTCAGGTATCGGAATCGGATCGGAAGTGAAAAAAGTGAATCGGTGCATCCCTAGATCAATTCTAGAGGAATACATAGAGGATAAGAGATTAGTATGTCTGAATGATGCAGGAGGTACTAGATATAGCAGTGCTCAAAATAAGGAGAGTGCAATAGATCTAAATAGATCTGTTAAAGAAATCCACAGTGGGGAGTGATCATTATCCTATAAGAATTAAGGTTGGAGTAGAAGTGAATCAAGAAGAGGACATTATAATACAGAGATGGACATTTGATAAAGCTGATTGGGAGAATTTTCAGGAAATAAGTTGGGTTAAGGTTGAACCTTTAATTAGAGAGGAAATATTAGATGTGGATGAGTTTAATAAGAAGCTGGTGGCAGCCATTATAGAGTCAGCAAAGGAAACGATACCGATGAGTAAAGGGTGTAAAGATAGGAAAAGTGTACCGTGGTGGGATGAATACGGAATGTATACTTACTCTACGTATTTTCTGTATTTTTGCTTACTTAGACATTCTACTTATTTTTTTCTATCGCATTTACTACTGTTATTCTATGCTATGTTGTGTTCTTCTGCTTATTCTGCTTATTTGCTCAATATTGCATTTACTACTGTTTATTTTATGCTGTGTTCTGTAACGAGCTACTGTAATTTCCCCCCGGGGATCATTAAAGTCTTTCTGATTCTGATTCTGATTCTGATGAAGACTGTAGGCAAGCAGTTAAACATAGGGGGGGAATCTGAAATATATACAGAGGAAACTGCAGGCTGCAATTGAGATGGTGGAACAGTGGGCAAATAAGTGGGGGTTTAAATTATCAGTACCAAAGACACAAGTAATATGTTTTTCTAAACGACCGAAAACAATATCCTTGAAACTATATGGGCACTTTAGAACAGGTTAGGGTGATTAGATTCCTTGGAGTGTTATTTGATGAGAAGTTGACCTGGAAGCAGCACACTGACAAAGTAAAAGATAAATGTAAAAAGGTCAACAATCTATTAAGATGTTTGTCAGGACGAGACTGGGGAGCAACCAGAGCATCATTGTTTAATGTGTATCAGGCACTGATGAGCGTCTTTAGATTAAGGATGTATAGCGTATATGTCAGCAGCAATAAGCCACCTTAAAAAGCTGGACGTGCAGCAAACCGCAAGGACTTAGAGTATGTAGTGGAGGACTTAAGACATCCCCAGTAGCTGCAATTCAGGTGGAAATGGGGGAACAGCCATTGTGGATTTGAAGAATTAAACTTATGTTAGCTTATTGGATTAATTTGCAAGGTCATAACAGTTCTCATCCAACTAGGTTTATCCTACAGGATTGTTGGGAGCGTAACAAAAAAGATTTAATGAGTTTTGGATGGATAGGGAATATAATAGCGAAACGGTATGATCTAAAATAATATACAGTATAGTCCAACAGTTCCATCTTCAATTGTCCCACCCTGGGTATTTGTAAATCCATTAGTAGATTTAAGTATACAGCAACAATTGAGAGAGAAATCTAAGCATGCACACCCTGGGAATATAGCACAAAGTTACATTGATCATCACTTTATAGACAAGTTGATGTTATTTACAGATGGTTCAAAAGACCCTGAAACTGGACGGACAGGAGAGGCAGTCTTTATCCCACAGTATAAGGTAGAGAGTAAGAAAAGGACTACAGATCATTTGTCAGTATACACAGTGGAGCTCATAGCTATTTTAACAGCTTTGCAATAGTTGGTAGACGATAGGAAAAACAATGCAGTAATTGCCTCTGACAGCTGGGCAGCGCTTGTGAGTATTAGTTCTTTCAAGTCATGTAGACAATATATTGTTTTTATGATTCATCGTCTTATATATGAACTGTATAAAAGGGATATGACTGTTGGGTTTGTTTGGGTTCCTGCCCATGTAGGGGTAGAGGGAAATGAGGATGTGGACATATTAGCAAAGCAATCACTTAAGTTAATAGATATGGATGTTCCAATAAGTAAAGTCAATTATTAAAATATATATGCAGAAAGTATGGCAAGAGCACTGGGATGTAAATGAAACAGGTAGGCATCTGTATCATATTCAGAAGAAGGTTGGAGTAGGAAGTAGGCTGGGCAGGCAGAGACAGTCATGACTCGTCTCAGAATAGGACACACTGGATTGCATAGAACACTTAATAAAATAGGAAAACACCCAACTGGCAAGTGTGCAAGTTGTAACCATCAGGAAACTGTTCAACATGTGTTGCTGCTGGAATGTGAGAGTTATGAAGAGGAGAGGAAGGTACTGAAATCAGCTTTACAGAAAGCTAAGCTAAACTTCACTGTAGGGACAGTACTAGGAAATGAATATACAATCAGTTAATAAAGTATTTGAAAGAAACTGGGTTAGTCGATAGGATTTAGATACCTTTTTTCTTTTAATATTTTCTGTCGATATCTAACGTTCCACACTCCAGTCCGGTAGGTGGCGGTAATGCACGTTTAAGCTGGTTGCCAACCGCCAATCAAATCCATAGAAGAAGAAGAAGAAGAAGGAGGAAGTGATCGGGACGGGAGAGCGAGAAAAAGAAAACATGAGATGCTGGTGAATTGCTAGTAGCAGATATTTAAGAAACTTTTAGAACACGTTTTTCCTCCTACAGTCTTATAGTTTACCAGTTTAGTGAGCTACTAATCGGAAGTATAAACTGTGAGTGAGACTGGCGGATATATAGTAGACTTCGGCTAGAAGTTACTGAGAGTTATTCTCCAGTCAATGCACTGTTAGCAAGCTAGTTGGCTAAGCTAGCTAAAGACGTCTATCAGCGTGGAGCGCTCTGTTAACCCAGCAGACATACGCCGCTGCTACGCCTGCCTACAGAGGATCGTCACGGACAGTCGGACACACCAGATAGCGGTTTGAGCCACCTGTGGATGCTCACACTTCCTCTGGCAACGTTGGATTTCGTGCTGACCAAGCAGCTTCGCCGAGAAGAGCCTGGTGACGCGAGGTTACCAAGCAGCTACCAGAAGCAACGCCTCTAACCTCTTCTGACTCTTCTAATCTCTAATGACTTCTTCACAAGAGGTGAGAACATTAGAATCTGTTGGTAATTTAATCTGTTAGCTCGTCTATTTATAGGATGTTGTGCTGTATGTCACAATGATTACTAAGTATTCTCCCTCCCTCGCTAACTTTGCTAACATTAGCCTGTTAGCTTGGTTCTTCCTACATTTGATGAGATATTTCACAATGCAAAGCTGCTGCTGTTGTCCAGGTCTGGATCAAATAAAATAACATGCCATTTATTTTATGATGTGACATTTTCTGACATGTTACAGACAGTGTTGGGCAAGTTACATTCATACCTGAGTAGTACAGTACAGGTCATACACAGGCTGTAGGCCTAGTCTATTTCAACACACAGGCTGTAGGCCTAGTCTATTTCAACACACAGGCTGTAGGCCTAGTCTATTTCAACACACAGGCTGTAGGCCTAGTCTATTTCAACACACAGGCTGTAGGCCTAGTCTATTTAAACACACAGGCTGTAGGCCTAGTCTATTTCAACACACAGGCTGTAGGCCTAGTCTTTTTAAACACACAGGCTGTAGGCCTAGTCTATTTCAACAACACACAGGCTGTAGGCCTATGGAGAGATATATGTGTCTTTATTCTGTGACTGAAAGTTTACATCCTGTAACCAAAGAGTGTATCTGTGAGAAAATAAATCCACTTTGTAATCAAAAAATAGATCCGTAAGCAAAAACATAGATTTGAAAACAAAACTATCAACAATCCAATCAAAGATTTTTTTTTTAATAAAATTAAAAAAATGTTTTTAGATTTTTCATTAATGTGAATTAAAAAAAGTTGCATGCAAACACAAACATTTTGTTCTCAACTCCAGACCATTTGTTTGCGAAACCATTACCTTTGCTTACAAAGCTCAACTTTTCTTTTGCGAAATGAAAAGCTTTGTTTGCAAAACCTGAGTTTTGCAAAACTTTTTCTGTTACAATAAGGGCGGGACCTACAGCAGAAAGAAGTAACGCACGTCCCTATTGGCCAGTGTCGATCGGAGTGATAGCTTGGCAACATCCAATCCAGTAAGAGACAAGGCGGAGGGCGGGAAGTATTTCCTGAAGGAATCTCCATGCCATTTCAGCCCCAGTTATAACCACAGATTGAAGAGAGAAGCCGTGAGTATGTTCACACCAATGTTTTTATGTTGTTTTTATGTTTGGTCAGGTTACATGCACTTGGTGTGAACATACTCACGGCTTCTCTCTTCAATCTGTGGTTATAACTGGCGCTGAAATGGCATGGAAATTCCTTCAGGAAATACTTCCGTTCAAGTGCCCGCCCTCCGCCTTGTCTCGTACTGGATTGGATGTTGCCAAGCTATCACTCCGATCGACACTGGCCAATAGGGACGTGCGTTACGTCTTTCTGCTGTAGGTCCCGCCCTTATTGCAACAGAAAAAGTTTTGCAAAACTCAGGTTTTGCAAACAAAACTTTTCGTTTCGCAAAAGAAAAGTTGAGCTTTGTAAGCAAACGTAATGGTTTCGCAAACAAATGTTTTGGAGTTGAGAACAAAATGTTTGTGTTTGCATGCAACTTTTTTAATTCACATTAATGAAAAATCTAAAAACATTTTTTTTATTTTATTTTTAAATTTTTCTTTGATTGGATTGTTGATAGTTTTGTTTTCTAATCTATGTTTTTGCTTACAGATCTATTTTTTGATTACAAAGTGGATTTATTTTCTCACAGATACAGTCTTTGGTTACAGGATGTAAACTTTCAGTCACAGAATAAAGACACATATATCTCTCCATATAGGCCTAGTCTATTTAAACACACAGGCTGTAGGCCTAGTCTATTTAAACACACAGGCTGTAGGCCTAGTCTATTTCAACACACATGCTGTAGGCCTAGTCTATTTCAACACACAGGCTGTAGGCCTAGTCTATTTCAACACAGTAGGCCTAGTCTATTTCAACACAGGAAACAAGGCTGGCTTCCTCTCCCTGACTCGTTCATCCATCAATGTGGACACAAATCAATTTCTACTTCCTACTTATAATTTCAGAAGGAAATATTGTACTTTCTACTCCACTACACTGATTTCACAGCTTTGTTATGATCATCATTGTGTTCCCTGTCTTACCAACCTGTTTACCAAACTGTTAACTGTTTGATTATGTCACAGCTGATTGGCAGGAAGAGATCTGGTGGAGGAAGAGAGCAAGAGACAAAGATGACTTCTTCACAAGAGGTGAGAACATTGGAATTAGGGATGGGCATTTTAAGCAATTTAAATACTCGAGTACTCTCCTTCTATTATGAACGAGTGCTCGAGCACTCGCGGGGGGGGGGGGGGTCTGTGTGATTACTATGCTAATGACTGAGCAGGGGTTATCTGCTGGCTGTTCACTCATTGCGTTTGCATTTTTGCATGGAAAAAGCACTACCTGGAGCATTTTTTGTCAGGAGAGGAACTGACTGATATTGGGTGACGCTAAGCTAACATCTAAAGCCTACCTCAGACAGTAGCCTATCTCTGATGGTTGGATGGATGGCATTAGCGCTTTGGAGTAGACACGTTGTGAAACAAGCGAAGGCATTTCGATGTCCATTGTCCAGCAATGTCAGGTTATTGTCCAGTATCATCCATTTTACTTTATGATCACTGTTACATTAACGTAAATCCACGGATTACAAGGTCCGGTGTTCTGCCAAAAAGTGAAAACTGACCAGTGTGATTAACGTTACAGCTGCAGCTGAATAGTGATCACCATGAAGCGATTGTCTCCCAAAAAGTGATTCTTTCTCCACATTTTTGTGACTAACGTTATGGGAAACGACAGTGTAGTCAGTAAACTAGTGCAATGTTTTGAATGAGTTTTATCGGGCGTGCGCTATGAAGAAGCGTGCGTATCATTCGGGAGAATATTTCCAGCCACCATTTTCGGGATGAGCTGGAAAACTTCCGGTTAAAACTTTCAAAATAATGTTACGTAAACAAAAGTAAATAGCTTATTGATGCACGTTGGAGGAGAAAAAGTATTTCAACGAATGAAGCAGCAAACCTTGTATCAAAATACTCGTGATGTTATATGGCGTGAAACTGTGGCTGTAACGCATTACTCAAAATAAATAAGGTTACGTTACAATAAGCGTTTTATTTTGAAAGCAACAAAGCGGATGACGTACTTGTACATTCTGGCTGACTTGACGCCCGTGCAGTTCATGCTGCCAGATCCACATGACGATGCGTGCGTAGATCTTAGACCATTTTTAAAGGGGTGGGGAGTGGGGCGAGTACCCGAACAGCAGAAACGTTACTCGAATACTGACGTTATGAACGGGTGCTCGAGTACCCGAGTACTCGCACCCATCCCTAATTGGAATCTGTTGGTAAATTTAATCTGTTAGCTCGCTGTTAGCACGATGTTGTACTGTATGTCACAATGATTACTAAGTATTCTCTCTCCCTCGCTAACTTTGCTAACATTAGCCTGTTAGCTTGGTTCTTCCTACGATGAGATATTTCACAATGCAAAGCTGCTGCTGTTGTCCAGGTCTGGATGAAATAAAATAACGTGTTATTTATTTTATGATGTGCAATTTTCTGATATGTTACACACAGTGTTGCGCAAGTTACATTCAAAATGTACCTACTAGTTATTTTCTTTTGAAAGTAATAAGTTACTTTACAATATTATTGTCTGTGTAGAGTAACTTGTTACTTATCACACTACTTTTGCGTTGCTTTCACCAAAATAACCGCAGAACGACACCACCGTCCCAAAAAAGATTTTCAACCGCCCTAAAGTCAGTGTAAACCATCCACAGTTCTAAATCTTATCCTTTTACTTTGTTATTCTCATCTATAGTGGTTATCTGCATAAAAAAACACAATTTGATTAGGAAATGATTATATATTTAAGGAATTTATTTAAATATGTGCTTTGATCAAAATAAAAAATTAAGTCTTGGTCCAAGACTTAATTAATTAAAACTACTAATGCCAAGTAGGGCTGTGAATCTTCACTCGCCTCACGATTCGATTACGATTCATCTGTCAACGATTCGATTCGATTAAACGATGCATCACGATGCATCTTAAATCGATGCATCACTTTTTCCGCAATACATGATTTATTTTTTCTCACTTTATTTTTTCTCACTGTGTGGCTACTTTTAAAATAAAAGTGCATTTGGAATTGCATTGTATTATGATCCATAATTAAAATAAACAACTGCATGTACTTACATTCTATTTTATTTGATTATAATTTATTTTTTATTTTTTATATAATCGATTTTTGATATTTGTTAATCGATGCAGAATCGTGCACGTCCGCATCGCGATGCATCTTATAATCGATTATTTTTGACACCCCTAATGCCAAGACTCTTGGCATTAGTAGTTTTAATTATTATAAGCTGCTTAGAACTATAGTGTAGGAAGTTACAGTAAACAGGGCATAATTCCCTCTAATATTTTTGTGTGAAGTCATAACGTTATAATTGACCTTCAACCAATACTTGACTTTACTGAGTAGATGAATGCATCATAATGTAACTCAATGCACCCTAACGAGGAGCTGACAGCAGCTCAGTTTCAAGTTGTTGACATTACTTGACATAGTACAGTAACTGGTATAATTTCCTAATGGCTAAAAGTAATATATTACCTCTAATGTGTTACTTTTGTAATGTGTCTACCCCAACACTGGTTACACAGTACATACAACAAGATATGTTTATCTGTTAGCATATGCTTTCATATCATAAAATACTTGGTCAGATATAGTAATGACTTATATCCTTTATATCTTCCTCCATGAAACAGAGAGACACCAACAGACCAAAATGCCACCGCTCTCTGCAGTGTGGGACATCTTTCAGTCAGTCAGGTGATCTAAAAACACATCAACACATTCACACTGGAGAGAAGCCATTCTCCTGTGACCAATGTGGGAGGAGCTTCAGTCAGTCAAGTGACCTAAAAAGACATCAACGCATTCACACTGGAGAGAAGTCGTACTCCTGTGACCAATGTGGGAGGAGCTTCAGTCAGTCAGGTGACCTAAAAATACATCAACGCATTCACACTGGAGAGAAGCCATTCTCCTGTGACCAATGTGGGAGGAGCTTCAGTCAGTCAAGTAACCTAAAAAAACATCAACGCATTCACACTGGAGAGAAGCCATTCTCAATCTCCTGTGACCAATGTGGGAGGAGCTTCAGTAAGTCAAGTACCCTAAAAAGACATCAACGCATTCACACTGGAGAGAAGCCATTCTCCTGTGACCAATGTGGGAGGAGCTTCAGTCACTCAAGTAACCTAAAAAAACATCAACGCATTCACACTGGAGAAAAGCCATTCACCTGTGATCAATGTGGGAGGAGCTTCAGTCACTCAAATGTCCTAAAAACACATCAACACATTCACACTGGAGAGAAGCCATTCTCCTGTGACCAATGTGGGAGGAGCTTCAGTCAGTCAGGTGACCTAAAAACACATCAACGCATTCACACTGGAGAGAAGCCATTCTCCTGTGACCAATGTGGGAGGAGCTTCAGTCACTCAAGTCACCTAAAAACACATCAACGCATTCACACTGGAGAGAAGCCATTCTCCTGTGACCAATGTGGGAGGACCTTCAGTCACTTAAGTCACCTAAAAAGACATCAACGCATTCACACTGGAGAGAAGCCATTCTCCTGTGACCAATGTGGGAGCAGCTTCAGTCAGTCAGGTGACCTAAAAACACATCAACGCATTCACACTGGAGAGAAGCCATTCTCCTGTGACCAATGTGGGAGGAGCTTCAGTCAGTCAGGTGACCTAAAAACACATCAACGCATTCACACTGGAGAGAAGCCATTCTCCTGTGACCAATGTGGGAGGAGCTTCAGTCACTCAAGTCACCTAAAAAGACATCAACGCATTCACACTGGAGAGAAGCCGTACTCCTGTGACCAATGTGGGAGGAGCTTCAGTCTCTCAAGTCACCTAAAAAGACATCAACGCATTCACACTGGAGAGAAGCCATTCTCCTGTGACCAATGTGGGAGGAGCTTCAGTCAGTCAAGTGCCCTAAAAACACATCAACGCATTCACACTGGAGAGAAGCCATACTGGTGTGAACTATGTCTGAGAATGTTCAGTCACTCAAGTCACCTAACAAGACATCAGCGCATTCACACTGGAGAGAAGCCGTACTCCTGTGACCAATGTGAGGGCAGCTTCAGTCTCTCAAGTGACCTAGCATTACATCAACAACACATTCACAGAAAGTGTTCGGGCTAGCCTCACGCATTCGCACTGGAGAGAAGCCATAATGCTGTGACGGGGTGTAAGACAAACTTCACTTAAAGGGACAGCTCACCCTAAAATCCACAATACATATTTTTCCTCTCACCTGTGGTGCTATTTATCCACCTAGATTGTTTTGTGTTAGTTGCCTGAGTTTTGGAGATATCAGCCCTAAAGATTTCTGCCTTCTCTCAAATACAATGGAACTGGATGGCACTCAGCTTGTGGTGGTCGAAGTGACAAAAACATACATTTGAAAAAACTCAACAGCAATGTCTCTTTCCAGAAATCATGACCCGGTTATTCAAGATAATGCACAAACCTTGTTGTGAGCAGTTTCATGTAGGAACTATTTTCTTTAGACCGAACTCCACCCACTAGCTGCTAGCTAGCTCCTACATGAGACTGCTCACAACTAGGTCTGTGTTATCTTGGGTAACCTGGTCATTATTTCTGGAAACAGACATTGCTGTTGAGTTTTTCAAATGTATGTTTTTGCCGTTTTGAGCAGCACAAGCCAAGTGCCATCCAGTTCCATTGTATTGTAGAAAAGTCAGAAATCTCTACGCCTGATATCTCCAAAACTCAGCAACTCACACCAAAACGATGTCGTTGGATAAATAGCAGTACATGTAAGAGGAAAAACATGTCATTTTGGATTTTAGGGTGAGCTGTCCCTTTAAGCACTATCACACAAGAGGGAGGGCTGTGATGCTTTCTGTCTGTCATTTGTCTCCGCCAAGCAACAAATAGTTCCCTTAGGAGTGCACTACCAGAAGTTGTTCCCTTAGGAGTGCACTACCAGGAGTTGTTCCCTTAGGAGTGCACTACCAGAAGTTGTTCCCTTAGGAGTGCACTACCAGGAGTTGTTCCCTTAGGAGTGCACTACCAGGAGTTGTTCCCTTAGGAGTGCACTACCAGAAGTTGTTCCCTTAGGAGTGCACTACCAGGAGTTGTTCCCTTAGGAGTGCACTACCAGGAGTTGTTCCCTTAGGGGTGCACTACCAGGAGTTGTTCCCTTAGGAGTGCACTACCAGAAATTGTTCCCTTAGGAGTGCACTACCAGGAGTTGTTCCCTTAGGAGTGCACTACCAGGAGTTGTTCCCTTAGGAGTGCACTACCAGGAGTTGCCAAGCAACAACAGGTGAACTTGCTGCCTGCAGTTTCCAGAATGATTTCAGCTGACCGCTCATAATTAAGGTCAAATGTCTCCATATCACTGTCCCTACTAGTGTCTCCATAGGTCTCCATATCACTGTCCCTACTAGTGTCTCCATATGTCTCATATCACTGTCTCTACTAGTGTCTCCATATGTCTCATATCACTGTCTCTACTAGTGTCTCCATATGTCTCCATATCGCTGTCTCTACTAGTGTCTCCATATGTCTCCATATCACTGTCCCTACTAGTGTCTCCATAGGTCTCCATATCACTGTCCCTACTAGTGTCTCCATATGTCTCATATCACTGTCCCTACTAGTGTCTCCATATGTCTCATATCACTGTTCCTACTAGTGTCTCCATATGTCTCATATCACTGTCTCTACTAGTGTCTCCATATGTCTTCATATCACTGTCTCTACTAGTGTCTCCATATGTCTCCATATCACTGTCTCTACTAGTGTCTCCATATGTCTCCATATCACTGTCTCTACTAGTGTCTCCATATGTCTCCATATCACTGTCCCTACTAGTGTCTCCATATCACTGTTCCTACTAGTGTCTCCATATGTCTCCATATCACTGTCCCTACTAGTGTCTCCATATCACTGTTCCTACTAGTGTCTCCATATGTCTCATATCACTGTCTCTACTAGTGTCTCCATATCACTGTCTCTACTAGTGTCTCCATATCACTGTCCCTACTAGTGTCTCCATAGGTCTCCATATCACTGTCTCTACTAGTGTCTCCATATGTCTCCATATCACTGTCCCTACTAGTGTCTCCATATGTCTCATATCACTGTTCCTACTAGTGTCTCCATATGTCTCATATCACTGTCTCTACTAGTGTCTCCATATGTCTCCATATCACTGTCTCTACTAGTGTCTCCATATGTCTCCATATCACTGTCTCTACTAGTGTCTCCATATGTCTCCATATCACTGTCCCTACTAGTGTCTCCATAGGTCTCCATATCACTGTCTCTACTAGTGTCTCCATATGTCTCCATATCACTGTCCCTACTAGTGTCTCCATATGTCTCATATCACTGTTCCTACTAGTGTCTCCATATGTCTCATATCACTGTCTCTACTAGTGTCTCCATATGTCTCCATATCACTGTCTCTACTAGTGTCTCCATATGTCTCCATATCACTGTCTCTACTAGTGTCTCCATATGTCTCCATATCACTGTCCCTACTAGTGTCTCCATATCACTGTTCCTACTAGTGTCTCCATATGTCTCATATCACTGTCTCTACTAGTGTCTCCATATGTCTCCATATCACTGTCTCTACTAGTGTCTCCATATCACTGTTCCTACTAGTGTCTCCATATGTCTCCATATCACTGTCCCTACTAGTGTCTCCATATCACTGTTCCTACTAGTGTCTCCATATGTCTCATATCACTGTCTCTACTAGTGTCTCCATATGTCTCCATATCACTGTCTCTACTAGTGTCTCCATATGTCTCCATATCACTGTCCCTACTAGTGTCTCCATATCACTGTTCCTACTAGTGTCTCCATATGTCTCCATATCACTGTCCCTACTAGTGTCTCCATATCACTGTTCCTACTAGTGTCTCCATATGTCTCATATCACTGTCTCTACTAGTGTCTCCATATGTCTCCATATCACTGTCTCTACTAGTGTCTCCATATGTCTCCATATCACTGTCCCTACTAGTGTCTCCATATCACTGTTCCTACTAGTGTCTCCATATGTCTCCATATCACTGTCCCTGCTAGTGTCTCCATATCACTGTTCCTACTAGTGTCTCCATATGTCTCATATCACTGTCTCTACTAGTGTCTCCATATGTCTCCATATCACTGTCTCTACTAGTGTCTCCATATGTCTCCATATCACTGTCTCTACTAGTGTCTCCATATGTCTCCATATCACTGTCCCTACTAGTGTCTCCATATCACTGTTCCTACTAGTGTCTCATATGTCTCCATATCACTGTCCCTACTAGTGTCTCCATATGTCTTCATATCACTGTCCCTACTAGTGTCTCCATATGTCTTCATATCACTGTCCCTACTAGTGTCTCCATATGTCTTCATATCACTGTCCCTACTAGTGTCTCCATATCACTGTCTCTACTAGTGTCTCCATATGTATCATATCACTGTCCCTACTAGTGTCTCCATATGTATCATATCACTGTCTCTACTAGTGTCTCCATATGTCTCCATATCACTGTCCCTACTAGTGTCTCCATATGTCTCATATCACTGTCTCTACTAGTGTCTCCATATGTATCATATCACTGTCTCTACTAGTGTCTCCATATGTATCATATCACTGTCCCTACTAGTGTCTCCATATGTCTCATATCACTGTCCCTACTAGTGTCTCCATATGTATCATATCACTGTCCCTACTAGTGTCTCCATATGTCTTCATATCACTGTCCCTACTAGTGTCTCCATATGTCTCCATATCACTGTCCCTACTAGTGTCTCCATATGTCTCATATCACTGTCTCTACTAGTGTCTCCATATGTATCATATCACTGTCTCTACTAGTGTCTCCATATGTATCATATCACTGTCCCTACTAGTGTCTCCATATGTATCATATCACTGTCCCTACTAGTGTCTCCATATGTCTTCATATCACTGTCCCTACTAGTGTCTCCATATGTCTCATATCACTGTCCCTACTAGTGTCTCCATATGTCTCCATATCGCTGTCTCTACTAGTGTCTCCATATGTCTCCATATCGCTGTCTCTACTAGTGCGTAAATATCCTTGTTGCTCTACTGTTTTAATGGGACATTTTTCTCATATAAAGTGTTTAGGGATGCAGCACCGATATGAAAATTTTGGCCGATACCGATAACCGATATTGACATTGCTGTTATGGCCGCTAACCGATATTTACCGATGTCGATATGATCTGTATAAAAACACATTTCTATGATAATACAATTTTGTACATATTGAAAAACACATGTAAACACTGGTTTTGAAAAAGGAATGCATATCTTTCCAAAACATTTGGAAAAGCCCATAATTCATAGATTTACCACATTGTTTAATCTCAATGTGAACATTTTGGCTACCGATAACCAATATTAACATTGCAACATCGGACCTATTTAACATAATGCCGATATGTTAAAGAATGACTGACATCAGCCAATACCAATATGATTGCCGATATATCGTGCATCCCTAAAAGTGTTGAAAATAAAGCATTATGATCCTTTGTCAAAGTCAGATTCTTCACATACTCCATTCCAGTTATAAATCATTCAATCATTTCTAAATGCAACTATAAATTTGTCAGTTCTGCTTCTCTTGTATTTTATTTCCTTAATTAAACTCCCTCTTCTTCCTATAATCACATTGATGAATTGAAAAGACAGGCAGGTGATCGCTAATGTCGTTAATTAATAATCCACTCAGTGTTGTTTTCCATAATGGTTTGTGAATATGTTGTTCATCAGGGTGGCACAGTGGGATGTTATTTGAATCGGCTGCACCACCGTTTCTGATTTAACATATGCCGATATGTTAAAAAATGACTAACATCGGCCAATACCAATATGATTGCCGATATATTGTGCATCCCTAAAAGTGTTGAATATGTCTAAAAATAAAGCATATTATCCTTTGTCAAAGTCAGATTCTTCACATACTCCATTCAAGTTATAAATCATTTCTAAACAGTGTTGGGGGTAACTCATTACAATAGTAACATATCACATGTAATATATTACTTTTAGCAGTAACTCAGTAATAACTTATTACTTATAGGATTTCAGTAATATTATACCAGTTACTTTGTCAAGTAACTCAAGTTACACATTTATTTTTAATTTTTTAATCAAAGCACACATTTAAATAAAGATAAAATAATTTCCTAATCAAACGGTCTGTTTTTATGCAAATAACCACTATAGATGACAATAACAAAGGAAAAGAATAACATTTAGAATTTTGTATTGTTTACACTGACTTCAAGGCGGTTGACATTCTTTTTCGGGATGGCTCTGGGGCAGCGATGTCATTCTGCTGCTGCTGTTGTTTTGGTGAAAGTAATGCAAAAGTAGTGTAATAAGTAACGAGTTACTCTACACAGACTAATATTCTAAAGTAACGAGTTACTCTACACAGACAGTAATATTGTAAAGTAACTTATTACTTTCAAATGAATAACTAGTAATATGTAGTATATTACATTTTGAAAGTAACTTGCCCAACACTGCTTCTAAATGCAACTATAGATTTGTCAGTTCTGCTTCTCCTGTATTTTATTTCCTTAATTAAACTCCCTCTTCTTCCTATAATCACATTCATGAAATGAAAAGACAGGCAGGTGATCGCTAAGGGCTGGGTTTCCCAAAAGCTTCTTAGCGCTAAGAAGCTTCTTTAACCCTTCAGTTCTTAAGGCCCCCTTAAGAAGCAAACACGTTTCCCAATTGCTTCTTAGCCTAAGATGATCTTTCATATGAAGGCATGCGTTTCCCAAAAGCTTCTTAGCGCTAAGAAGCTTTGTTGACCCTTCTTAAGGCTCCCGTAAGAAGCCAACGCGTTTCCCGATTGCTTCTTAGCCTAAAATTATCTTCCCTTAAGAAGGCTGCGTTTCCCAAAAGCTTCTTAGCGCTAAGATGATCTTTCGTTAAGAAGGTTTTGTAAGAAGGGTCTGGGGCATTCTTAACACCTTCTTAATGACGAAACACTGGCAGATCCAGCCGCGTCAGGCAAAAGGAGATACTTGTGTCCACTGTTCCTCTTGTGTTTTTCCCTTTTTCCTTTCTTTCATGCACCCTTTAGTGTTTAAAATTGGGCAACACTTGAAAATCTCCCCTGTATGTATGGTTACTTGTGTTTTAAATGTTTTACCGTAGGCTATATTCCTCTAATCAGAATGGATTCCTTTTATAATAAGAATGTTGTGGATTTATATAGCACCTTTCACAGAACCCAATGTCACTTAAATTCTGTAGTGTTTCTCGCAATTTTGTTGTATGCTGTGTATATAAAGCAATTTGAACTGCAGTCCATGTCTGAAATAAATAATGTTTAATAGAAGAAGTTCTTGTTCAACATGACCACGATTAGGTTATTCTACAACAGTGTTTCTCAACCACTGGGTCGTGGCCCACTGGTGGGCTCAGAGTGCCATCTAGTGGGCCGCAGAGGACCTCTTACATCGAGATGGTGGACAGCTCCAGTTAAGATGCTTCTTAAGAGCCTTCTTTAGCTAAGTGTTAAGAAAGCTGTTAAGAAGGCGTTTGGGAAACACTTCTTTGGAGCCTTCTTAACTCCTTAAGAAGCTTCTTAACTCCTTAAGAAGCTTCTTTGTTGGGAAACTCAGTCAATGTGGTTCGTTAATAATCCACTCAGTGTTGTTTTCCATAATGGTTTGTGAATATGTTGTTCATCAGGGTGACACAGTGGGATGTTATTTGAATCAGCTGCACCACCGTTTCTGAAGGCCAGACATCACCCACGTAAAACAAAAAAATACAACAAACGTTTTTGATGTATCTCAGCACTCAAGACCCCAACAGACAGTCATACACAGGATTAAAGAAAAAGGTCTAAGCAAACATGAAAAGACAAATTGGACGCTGGCATTCTTGTTAGTAGTATTGACATACTGTAGTAGTTTGAAATGTGATGCTTTTATAAATACAGTAGGTGGCGGTATAATGCAACACATGGATGCCAGCCGCCATGAAACCTAAAAGAGGAAGAATAAGCAAAAGGGGAAGAAGGAGTGGTGCGCTTGTTGACCCATTCTGCTTAGTCACTTCTATCTGTGCGGGCGGCTAAATGTAAGTCATATCCATTTCAATCATATATGTAATAAGAGTTCATTTACATTGTTATGCCGAGTCATTTGCATCTGTATATGACACCAATGTAAATCTAGTATTTGTTGTATCCTTGTCTTCCTGTAGAAGCACACATAACAATAGGCCTACTTGTAACAGAAAGACAAGAGGACAGTAACATAGTGTAACCAACATAGTGTACGTTGTCTCGTTGTGTTCTTGTCAGACATGCTGTAGTGTAGTGGCTGCATGTCAGCATGTGAGAACATTTATCATCTAGAGAAGTCACACTTCAAAACACAGTCCGTGTTTCACAGGCTGTAGGCCTAGTCTACTTCAACACACAGGCTGTAGGCCTAGTCTATTTCAACACACAGGCTGTAGGCCTAGTCTATTTCAACACACAGGCTGTAGGCCTAGTCTATTTCAACACACAGGCTGTAGGCCTAGTCTATTTCAACACACAGGCTGTAGGCCTAGTCTATTTCAACACAGGAAATAAGTCAGATAGGGCTGGCTTCCTCTTCCTGATTGGTTCCTCTGCGGCTGCTCTGGGCCGAACATTAACCTGGGCATGAATGTGGACACAAGTCAATTTATACTTCCTACTTATAATTTCAGAGGCAAATATTGATACTTTCTACTCCACTACACTGATTTCACAGCATTGTTATGATCATCATTGTGTTTCCTGTCTTACCAACAGTCTCTTTGATTATGTCACAGCTGATTGGCAGGAAGAGATCTGGTGGAGGAAGAGAGCAAGAGACAAAGATGACTTCTTCACAAGAGGTGAGAACATTAGAATCTGTTGGTACATTTAATCTGTTAGCTTGTCTATTTATAGGATGTTGTACTGTATGTCACAATGATTACTAAGTATTCTCTCTCCCTCGCTAACTTTGCTAACATTAGCCTGTTTGGCGTGGTTCTTCCTACATTTATGATGAGATATTTCACAATAAGGGCTGGGTATTGGTTCAAATTTCAAGAATCGATTCGATTCCGATTCACAAGATTCTGAATCGATTAATCCCGATTCGATTCCGATTCGATTAATTTCAATATCGATTTGGTTAGTGATACCATAGACATGTTTTTTTTAGCTGTAACCTGAATTACATGACTGTCCAGTTATGTAACACAGGGGTTCCCAACCTTTTTTGTGCCAAGGACCGGTAGATACATGGGAAAAGAAGTTACAGACCTGTTGTCAATTTTAATGGTTTTAGTTACACATATATTTACCCACCAGGTGGTGAAAAATGGTAAATAACAACCTTTTCATCTGTCAATAAAGACACTTTCACAATTATGCACAGTGATTTGATTTCAGCCTACCGTATATCATTTCTAAAAGTAATAATGATCAAACATTTCCATTTATGTAGCCTACAGTATTTATGTTTTTGTTTCAACTACAAACATAAATAAATGTCAACTTGAAACTATGTTTCAACTACCACACACAGCCTATAATATTATAGCCTATGTTTATTAAAAAATAAAAAATAAAATAAACGATCTCTTTGGACATATGAATCGATATCAAAGGACTAAAATAAAATTTGTTTTTTTTTAACCCAGCCCTATTCACAATGCAAAGCTGCTGCTGTTGTCCAGGTCTGGATGAAATAAAATAACGTGCCATTTATTTTATGATGTGACATTTTATGATGACACCACCGTCCCGAAAACGAATGTCAACCGCCCTAAAGTCAATGTAAACTGTCCACAGTTCTAAATGTTATCCTTTTACTTTGTTATTGTCATCTATAGTGGTTATTTGCATCAAAAACACAATTTGATTAGGAAATGATTATATCTTTATTTAAATATGTGCTTTGATAAAAATAAAAAGAAGTCTTGGCATTAGTAGTTTTAATTATTATAAGCTGCTTAGAACTATAGTGTAGGAAGTGAAAGTAAACAGGGCATAATTCCCTCTAATATTTTTGTGTGAAGTCATAACGTTATAATTGACCTTCAACCAATACTTGACTTTACTGAGTAGATGAATGCATCATAATGTAACTCAATGCACCCTAACGAAGAGCTGACAGCAGCTCAGTTTCAAGTTGTAACTCACATTACTTGACACAGTACAGTAACTGATATAATATTACCAAAATCCTATTGG
This sequence comes from Poromitra crassiceps, assembly GCF_964638095.1. Lineage (NCBI taxonomy): Eukaryota > Metazoa > Chordata > Actinopteri > Beryciformes > Melamphaidae > Poromitra > Poromitra crassiceps. The sequence continues at coordinate 4,854,162 of NC_139637.1, read as the reverse complement.
CGTTACATTACTGTGTTACTGCTAAAAGTAATATATTACCTGTAATGCGTTAGTTTTGTAATGTGTCTACCCCAACACTGGTTACACAGTACATACAACAAGATATGTTTATCTGTTAGCATATGCTTTCATATCATAAAATACTTTGTCAGAGATAGTAATGACTTATATCCTTTATATCTTCCTCCATGAAACAGAGAGACACCAACAGACCAAAACGCCACCGCTCTCTGCAGTGTGGGACATCTTTCAGTCAGTCAGGTGACCTAAAAACACATCAACGCATTCACACTGGAGAGAAGCCATTCTCCTGTGACCAATGTGGGAGGAGCTTCAGTCAGTCAGGTGGCCTAAAAACACATCAACGCATTCACACTGGAGAGAAGTCGTACTCCTGTGACCAATGTGGGAGGAGCTTCAGTCGCTCAAGTCACCTAAAAATACATCAACGCATTCACACTGGAGAGAAGCCATTCTCCTGTGACCAATGTGGAAGCAGCTTCAGTCAGTCAGGTGACCTAAAAATACATCAACGCATTCACACTGGAGAGAAGCCATTCTCCTGTGACCAATGTGGGAGGAGCTTCAGTCACTCAAGTGCCCTAAAAACACATCAACGCATTCACACTGGAGAGAAGTCGTACTCCTGTGACCAATGTGGGAGGAGCTTCAGTCACTCAAGTGCCCTAAAAACACATCAACGCATTCACACTGGAGAGAAGCCATTCTCCTGTGACCAATGTGGGAGGAGCTTCAGTCACTCAAGTGCCCTAAAAACACATCAACACATTCACACTGGAGAGAAGTCGTACTCCTGTGACCAATGTGGGAGGAGCTTCAGTCGCTCAAGTCACCTAAAAAGACATCAACGCATTCACACTGGAGAGAAGCCATTCTCCTGTGACCAATGTGGGAGCAGCTTCAGTTGCTTAAGTCCCCTAAAAACACATCAACGCATTCACACTGGAGAGAAGCCGTACTTCTGTGACCAATGTGGAAGCAGCTTCAGTCAGTCAGATTACCTAAAAACACATCAACGCATTCACACCGGAGAGAAGCCATTCTCCTGTGACCAATGTGGGAAGAGCTTCAGTCAGTCAGGTGACCTAAAAATACATCAACGCATTCACACCGGAGAGAAGCCATTCTCCTGTGACCAATGTGGGAGGAGCTTCAGTAAGTCAAGTGCCCTAAAAACACATCAACGCATTCACACTGGAGAGAAGCCGTACTGGTGTGAACAATGTGGGAGGAGCTTCAGTCAGTCAAGTGCCCTAAAAACACATCAACACATTCACACCGGAGAGAAGCCATACTGGTGTGAACTATGTCCGAGAAGGTTCAGTCGCTCAAGTCACCTAACAAGACATCAGCGCATTCACATTGGAGAGAAGCCATTCTCCTGTGACCAATGTGAGGGCAGCTTCAGTCTCTCAAGTGACCTAGCAGCACATCAACAACACATTCACAGAAAGTGTTCGGGCTAGCCTCATGCATTCACACTGGAGAGAAGCCATAATGCTGTGACGGGGTGTAAGACAAACTCCACTTAAAGGGACAGCTCACCCTAAAATCTAAAATACATATTTTTCCTCTCACCTGTAGTGCTTTTGATCCACCTAGATTGTTTTGTGTTAGTTGCCTGAGTTTTGGAGATATCAGCCCTAAAGATTTCTGCCTTCTCTCAAATACAATGGAACTGGATGGCACTCGGCTTGTGGTGGTCAAGTGACAAAAACATACATTTGAAAAAACTCATCAGCAATATGTCTCTTTCCAGAAATCATGACCCGGTTATTCAAGATAATCCACAAACCTTGTTGTGAGCAGTTTCATGTAGGAACTATTTTCTTTAGACCGAACTACACCCACTAGCTGCTAGCTAGTTCCTACATGACACTGCTCACAACAAGGTCTGTGTTATCTTGGGAAACCGGGTCATGTACTGTTCATGATTGATGTTATTAATTACTCTGCACAAACAGATAAGAAGAGAGAGAAGATCAAAATAATAGTAAAATCAGCAGAAAGATACCTGGGAATCAAGGGTCTTGTATGTGATGAAATTGAGAAGACACTGAATGGAGGAAGGCATGGGTCACAATCATTGTCATCACAACCACTCTCATCATGTGGTGGGTAGCATCATGTTCTTAGCTAGACTGCAGTGGAATGCAAGAAGCGTTATTGCTAATGGGTACGAATTTAAAAAATGTGTTGCAGATTTACAAGATAAACCTAATGTAATATGTATACAGGAAACGTGGCTGAGATCACAGTGGGAATTTGTAATACAGGATTATGTAGCTATTCAGAATGATAGGAAGACTGGGAATGGTGGTAGGGTGGCTACATTTGTGAGGAAGGGGACTAGATTTAAAGGAATTAACGTAGGGAAAGAATATGAGTCAATAGTGGTTAAGATATGGACAGAGAAAGATGAGGTTGTTATAGTGAATTATTATAATCATGTAAAAGATTTGTGCCACGATACATTAGATCAGATTCAGGATCAAATGATCTGGTGTGGGGATTTTAATTCACACACTGCAATGTGGGGAGGTGAGACAACAGATGCACATGGTTCAATTTAGGGATGGGGCCGATCCGATCCAATATCGGTATCGGGTGCCAATATTGGCACTAATTCACGGATCGGATCGGAATCTGATTTCTTTCTTCTTTTTTTGCAATTCCAGCGCGGGCGGCACCGTAATTTTCCCATGTATAATAGTATCCTTCTTTGCCTTGTATATTTTCTTAATTTTGTCTGCTTTTTGCAAGCTATATTTAAAAAAAAAATCTTTAATTGGCCAAATCTTTGCCTATATTCTATATTCAAGAAAAATATTGGTATCCGCATAATATCGGTATCGGCAGATATCCAAATTCAGGTATCGGAATCGGATCGGAAGTGAAAAAAGTGGATTGGTGCATCCCTAGTTCAATTCTAGAGGAATATATAGAGGATAAGAGATTAGTATGTCTGAATGATGCGGGAGGTACGAGATATAGCAGTGCTCAAAATAAGGAGAGTGCAATAGATCTAAATAGATCTGTTAAAGAAATCCACAGTGGGGAGTGATCATTATCCTATAAGAATTAAGGTTGGAGTAGAAGTGAATCAAGAAGAGGACATTATAATACAGAGATGGACATTTGATAAAGCTGATTGGGAGAATTTTCAGGAAATAAGTTGGGTTAAGGTTGAACCTTTAATTAGAGAGGAAATATTAGATGTGGATGAGTTTAATAAGAAGCTGGTGGCAGTCAGCAAAGGAAACGATACCGATGAGTAAAGGGTGTAAAGATAGGAAAAGTGTACCGTGGTGGGATGAATACGGAATGTATACTTACTCTACGTATTTTCTGTATTTTTGCTTACTTAGACATTCTACTTATTTTTTTCTATCGCATTTACTACTGTTATTCTATGCTATGTTGTGTTCTTCTGCTTATTCTGCTTATTTGCTCAATATTGCATTTACTACTGTTTATTTTATGCTGTGTGTTCTGTAAGCGAGCTACTGTAATTTCCCCCCGGGGATCATTAAAGTCTTTCTGATTCTGATTCTGATTCTGATGAAGACTGTAGGCAAGCAGTTAAACATAGGGGGGGAATCTGAAATATATACAGAGGAAACTGCAGGCTGCAATTGAGATGGTGGAACAGTGGGCAAATAAGTGGTGGTTTAAATTATCAGTAGCAAAGACACAAGTAATATGTTTTTCTAAACGACCGAAAACAATATCCTTGAAACTATATGGGCACTTTAGAACAGGTTAGGGTGATTAGATTCCTTGGAGTGTTATTTGATGAGAAGTTGACCTGGAAGCAGCACACTGACAAAGTAAAAGATAAATGTAAAAAGGTCAACAATCTATTAAGATGTTTGTCAGGACGAGACTGGGGAGCAACCAGAGCATCATTGTTTAATGTGTATCAGGCACTGATGAGCGTCTTTAGATTAAGGATGTATAGCGTATATGTCAGCAGCAATAAGCCACCTTAAAAAGCTGGACGTGCAGCAAACACAAGGACTTAGAGTATGTAGTGGAGGACTTAAGACATCCCCAGTAGCTGCAATTCAGGTGGAAATGGGGGAACATTGTGGATTCGAAGAATTAAACTCATGTTAGCTTATTGGATTAATTTGCAAGGTCATAACAGTTCTCATCCAACTAAGTTTATCCTACAGGATTGTTGGGAGCGTAACAAAAAAGATTTCATGAGTTTTGGATGGATAGGGAATATAATAGCGAAACGGTATGATCTAAAATAATATACAGTATAGTCCAACAGTTCCATCTTCAATTGTCCCACCCTGGGTATTTGTAAATCCATTAGTAGATTTAAGTATACAGCAACAATTGAGAGAGAAATCTAAGCATGCACACCCTGGGAATATAGCACAAAGTTACATTGATCATCACTTTATAGACAAGTTGATGTTATTTACAGATGGTTCAAAAGACCCTGAAACTGGACGGACAGGAGAGGCAGTCTTTATCCCACAGTATAAGGTAGAGAGTAAGAAAAGGACTACAGATCATTTGTCAGTATACACAGTGGAGCTCATAGCTATTTTAACAGCTTTGCAATGGTTGGTAGACAATAGGAAAAACAATGCAGTAATTGCCTCTGACAGCTGGGCAGCTCTTGCGAGTATTAGTTCTTTCAAGTCATGTAGACAAGATATTGTTTTTATGATTCATCATCTTATATATATGAACTGTAAAAAAGGGATATGACTGTTGGGTTTGTTTGGGTTCCTGCTAGGGGTGTCACGATACACTCAGTTCACGATACGATACGTATCACGATACTGGGTTCACGATAACGATACGATACGATACGATTTTAACAATATTTTTTAAAACTTGAATAATGACAATATATGACTGGAAAAGTAGTATTTTATTTGAAATGCACAAATACAAAACATGCTGTTGTGGGAAATTGTTATTACAATAACAACTAGAAAAAACATGAGATTGGAGATAAGGCTTATCTTGAAAAAGAATGAGTTACACCGTCACTTAGATTTAATTTGAACTAAAAGGTTTCTCAGCAGTATAAATTCTCATTATGCATCTTCAGTTTTTCTTCAAACTCAAACAACAAGACTTTTCTTAGTCTATTTTTTATGCATCTTCAGTTTTTCCTGTCAAGTAAACAGTTTTGCCAGAAACTCAATTGAATGGTTTCTCTCCTGTATAACTTCTCATGTGTCTCTTCAGAGACTTGTTCAACTGAACTACTTTCCACACATTGAACTTCAACAAACAAAGATGTTTCTTTGTCTATTTTTGGGGGAAAAAAAAAAAAAAAAAAAAGCGATATGAGATTTCATCTCAACGATACATATCGTGACGTTTTACTATCGCGAAATTTCGTGGGACGATATATTGTGACACCCCTAGTTCCTGCCCATGTAGGGATAGAGGGAAATGAGGATGTGGACATATTAGCAAAGCAATCACTTAAGTTAATAGATATGGATGTTCCAATAAGTAAAGCGGAGGGTAAGTCAATTATTAAAATATATATGCAGAAAGTATGGCAAGAGCACTGGGATGTAAATGAAACAGGTAGGCATCTGTATAATATTCAGAAGAAGGTTGGAGTAGGAAGTAGGCTGGGCAGGAAGAGACAGTCATGACTCGTCTCAGAATAGGACACACTGGATTGCATAGTACACTTAATAAAATAGGAAAACACCCAACTGGCAAGTGTGCAAGTTGTAACCATCAGGAAACTGTTCAACATGTGTTGCTGCTGGAATGTGAGAGTTATGAAGAGGAGAGGAAGGTACTGAAATCAGCTTTACAGAAAGCTAAGCTAAACTTCACTGTAGGGACAGTACTAGGAAAAGCAGTAAGATTAATATACAATCAGTTAATAAAGTATTTGAAAGAAACTGGGTTAGTCGATAGGATTTAGATACCTTTTTTCTTTTAATATTTTCTGTCAATATCTAACGTTCCACACTCCAGTCCGGTAGGTGGCGGTAATGCACGTTTAAGCTGGTTGCCAACCGCCAATCAAATCCATAGAAGTAGAAGAAGAAGGAGGAAGTGATCGGGACGGGAGAGCGAGCGAGAAGCAGAAGAAAACGAGATGCTGGTGAATTGCTAGTAGCAGATAGTTAAGAAACTTTTAGAACACGTTTTTCCTCCTACAGTCTTATAGTTTACCAGTTTAGTGACCTACTAATCGGGAGTGTAGACTGTAAGTGAGACTGGCGGATATATAGTAGACTTCGGCTAGAAGTTACTGAGAGTTATTCTCCAGTCAATGCACTGTTAGCAAGCTAGTTGGCTAAGCTAGCTAAAGACGTCTATCAGCGTTAACCCAGCAGACATACGCCGCTGCTACGCCTGCCTACAGAGGATCATCACGGACAGTCGGACACACCAGATAGCGGTTTGAGCCACCTGTGGATGCTCAAACTTCCTCTGGCAACGTTGGATTTCGTGCTGACCAAGCAGCTTCGCCGAGAAGAGCCTGGTGACGCGAGGTTACCAAGCAGCTACCAGAAACAACGCCTCTAACCTCTTCTGACTCTTCTGATCTCTAATGACTTCTTCACAAGAGGTGAGAACATTAGAATCTGTTGGTACATTTGATCTGTTAGCTCGTCTATTTATAGGATATTGTACTGTATGTCACAATGATTACTAAGTATTCTCCCTCCCTCGCTAACTTTGCTAACATTAATTAGCCTGTTAGCTTGGTTCTTCCTACATTTATGATGAGATATTTCACAATGCAAAGCTGCTGCTGTTGTCCAGGTCTGGATCAAATCAAATAACATGCCGTTTATTTTATGATTTTCTGACATGTTACAGACAGTGTTGGGCAAGTTACATTCATACCTGAGTAGTACAGTACAGGTCATACACAGGCTGTAGGCCTAGTCTATTTCAACACACAGGCTGTAGGCCTAGTCTATTTCAACACACAGGCTGTAGGCCTAGTCTATTTCAACACACAGGCTGTAGGCCTAGTCTATTTCAACACACAGGCTGTAGGCCTAGTCTATTTCAACACACAGGCTGTAGGCCTAGTCTATTTCAACACACAGGCTGTAGGCCTAGTCTATTTCAACACACAGGCTGTAGGCCTAGTCTATTTCAACACAGGAAACAAGGCTGGCTTCCTCTCCCTGACTCGTTCATCCATCAATGTGGACACAAATCAATTTATACTTCCTACTTATAATTTCAGAAGGAAATATTGTACTTTCTACTCCACTACACTGATTTCACAGCTTTGTTATGATCATCATTGTGTTCCCTGTCTTACCAACCTGTTTACCAAACTGTTACCTGTTTGATTATGTCACAGCTGATTGGCAGGAAGAGATCTGGTGGAGGAAGAGAGCAAGAGACAAAGATGACTTCTTCACAAGAGGTGAGAACATTGGAATTAGGGATGGGCATTTTAACCAATTTAAATACTCGAGTACTCTCCTTCTATTATGAACGAGTGCTCGAGCACTCGCGCGCGGGGGGGGGGTCTGTGTGATTACTCTGCTAATGACTGAGCAGGGGTTATCTGCTGGCTGTTCACTCATTGCGTTTGCATTTTTGCATGGAAAAAGCACTACCTGGAGCATTTTTTGTCAGGAGAGGAACTGACTGATATTGGGTGACGCTAAGCTAACATCTAAAGCCTACCTCAGACAGTAGCCTATCTCCGATGGTTGGATGGATGGCATTAGCGCTTTGGAGCAGACACGTTGTGAAACAAGCGAAGGCATTTCCATGTCCATTGTCCAGCAATGTCAGGTTATTGTCCAGTATCATCCATTTTACTTTATGATCACTGTTACATTAACGTAAATCCACGGATTACAAGGTCCGGTGTTCTGCCAAAAAGTGAAAACTGACCAGTGTGATTAACGTTACAGCTGCAGCTGAATAGTGATCATCATGAAGCGATTGTCTCCCAAAAAGTGATTCTTTCTCCACATTTCTTGTGATTAACGTTATGGGAAACGACAGTGTAGTCAGTAAACTAGTGCAATGTTTTGAATGAGTTTTATCGGGCGTGCGCTATGAAGAAGCGTGCGTATCATTCGGGAGAATATTTCCAGCCACCATTTTCGGGATGAGCTGGAAAACGTCCGGTTAAAACTTTCAAAATAATGTTACTTAAACAAAAGTAAATAGCTTATTGATGCACGTTGGAGGAGAAAAAGTATTTCAACGAATGAAGCAGCAAACCTTGTATCAAAATACTCGTGATGTTATATGGCGTGAAACTGTGGCTGTAACGCATTACTCAAAATAAATAAGGTTTAATAAGCGTTTTATTTTGAAAGCAACAAAGCGGATGACGTACTTGTACATTCTGGCTGACTTGACGCACGTGCAGTTCATGCTGCCAGATCCACATGACGATGCGTGCGTAGATCTTAGACCATTTTTAAAGGGGTGGGTAGTGGGGCGAGTACCCGAACAGCAGAAACGTTACTCGAATACTGACGTTATGAACGAGTACTCGAGTACTCGCACCCATCCCTAATTGGAATCTGTTGGTAAATTTAATCTGTTAGCTCGATGTTGTACTGTATGTCACAATGATTACTAAGTATTCTCTCTCCCTCGCTAACTTTGCTAACATTAGCCTGTTAGCTTGGTTCTTCCTACGATGAGATATTTCACAATGCAAAGCTGCTGCTGTTGTCCAGGTCTGGATGAAATAAAATAACGTGTCATTTATTTTATGATGTGCAATTTTCTGATATGTTACACACAGTGTTAGGCAAGTTACATTCAAAATGTACCTACTAGTTATTTTCTTTTGAAAGTAATAAGTTACTTTACAATATTATTGTCTGTGTAGAGTAACTTGTTACTTATCACACTACTTTTGCGTTGCTTTCACCAAAATAGCCGCAGAACGACACCACCGTCCCGAAAAAGATTTTCAACCGCCCTAAAGTCAGTGTAAACCATCCACAGTTCTAAATGTTATCCTTTTACTTTGTTATTGTCATCTATAGTGGTTATTTGCATAAAAAACACAATTTGATTAGGAAATGATTATATATTTAAGGACATATTTAAATAAATATTATTTATTTAAATATGTGCTTTGATCAAAATAAAAAATTAAGTCTTGGGCCAAGACTCACTTAATTTGGCATTAGTAGTTTTAATTATTATAAGCTGCTTAGAACTATAGTGTAGGAAGTTACAGTAAACAGGGCATAATTCCCTCTAATATTTTTGTGTGAAGTCATAACGTTATAATTGACCTTCAACCAATACTTGACTTTACTGAGTAGATGAATGCATCATAAGCCCTTTTCCCATATGCGCATTGTACCGCAAAATGACCGGAACGTGGTCAAATGCCTGCATGTGGAAAAGGCGCCGTGCCGGTATAAGCGCGACCCCGTCGTCGCGGCCATTTCACCAGTTTTGAGCCAGTCAGAAGAGCGGTATGCCGCGATAGACAGACAGGTGAGAAAGGGGTCCAGTCATTTTCCGCTATCAGTGGGCTGTGACTTCGCGGACAGGTTGCACACAGTAGACAGTCCAACACCAAATACACAGCTGATTGTTCGATATTCCCCTGGTGTTGCGTACCACCAAAGGACTATTGCCAGTCGCAAACGCGCTTCCAGTGGTTTTCGCCACCGGGTGATCTTGCGTGCGGGTCGGACCAGACTCAGCACGTAGTCGAACACACCGGGACATGCGAAAATGACGCTTCCATTCCACGTCGTCAAAATTGTTCCGAGCATCTTCCCAAAATAAATTCCCTCCTGGTCTCTCTCGCTTCCAGACGGCTCTAGTCTCACGCAGCAGCGCAGAGGTACATAACACTGTCATGATCTGTCCCCGGTTTAGTCTATCTTCATATTCTGCACGATGTTGAGCGGAGAAGACTGCGAACATGAATCTGTTTCTGTTCGCACGTATATCCCTTTCCATTTTCGCCTTAATTTGTCTGCGTCGCTGTCTACGTTTGAGGAAAAAAGCGCGTCAGCAATATTATCAAAAGAGTGGACGCCGGCTCCATGTGTGTTTGTTGTTTTTTTTCTGACTGGCCTCAGTGGCCTGCTGCAGCACAGACCCCAGGCCACTCTCCTCCGCCCCCCGCCCGCCGCCCGCTCCGCCGCACCCCACCCCACCCCACCCCCCAACATACCGGCTATTTGACGACTAGATTCTCACTTGCGAACGCTGAGGTGTGAAGGGAAATTCAGGGAAATGTCCGATATTGACTTACAGGTAATTTTCCAGTACGCATGTGGGAAAAGGCCTATAATGTAACTCAATGCACCCTAACGAGGAGCTGACAGCAGCTCAGTTTCAAGTTGTTACTCACATTACTTGACATAGTACAGTAACTGGTATAATTTCCTAATGGCTAAAAGGAATATATTACCTGTAATGTGTTACTTTTGTAATGTGTCTCCCCCAACACTGGTTACACAGTACATACAACAAGATATGTTTATCTGTTAGCATATGCTTTCATATCATAAAATACTTTGTCAGAGATAGTAATGACTTATATCCTTTATATCTTCCTCCATGAAACAGAGAGACACCAACAGACCAAAACGCCACCGCTCTCTGCAGTGTGGGACATCTTTCAGTCAGTCAGGTGATCTAAAAACACATCAACACATTCACACTGGAGAGAAGCCATTCTCCTGTGACCAATGTGGGAGCAGCTTCAGTCTCTCAAGTAACCTAAAAACACATCAACGCATTCACACTGGAGAGAAGCCATTCTCCTGTGACCAATGTGGGAGGAGCTTCAGTCACTCAAGTGCCCTAAAAACACATCAACGCATTCACACTGGAGAGAAGCCATTCTTCTGTGACCAATGTGGGAGGAGCTTCAGTCAGTTAACTAACCTAAAAACACATCAACGCATTCACACTGGAGAGAAGCCATTCTCGTGTGACCAATGTGGAAGCAGCTTCAGTCACTCAAATGTCCTAAAAATACATCAATGCATTCACACTGGAGAGAAGCCATTCTCCTGTGACCAATGTGGAAGCAGCTTCAGTCAGTCAGGTGACCTAAAAACACATCAACGCATTCACACTGGAGAGAAGCCATTCTCCTGTGACCAATGTGGGAGGAGCTTCAGTCTGTTAACTAACCTAACAAGACATCAACGCATTCACACTGGAGAGAAGTCGTACTCCTGTGACCAATGTGGGAGGAGCTTCAGTCGCTCAAGTGCCCTAAAAACACATCAACGCATTCACACTGGAGAGAAGCCATTCTCGTGTGACCAATGTGGGAGGAGCTTCAGTCACTCAAATGTCCTAAAAATACATCAACGCATTCACACTGGAGAGAAGCCATTCTCCTGTGACCAATGTGGAAGCAGCTTCAGTCACTCAAATGTCCTAAAAATACATCAACGCATTCACACTGGAGAGAAGCCATTCTCCTGTGACCAATGTGGGAGGAGCTTCAGTCAGTCAAGTGCCCTAAAAATACATCAACACATTCACACTGGAGAGAAGCCATACTGGTGTGAACTATGTCCGAGAATGTTCAGTCGCTCAACTCAACTAACAAGACATCAGCGCATTCACACTGGAGAGAAGCCGTTCTCCTGTGACCAATGTGAGGGCAGCTTCAGTCTCTCAAGTGACCTAGCAGCACATCAACAACACATTCACAGAAAGTGTTCAGGCTAGCCTCACGCAGTCACACTGGAGAGAAGCCATAATGCTGTGACGGGGTGTAAGACAAACTTCACTTAAAGGAACAGCTCACCCTAAAATCTAAAATACATATTTTTCCTCTCACCTGTGGTGCTATTTATCCACCTAGATTGTTTTGTGTTAGTTGCCTGAGTTTTGGAGATATCAGCCCTAAAGATTTCTGCCTTCTCTCAAATACAATGGAACTGGATGGCACTCAGCTTGTGGTGGTCGACGTGACAAAAACATACATTTGAAAAAACTCAACAGCAATATGTCTCTTTCCAGAAATCATGACCCGGTTATTCAAGATAATGCACAAACCTTGTTGTGAGCAGTTTCATGTAGGAACTATTTTCTTTAGACCGAACTACACCCACTAGCTGCTAGCTAGCTCCTACATGAGACTGCTCACAACTAGGTCTGTGTTATCTTGGGTAACCTGGGCCCCGTTCCAATACCCATACTTGTACTTCTTTCTTGTAGTATGTACTGCCGCTGCCCTCACAAAGTATGGATTGTAGTGTGCAGCATGCATGCAAAATGCATACTATTGGGACACACTACATCTGTCGTCACGTGAGCTTCCTGAACTCCGACCTCTTGCTCACTTCCGCCGACGTCCGCAGCGCCACATTTGAGTTTTTTTTTTTTTTTTTTTTTTTTTTATTCAATAAACAAAGTCTGGCAGTAACAAACAGTACATTATACAAAAACTTCAGACTAAACATTTACAAAATTGGAACAGACAATCAAATAAACAAAATAAAATAAATAAAGCAAAAACATTAAGTCAGAGATCTAAACAGGAATCAAGATATACATGTTTTGGTACACACCATGCTTGTTTGGTTTTAACATATTTCAAGGCTTTCTTAAAGTTAATTATCTCATTCATGAACACGCAGCTCAGTCAGTGCGACGTAACTCCAGTAGGTGGCGGTAATGCACAAAAAGTTGTTTGCCAACCGCCATAAAACATTAGAAGAAGAAGAAGAAGAAGACATAACTTCCTGCTGCGCAAAGGATTGTGGGGAAGTTTGGCTGAAGCAGCATGCATCGATGCATACTCCGAAATAGAAGCTGATGTAGTACAACATCCTGGTACTCTTGGCATACTGCATCTGACATACTATGTATTGGGACATACTAAATCTTTTTTTGCCTACTAAATAGTATGGAAGTATGGGTATTGGAACGGGGCCCCGGTCATTATTTCTGGAAACAGACATTGCTGTTGAGTTTTTCAAATGTATGTTTTTGCCGTTTTGAGCAGCACAAGCCAAGTGCCATCCAGTTCCATTGTATTGTAGAAAAGGCAGAAATCTCTACGCCTGATATCTCCAAAACTCAGCAACTCACACCAAAACGATGTCGTTGGATAAATAGCAGTACATGTAAGAGGAAAAACATGTCATTTTGGATTTTAGGGTGAGCTGTCCCTTTAAGCACTATCACACGAGAGGGAGGGCTGTTGTACTGTGATATCGTCACGGCTACGATTCGTTCGTAGGCCTGAGTGCCGAAGATAATTACAGCTGTGACGATGTTAGAGTACAAACAGCACGACCTCGAGTGTGAACAGTTGTACAGATGTAAACAAAGCTATTCATCAAGAAATAATCACATTTTAAAGTCATTTGAGACAACAGATGCTTTCTGTCTGTTATTTGTCTCCGCCAAACAACAAATAGTTCCCTTAGGAGGAGTGCACTACCAGGAGTTGTTCCCTTAGGAGTGCACTACCAGGAGTTGTTCCCTTAGGAGTGCACTACCAGGAGTTGTTCCCTTAGGAGTGCACTACCAGGAGTTGTTCCCTTAGGAGTGCACTACCAGGAGTTGTTCCCTTAGGAGTGCACTACCAGGAGTTGTTCCCTTAGGAGTGCACTACCAGGAGTTGTTCCCTTAGGAGTGCACTACCAGGAGTTGTTCCCTTAGGAGTGCACTACCAGGAGTTGTTCCCTTAGGAGTGCATTACCAGGAGTTGCCAAGCAACAACAGGTGAACTCGCTGCCTGCAGTTTCCAGAATGATTTCAGCTGACCGCTCATAATTAAGGTCAAATGTCTCCATATCACTGTCCCTACTAGTGTCTCCATATGTCTCCATATCACTGTCTCTACTAGTGTCTCCATATGTCTCCATATCACTGTCTCTACTAGTGTCTCCATATGTCTCCATATCACTGTCTCTACTAGTGTCTCCATATGTCTCCATATCACTGTCTCTACTAGTGTCTCCATATGTCTCCATATCACTGTCCCTACTAGTGTCTCCATATCACTGTCTCTACTAGTGTCTCCATATGTCTCCATATCACTGTCTCTACTAGTGTCTCCATATGTCTCATATCACTGTCTCTACTAGTGTCTCCATATGTCTCATATCACTGTCTCTACTAGTGTCTCCATATGTCTCATATCACTGTCCCTACTAGTGTCTCCATATGTCTCCATATCACTGTCTCTACTAGTGTCTCCATATGTCTCATATCACTGTCTCTACTAGTGTCTCCATATGTCTCATATCACTGTCCCTACTAGTGTCTCCATATGTCTCCATATCACTGTCTCTACTAGTGTCTCCATATGTCTCCATATCGCTGTCCCTACTAGTGCGTAAATATCCTTGTTCCTCTACTGTTTTAATGGACCATTTTTCTCATATAAAGTGTTTAGGGATGCACCGATATGAAAATTTTGGCCGATACCGATAACCGATATTGACATTGCTGTTATGGCCGCTAACCGATATTTACCGATGTCGATATGATCTGTATAAAAACACATTTCTATGATAATACAATTTTGTACATATTGAAAAACACATGTAAACACTGGTTTTGAAAAAGGAATGCATTTCTTTCTTTCCAAAACATTTGGAAATGCCCATAATTCATAGATTCAGCACATTGTTTAATCTCAATGTGAACATTTTGCCTACCGATAACCAATATTAACATTGCAACATCGGACCTATTTAACATGCCGATATGTTAAAAAATGACTGACATCGGCCGATACCGATATGATTGCCGATATATCGTGCATCCCTAAAAGTGTTGAAAATAAAGCATTATGATCCTTTGTCAAAGTCAGATTCTTCACATACTCCATTCCAGTTATAAATCATTCAATCATTTCTAAATGCAACTATAGATTTGTCAGTTCTGCTTCTCTTGTATTTTATTTCCTTAATTAAACTCCCTCTTCTTCCTATAATCACATTGATGAATTGAAAAGACAGGCAGGTGATCGCTAATGTCGTTAATTAATAATCCACTCAGTGTTGTTTTCCATAATGGTTTGTGAATATGTTGTTCATCAGGGTGGTACAGTGGGATGTTATTTGAATCGGCTGCACCACCGTTTCTGATTTAACATATATATATATGTTAAAAAATGACTAACATCGGCCAATACCAATATGATTGCCGATATATTGTGCATCCCTAAAAGTGTTGAATATATGAATAAAGCATATTATCCTTTGTCAAAGTCAGATTCTTCACATACTCCATTCCAGTTATAAATCATTTCTAAACAGTGTTGGGGGTAACTCATTACAATAGTAACATATGTAATATATTACTTTTAGCAGTAACTCAGTAATATAACTTATTACTTATAGGATTTCAGTAATATTATACCAGTTACTTTGTCAAGTAACTCAAGTTACACATTTATTTTTAATTTTTTAATCAAAGCACATATTTAAATAAAGATAAAATAATTTCCTAATCAAGCGGTCTGTTTTTATGCAAATAACCACTATAGATGACAATAACAAAGGAAAAGAATAACATTTAGAATGTTGTATTGTTTACACTGACTTCAAGGCGGTTGACATTCTTTTTCGGGATGGCTCTGAGGCAGCGATGTCATTCTGCTGCTGCTGTTGTTTTGGTGAAAGTAATACAAAAGTAGTGTAATAAGTAACGAGTTACTCTACATAGACAGTGATATTGTAAAGTAACTTATTACTTTCAAATGAATAACTAGTAATATGTAGTATTATATTACATTTTGAAAGTAACTTGCCCAACACTGCTTCTAAATGCAACTATAGATGTGTCAGTTCTGCTTCTCTTGTATTTTATTTCCTTAATTAAACTCCCTGTTCTTCCTATAATCACATTCATGAAATGAAAAGACAGGCAGGTGATCGCTAAGGGCTGGGTTTCCCAAAAGCTTCTTAGCGCTAAGAAGCTTCTTTAACCCTTCTTAAGGCCCCCTTAAGAAGCAAACGCGTTTCCCAATTGCTTCTTAGCCTAAGATGATCTTTCGTTATGAAGGCATGCGTTTCCCAAAAGCTTCTTAGCGCTAAAAAGCTTCTTTAACCCTTCTTAAGGCCCCTTTAAGAAGCAAACGCGTTTCCCAATTGCTTCTTAGCCTAAGATTATCTTTCGTTATGAAGGCATGCGTTTCCCAAAAGCTTCTTAGCGCTAAGAAGCTTCTTTGACCATTCTTAAGGCTCCCGTAAGAAGCCAACGAAGCCAACGCGTTTCCCGATTGCTTCTTAGCCTAAAATTATCTTCCCTTAACCCATTGATACCTGATGCAGCATTTGTGTGTATATCCCTCATTTGTGTGCATATCCCTTTAAGACCGCGAACCGTGTTAACACGGTTCACGGTCTTAAAGGGATACACACACAAATGAGGGATATACACACAAATGCTGCATCAGGTATCAATGGGTTAAGAAGGCTGCGTTTCCCAAAAGCTTCTTAGCGCTAAGATGATCTTTCGTTAAGAAGGTTTTGTAAGAAGGGTCTGGGGCATTCTTAACACCTTCTTAATGACGAAACACTGGCAGATCCAGCCGCGTCAGGCAAAAGGAGATACTTGTGTCCACTGTTCCTCTTGTGTTTTACCCTTTTTCCTTTCTTTCATGCACCCTTTAGTGTTTAAAATTGGGGAACACTTGAAAATCTCCCCTGTATGTATGGTTACTTGTGTTTTAAATGTTTTACCATAGGCTATATTCCTCTAATCAGAATGGATTCCTTTTATAATAAGAATGTTGTGGATTTATATAGCACCTTTCACAGAAGCCAAGGTCGCTTAAATTCTGTAGTGTTTCTCGCAATTTTGTTGTATGCTGTGTATATAAAGCAATTTGAACTGCAGTCCATGTCTGAAATAAATAATGTTTAATAGAAGAAGTTCTTGTTCAACATGACCACGATTAGGTTTTTCTACAACAGTGTTTCTCAACCAGTGGGTCGTGGCCCACTGGTGGGCTCAGAGTGCCATCTAGTGGGCCGCAGAGGACCTCTCACATCGAGATGGTGGACAGCTCCAGTTAAGATGCTTCTTAAGAGCCTTCTTTAGCGATGTGTTAAGAAAGCTGTTAAGAAGGCGTTTGGGAAACACTTCTTTGGAGCCTTCTTAACAGAGGTGTCAAAACACTAACTGATGCAATGAGTAGCGTCCAGGACTGGCTCACAGACTCATGTCTACTCCTGAACGCCAAAAAGACCGTCTGCATGGCTTTTTCCAAAAGATCTGTGGTTTTAGAGTCATCAAATGTGTTCCTGGGCGGGGAGGAACTTGAACTGGTGTCTGAGTTCAAATACCTCGGGGTAATGTTAGACTCTACCCTAACTTTCAAAAAACATGTAAAAAAGGTTGCCAACACAATTAAGTTCAACCTTCAAAACTTTAAACAAATCAGACCTTATCTGACAGTAGGGGCCGCCAAATCTTATCTCCAATGTATGATACTATCACATATTGAGTACTGCTTCACAAACTGGTCTTGCACAGGAGTAACGATCCTCAAACCCATTGAACAGTTATATAAAAGTGCACTGAAGGTTTTTGACAGAAAACCCTACTCATATCACCACTGTAACATCCTCAGTAAGTATCATTTTCTAAGTTTTGCCAACTTTAAAGTTTTTAAACAGGTTGGTATTGTCTATAAGACCTTACATGGACTTTGCCCGCCCCCCCTGAGGGAATTCATAAAACGGAAGCCTGACACAGGACTCAACACTCGGGCTTTCGCCAGAGGGGACTGTGTAGTACCACACCGGACAACTGCCTTCGGCAAAAACACCCTCTCAGTCCAGGGCTGCCAAATCTGGAATTTGCTACCTCAAACTATAAGAAACTGTCTGTCATTCCCATCTTTCAAACACAACGTAAAAAAATGGATTTTAAATAGCCAAATCTGCGACCATGTGTAAATTGTACTGTAGTGCTCTTGTTTTGTTTGCTCTGTTATGCTTCTTGTTTTTGTTTTGTCTTGTCTTATTAACCTAGTTTAGTTCATTTTGGTTTACTTTAGTTTCTGATCCGTTTTGGTTTTGTTATTGCTCATGTTGTTTTTTGTATTGTTCTGTTTAGTTCTGTCCTGGTGCTGCCTCTGTCGTTTTTCTGTCTCTCTGTGGGGACTACGGATGTAATTTAGCATTCTTGCTAACTCCGGCTTATTTACGTTGCCTTGTGTAATGTTCATGAATATGCACTGTCCCGTCCAAATAAACAAATAAAGTAAAGTAAAGTAAAGTTAACTCCTTAAGAAGCTTCTTAACTCTTAAGAAGCTTCTTTGTTGGGAAACTCAGCCAATGTCGTTCGTTAATAATCCACTCAGTGTTGTTTTCCATAATGGTTTGTGAATATGTTGTTCATCAGGGTGACACAGTGGGATGTTATTTGAATCAGCTGCACCACCGTTTCTGAAGGCAAGAGATCACCCACGTAAAACCAACAACATACAACAAACGTTTTTGATGTACCTCAGCACTCAAGACCCCAACAGACAGTCATACACAGGATTCAAGAAAAAGCTCTAACCAAACATGAAAAGACAAATTGGACGCTGGCATTCTTGTTAGTAGTATTGACATACTGTAGTAGTTTGAAATGTGATGCTTTTATAAATACAGTAGGTGGCAGTATAATGCAACACATGGATGCCAGCCGCCATAAAACCTAAAAGAGGAAGAATAAGCAAAAGGGGAAGAAGGAGTGGTGTGCTTGTTGACCCATTCTGCTTAGTCACTTCTATCTGTGCGGGCGGCTAAATGTAAGTCATATCCATTTCAATCATATATGTAATAAGAGTTAATTTACATTGTTATGCCGAGTCATTTGCATCTGTATATGACACCAATGTAAATCTAGTATTTGATGTATCCTTTTCTTCGTGTAGAAGCACACATAACAATAGGCCTACTAACAGAAAGAGAAGAGGACAGTAACATAGTGTAACCAACATAGTGTACGTTGTCTCGTTGTGTTCTTGTCAGACATGCTGTAGTGTAGTGGCTGCATGTCAGCATGTGAGAACATTTATCATCTAGAGAAGTCACACTTCAAAACACAGTCCGTGTTTCACAGGCTGTAGGCCTAGTCTATTTCAACACACAGGCTGTAGGCCTAGTCTATTTCAACACACAGGCTGTAGGCCTAGTCTATTTCAACACACAAGCTGTAGACCTAGTCTATTTCAACACACAGGCTGTAGGCCTAGTCTATTTCAACACACACGCTGTAGGCCTAGTCTATTTCAACACAGGCTGTAGGCCTAGTCTATTTCAACACACAGGCTGTAGGCCTAGTTCAACACACACGCTGTAGGCCTAGTCTATTTCAACACACAGGCTGTAGGCCTAGTCTATTTCAATACACAGGCTGTAGGCCTAGTCTATTTCAACACACAAGCTGTAGACCTAGTCTATTTCAACACACAGGCTGTAGGCCTAGTCTATTTCAACACACACGCTGTAGGCCTAGTCTATTTCAACACAGGCTGTAGGCCTAGTCTATTTCAACACACAGGCTGTAGGCCTAGTTCAACACACACGCTGTAGGCCTAGTCTATTTCAACACACAGGCTGTAGGCCTAGTCTATTTCAACACACAGGCTGTAGGCCTAGTCTATTTCAACACACAGGCTGTAGGCCTAGTCTATTTCAACACACAGGCTGTAGGCCTAGTCTATTTCAACACACAGGCTGTAGGCCTAGTCTATTTCAACACACAGGCTGTAGGCCTAGTCTATTTCAACACAGTAAATAAGTCAGATAGGGCTGGCTTCCTCTTCCTGACTGGCTCCTCTGTGGCTGCTCTGGGCCGAACATTAACATGAAGCATGAATGTGGACACAAATCAATTTATACTTCCTACTTATAATTTCAGAAGGAAATATTGATACTTTCTACTCCACTACACTGATTTCACAGCATTGTTATGATCATCATTGTGTTTCCTGTCTTACCAACAGTCTCTGTTTGATTATGTCACAGCTGATTGGCAGGAAGAGATCTGGTGGAGGAAGAGAGCAAGAGACAAAGATGACTTCTTCACAAGAGGTGAGAACATTAGAATCTGTTGGTCAATTTAATCTGTTAGCTCACCTATTTATAGGATGTTGTACTGTATGTCAGAATGATTGCTAAGTATTCTCTCTCCCTCGCTAACTTTGCTAACATTAGCCTGTTTGGCGTGGTTCTTCCTACATTTATGATGAGATATTTCACAATAAGGGCTGGGTATTGGTTCAAATTTCAAGAATCGATTCGGATTCACAAGATTCTGAATCGATTAATCCCGATTCGATTCCGATTCGATTAATTTCAATATCGATATGGTTAGTGATACCATAGACATGTTTTTTTTAGCTGTAACCTGAATTACATGACTGTCCAGTTATGTAACACAGGGGTTCCCAACCTTTTTTGCGCCAAGGACCGGTAGATACATGGGAAAAAAAGTTGCGGACCGGTTGTCAATTTTAATGGTTTTAGTTACACATATATTTACCCACCAGGTGGTGAAAAAGGGTAAATAACAGCCTTTTCATCTGTCAATAAAGACACTTTCACAATTATGCACAGTGATTTGATTTCAGCCTATATAATTTCTAAAAGTAATAATGATCAAACATTTCCATTTATGTAGCCTACAGTATTTATGTTTTTGTTTCAACTACAAACATAAATAAATGTCAACTTGAAACTATGTTTCAACTACCACACACAGCCTATAATATTATAGCCTATGTTTATTAAAAAAAATAAAAAATAAAATAAACAATCTCTTTGGACATATGAATCGATATCAAAGGATTAAAATAAAAATCGATTTTTTTTTTAACCCAGCCCTATTCACAATGCAAAGCTGCTGCTGTTGTCCAGGTCTGGATGAAATAAAATAACGTGTCATTTATTTTATGATGTGACATTTTATGATGACACCACCGTCCCGAAGAAAAGAATGTCAACTGCCCTAAAGTCAATGTAAACTGTCCACAGTTCTAAATGTTATCCTTTTACTTTGTTATTGTCATCTATAGTGGTTATTTGCATCAAAAACACAAATTGATTAAAAGTAGGAAATGATTACATCTTTATTTTTATGTGCTTTGATTAAAAAAATAAAAAGAAGTCTTGGCATTAGTAGTTTTAATTATTATAAGCTGCTTAGAACTATAGTGTAGGAAGTTACAGTAAACAGGGCATAATTCCCTCTAATATTTTTGTGTGAAGTCATAACGTTATAATTTACCTTCAACCAATACTTGACTTTACTGAGTAGATGAATGCATCATAATGTAACTCAATGCACCCTAACGAGGAGCTGACAGCAGCTCAGTTTCAAGTTGTAACTCACATTACTTGACATAGTACAGTAACTGATATAATATTACCAAAATCCTATTGGCGTTATATTACTGTGTTACTGCAAAAAGTAATATATTACCTGTAATGTGTTACTTTTGTAATGTGTCTCCCCCAACACTGGTTACACAGTACATACAACAAGATATGTTTATCTGTTAGCATATGCTTTCATATCATAAAATACTTTGTCAGAGATAGTAATGACTTATATCCTTTATATCTTCCTCCATGAAACAGAGAGACACCAACAGACCAAAACGCCACCGCTCTCTGCAGTGTGGGACATCTTTCAGTC
Source organism: Poromitra crassiceps (assembly GCF_964638095.1). NCBI lineage: Eukaryota > Metazoa > Chordata > Actinopteri > Beryciformes > Melamphaidae > Poromitra > Poromitra crassiceps. The sequence goes on along the minus strand of NC_139637.1, from coordinate 4,832,537 downwards.
AGTCAGGTGACCTAAAAACACATCAACACATTCACACTGGAGAGAAGCCCTACTCCTGTGACCAATGTGGGAGGAGCTTCAGTCAGTCAAGTCACCTAAAAACACATCAACGCATTCACACTGGAGAGAAGCCATTCTCCTGTGACCAATGTGGGAGGAGCTTCAGTCAGTCAGGTGACCTAAAAATACATCAACGCATTCACACTGGAGAGAAGCCATTCTCCTGTGACCAATGTGGGAGGAGCTTCAGTCAGTCAGGTGACCTAAAAATACATCAACGTATTCACACTGGAGAGAAGCCATTCTCCTGTGACCAATGTGGAAGCAGCTTCAGTCACTCAAATGTCCTAAAAATACATCAACGCATTCACACTGGAGAGAAGCCATTCTCCTGTGACCAATGTGGAAGCAGCTTCAGTCACTCAAGTGCTCTAAAAACACATCAACGCATTCACACTGGAGAGAAGCCATTCTCCTGTGACCAATGTGGGAGGAGCTTCAGTCTCTCAAGTCACCTAAAAATTCATCAACGCATTCACACTGGAGAGAAGCCATTCTCCTGTGACCAATGTGGGAGGAGCTTCAGTTGCTCAAGTGCCCTAAAAATACATCAACGCATTCACACTGGAGAGAAGCCATTCTCCTGTGACCAATGTGGGAGGAGCTTCAGTCAGTCAGGTGGCCTAAAAACACATCAACGCATTCACACTGGAGAGAAGTCGTACTCCTGTGACCAATGTGGGAGGAGCTTCAGTCTCTCAAGTACCCTAAAAAGACATCAACGCATTCACACTGGAGAGAAGCCATTCTCCTGTGACCAATGTGGGAGCAGCTTCAGTCGCTTAAGTCACCTAAAAAAACATCAACACATTCACACTGGAGCGAAGCCGTACTTTTGTGACCAATGTGGAAGCAGCTTCAGTCAGTCAGATAACCTAAAAACACATCAACGCATTCACACCGGAGAGAAGCCATTCTCCTGTGACCAATGTGGGAAGAGCTTCAGTCAGTCAGGTGACCTAAAAATACATCAACGCATTCACACTGGAGAGAAGCCATTCTCCTGTGACCAATGTGGGAGGAGCTTCAGTCACTCAAGTGCCCTAAAAACACATCAACGCATTCACACTGGAGAGAAGCCGTACTGGTGTGAACTATGTCCGAGAAGGTTCAGTCTCTCAGGTCAACTAAAAAGACATCAACACATTCACACTGGAGAGAAGCCATTCTCCTGTGACCAATGTGAGGGCAGCTTCAGTCGCTCAAGTGACCTAGCAGAACATCAACAACACATTCACAGAAAGTGTTCGGGCTAGCCTCATGCATTCACACTGGAGAGAAGCCATACTGGTGTGAACTATGTCCGAGAAGGTTCAGTCTCAGGTCAACTAAAAAGACATCAACGCATTCACACTGGAGAGAAGCCATTCTCCTGTGACCAATGTGGAAGCAGCTTCAGTTGGTCAGGTGACCTAAAAACTCAACGCATTCACACTGGAGAGAAGCCGTACTGGTGTGACGGGGTGGACGTTTTCCTCTCACCTGTGGTGCTATTTATCCACCTAGATCGTTTTGTGTTAGTTGCCTGAGTTTTGGAGATATCGGCCCTAAAGATTTCTGCCTTCTCTCAAATACAATGGAACTGGATGGCACTCGGCTTGTGGTGGTCGAAGTGACAAAAACATACATTTGAAAAACTCAACAGCAATCATTCCAGAAATCATGACCAGGTTTCGCTGTCCCTACTAGTGCGTAAATATCCTTGTTGCTCTACTGTTTTAATGGACCGTTTTTCTCATATAAAGTGTTTAGGGATGCACCGATATGAAAATTTTGGCCGATACCGATAACGGATATTGACATCGCTGTTATGGCCGCTAACCGACATTTACCAATGTCGATATGATCTGTATACAAACACATTTCTATGATAATAACATTTTGTGAAAATTTGTGAAAATTTTGGCTACCGATAACCAATATTAACATTCATGACTGACATCGGCCGATACCGATACGACTGCCGTCGAAACTGCAGTTTCCAGAATGATTTCAGCTGACCGCTCATAATTAAGGTCAAATGTCTCCATATCACTGTCCCTACTAGTGTCTCCATATGTCTCCATATCACTGTCTCTACTAGTGTCTCCATATCACTGTCCCTACTAGTGTCTCCATATGTCTCCATATCACTGTCCCTACTAGTGTCTCCATATGTCTCCATATCACTGTCTCTACTAGTGTCTCCATATGTCTCCATATCACTGTCTCTACTAGTGTCTCCATATGTCTCATATCACTGTCTCTACTAGTGTCTCCATATGTCTCATATCACTGTCTCTACTAGTGTCTCCATATGTCTCCATATCACTGTCTCTACTAGTGTCTCCATATGTCTCCATATCACTGTCTCTACTAGTGTCTCCATATGTCTCCATATCACTGTCTCTACTAGTGTCTCCATATGTCTCCATATCACTGTCTCTACTAGTGTCTCCATATGTCTCCATATCGCTGTCTCTACTAGTGTCTCCATATGTCTCCATATCACTGTCTCTACTAGTGTCTTGCGGAGGGAATTGTGGAAATTATCCCACTATTCTAACTTGTAAAACAAAGGGATAAGTGCTAAAACTATTTTTGTTTAACAGTGACAAAGCTCTGACTTCTGAGAAGCAGTTGGCTTCGGAGTACTATTCTAACTCCTGAGAAGAACCGATGGCTCACTATTTTAACTTCTAAGAAAAGCAGTTAGCTTGTTTTTTTTCAGTGCACAATACAATACACAATACACAATACAATTCAAGCTATGTGCAGATGAACCCACACAATCATACTGTAAGAACACCCTCAGCAAACCAACTTGTGAATGCAATGATGCAATAAGTGTAGAAGGCCCCTGGTGGCAGCTGTGGCAAAGCACATCCTGGAGACAAGTTGAAGGCAGGCGCATGTACTCGTCAAATGTAGGTCGTGGCAAAGCACATCCTGGGGAGAAGTGGAACTTTAAGCAGGTGCATGTACTCATCAGCGTTCTTGGAAACAAACTATGCATGTCAAACATGGTTACCATGGGTGATGGTGGCTTTGTACCTTGAGCACGTGATCAATGTTATCTAAAGTGAAAGGCTTGCTGTGTGGGTATGTAAGGAGGTCAGACAGTCTCCTCCATGCTGGCCTGCAGTTAACTGCGTGCAGTCTGTGGTCTAGCGCTGAGGACAAGGCTCATATTTCTTTAGAATATACTTTTATAATTCTATTGCTTTTATTCTTTGTTGTAATCATTTTGTTTATTTTTGTGTAGCGCAGTTTTATTCCATTTTTCCATTAGAGCTTCCATCCATCTCTCTCTCTCTAATTATTTTTGTGACGAGTTCTTCAATTCCTGTGGTGCCCTGGCTGTAAATTAATTGGCCAGGCAAGGAAAGGCTTGACCTTAACAATTCCCAACAGTCTCCATATGTCTCCATATCGCTGTCCCTGCTAGTGCGTAAATATCCTTGTTGCTCTACTGTTTTAATGGGACATTTTTCTCATATAAAGTGTTTAGGGATGCAGCACCGATATGAACATTTTGGCCGATACTGATAACCGATATTGACATTGCTGTTATGGCCGCTAACCGATATTTACCGATGTCGATATGATCTGTATAAAAACACATTTCTATGATAATACAATTTTGTACATATTGAAAAACACATGTAAACACTGGTTTTGAAAAAGGAATGCATTTCTTTCTTTCCAAAACATTTGGAAAAAATTCCTCTAATCAGAATGGATTCCTTTTATAATAAGAATGTTGTGGATTTATATAGCACCTTTCACAGAACCCAAGGTCGCTTAAATTCTGTAGTGTTTCTCGCAATTTTGTTGTATGCTGTGTATATAAAGCAATTTGAACTGCAGTCCATGTCTGAAATAAATAATGTTTAATAGAAGAAGTTCTTGTTTAACATGACCACGATTAGGTTATTCTACAACAGTGTTTCTCAACCAGTGGGTTGTGGCCCACTGGTGGGCTCAGAGTGCCATCTAGTGGGCGGCAGAGGACCTCTCACATCGAGATGGTGGACAGCTCCAGTTAACACATTCACTGCCAACAGTTTATCCAATACAGTAGGTAGCTTCTGCCAATGGGGTTTTCTGAGGATTCTGGCTCATCTTTCAAGAGCTGAGGATTATTTTCTGCTAGGACTTTGTGAACACAAAATATCTCAAAAGAACTAATAGAATGTGTGCTTTCTCTGTCTAAAAGAGTTAGTTTTTATCATGTTCTGTTATGTAGGCATTAGCAGTTGAATACAGCATGGTTTCAGCGTCTGAGAAGGAAAGCTGAGATAAATCCATTTTTAGTGAAATTCGATAGAACAGGCAGAACAGTCACTTTAACCATTTATTTTTGGCATCAGTGAGACATCAGACATCTAAACAATAGTTCTGAACAGTAATTTCCTCCAATATAACAGCACCCCCACAGCACCCCGCAAACTCCTCCCTCCGTGGGTGTGTCTGGTGGCTCTGCAGCGTGTGTCACAGGCGAGTCTCTGCTGCCTGTCTGTGCTGCCTGGCGGCCGCTCGTCGGGCAAGTCTGGATCGGGCTCGCTCGTTTCTGGGGTTTCGGTTGTGAGCTGGGATGAAGCTGCGTGCGATTCTGGGCTTTCTGCTGCGTGTTTCAAAGTGTGTTGCACCCAGAGTCTATTTTTGGAATCCCCCACCGTTGTGCGCCAGCTCCCAGCGCGAAAGCGTTTTCGCCAAACCATTCTCATGAGAATGGTTTCCTCACGCTTTTTCCTGCTGTTTTTACTCGACTTTCTCTAATCTGGAGAGCACTGTCGCCACTTAATGGGTCGGTAAAATAGGTTATACACATTCAATAGCTCCCATATTTTTATAGGAGATGTAAAAGGGTTTGATCCACGTCCCACCGTCAATTTTTTTTTTTTTTTTTGACGAGTTAACTCGTCGACGGCAGTCAACGGTTGGTTTCTGTTTGACGAGTTAACTCGTCGACGGCAGTGAACGTGTTAAGATGCTTCTTCAGATCCTTCTTTAGCTAAGTGTTAAGAAAGCTGTTAAGAAGGCGTTTGGGAAACACATCTTTGAAGCCTTCTTAACTCTTTAAGAAGCTTCTTAACTCTTTAAGAAGCTTCTTAATGCTTAAGAAGCTTCTTAACTCCTTAAGAAGCTTCTTAACTCTTTAAGAAGCTTCTTAACTCCTTAAGAAGCTTCTTAACTCTTAAGAAGCTTCTTTGTTGGGAAACTCAGCCAATGTCGTTCGTTAATAATCCACTCAGTGTTGTTTTCCATAATGGTTTGTGAATATATTGTTCATCAGGGTGACACAGTGGGATGTTATTTGAATCAGCTGCACCACCGTTTCTGAAGGCCAGACATCACCCACGTAAAACAAAACACACAACAAACGTTTTTGATGTACCTCAGCACTCAAGACCCCAACAGACAGTCATACACAGGATTCAAGAAAAAGCTCTAACCAAACATGAAAAGACAAATTGGATGCTGGCATTCTTGTTAGTAGTATTGACATACTGTAGTAGTTTGAAATGTGATGCTTTTATAAATACAGTAGGTGGCGGTATAATGCAACACATGGATGCCAGCCGCCATGAAACCTAAAAGAGGAAGAATAAGCAAAAGGGGAAGAAGGAGTGGTGTGCTTGTTGACCCATTCTGCGTAGTCACTTCTATCTGTGCGGGCGGCTAAATGTAAGTCATATCCATTTCAATCATATATGTAATAAGAGTTAATTTACATTGTTATGCCGAGTCATTTGCATCTGTATATGACACCAATGTAAATCTAGTATTTGATGTATCCTTGTCTTCCTGTAGAAGCACACATAACAATAGGCCTACTTGTAACAGAAAGACAAGAGGACAGTAACATAGTGTAACCAACATAGTGTACGTTGTCTCGTTGTGTTCTTGTCAGACATGCTGTAGTGTAGTGGCTGCATGTCAGCATGTGAGAACATTTATCATCTAGAGAAGTCACACTTCAAAACACAGTCCGTGTTTCACAGGCTGTAGGCCTAGTCTATTTCAACACACAGGCTGTAGGCCTAGTCTATTTCAACACACAGGCTGTAGGCCTAGTCTATTTCAACACACAGGCTGTAGGCCTAGTCTATTTCAACACACAGGCTGTAGGCCTAGTCTATTTCAACACACAGGCTGTAGGCCTAGTCTATTTCAACACACAGGCTGTAGGCCTAGTCTATTTCAACACACAGGCTGTAGGCCTAGTCTATTTCAACACACAGGGTGTAGACCTAGTCTACTTCAACACACAGGCTGTAGGCCTAGTCTATTTCAACACACAGGCTGTAGGCCTAGTCTATTTCAACACACAGGCTGTAGGCCTAGTCTATTTCAACACACAGGCTGTAGGCCTAGTCTATTTCAACACACAGGCTGTAGGCCTGGTCTATTTCAACACACAGGATGTAGGCCTATAGTCTATTTCAACACACAGGCTGTAGGCCTAGTCTATTTCAACACACAGGCTGTAGGCCTAGTCTATTTCAACACACAGGCTGTAGGCCTAGTCTATTTCAACACACAGGCTGTAGGCCTAGTCTATTTCAACACACAGGCTGTAGGCCTAGTCTATTTCAACACACAGGATGTAGGCCTATAGTCTATTTCAACACACAGGCTGTAGGCCATGGCCCCGTTCCAATACCCATACTTCCATACTATTTAGTAGGCAAAAAAAGATTTAGTATGTCCCAATACATAGTATGTCAGATGCAGTATGCCAAGAGTACCAGGATGTTGTACTACATCAGCTCCTATTTCGGAGTATGCATCGATGCATGCTGCTTCAGCCAAACTTCCCCACAATCCTTTGCGCAGCAGGAAGTTATGTCTTCTTCTTCTTCTTCTAATGTTTTATGGCGGTTGGCAAACAACTTTTTGTGCATTACCGCCACCTACTGGAGTTACGTCGCACTGACTGAGCTGCGTGTTCATGAATGAGATAATTAACTTTAAGAAAGCCTTGAAATATGTTAAAACCAAACAAGCATGGTGTGTACCAAAACATGCATATCTTGATTCCTGTTTAGATCTCTGACTTAATGTTTTTGCTTTATTTATTTTATTTTGTTTATTTGATTGTCTGTTCCAATTTTGTAAATGTTTAGTCTGAATTTTTTGTATAATGTACTGTTTGTTACTGCCAGACTTTGTTTATTGAAAAAAAAAAAAAAAAACTCTAATGTGGCGCTGCGGACGTCGGCGGAAGTGAGCAAGAGGTCGGAGTTCAGGAAGCTCACGTGACGACAGATGTAGTGTGTCCCAATAGTATGCATTTTGCATGCATGCTACACACTACAATCCATACTTTGTGAGGGCAGCGGCAGTACATACTACAAGAAAGAAGTACAAGTATGGGTATTGGAACGCAGCCCTAGTCTATTTCAACACAGGAAATAAGTCAGATAGGGCTGGCTTCCTCTTCCTGACTGGCTCCTCTGTGGCTGCTCTGGGCCGAACATTAACATGAAGCATGAATGTGGACACAAGTCAATTTATACTTCCTACTTATAATTTCAGAGGGAAATATTGATACTTTCTACTCCACTACACTGAGTTCACAGCATTGTTATGATCATCATTGTGTTTCCTGTCTTACCAACAGTCTCTGTTTGATTATGTCACAGCTGATTGGCAGGAAGAGATCTGGTGGAGGAAGAGAGCAAGAGACAAAGATGACTTCTTCACAAGAGGTGAGAACATTAGAATCTGTTGGTACATTTAATCTGTTAGCTCGTCTATTTATAGGATATTGTGCTGTATGTCACAATGATTACTAAGTATTCTCTCTCCCTCGCTAACTTTGCTAACATTAGCCTGTTTGGCGTGGTTCTTCCTACATTTATGATGAGATATTTCACAATTAGGGCTGGGTATTGGTTCAAATTTCAAGATTCGATTCGGATTCACAAGATTCTGAATCGATTAATCCCGATTCGATTCCGATTCGATTAATTTCAATATCGATTTGGTTAGTGATACCATAGACATGTTTTTTTTAGCTGTAACCTGAATTACATGACTGTCCAGTTATGTAACACAGGGGTTCCCAACCTTTTTTGCGCCAAGGACCGGTAGATACATGGGAAAAAAAGTTGCCGACCGGTTGTCAATTTTAATGGTTTTAGTTACACATATATTTACCCACCAGGTGGTGAAAAAGGGTAAATAACAGCCTTTTCATCTGTCAATAAAGACACTTTCACAATTATGCACAGTGATTTGATTTCAGCCTATATACTTTCTAAAAGTAATAATGATCAAACATTTCCATTTATGTAGCCTACAGTATTTATGTTTTTGTTTCAACTACAAACATAAATAAATGTCAACTTGAAACTATGTTTCAACTACCACACACAGCCTATAATATTATAGCCTATGTTTATTAAAAAATAAAAAATAAAATAAACGATCTCTTTGGACATATGAATCAATATCAAAGGATTAAAATAAAAATTGATTTTTTTAACCCAGCCCTATTCACAATGCAAAGCTGCTGCTGTTGTCCAGGTCTGGATGAAATAAAATAACGTGCCATTTATTTTATGATGTGACATTTTATGATGACACCACCGTCCCGAAAACGAATGTCAACTGCCCTAAAGTCAATGTAAACTGTCCACAGTTCTAAATGTTATCCTTTTACTTTGTTATTGTCATCTATAGTGGTTATTTGCATCAAAAACACAATTTGATTAGGAAATGATTATATCTTTATTTAAATATGTGCTTTGATAAAAAAAAAAAAAAAAAAAGTCTTGGCATTAGTAGTTTTAATTATTATAAGCTGCTTAGAACTATAGTGTAGGAAGTTACAGTAAACAGGGCATAATTCCCTCTAATATTTTTGTGTGAAGTCATAACGTTATAATTGACCTTCAACCAATACTTGACTTTACTGAGTAGATGAATGCATCATAATGTAACTCAATGCACCCTAACGAGGAGCTGACAGCAGCTCAGTTTCAAGTTGTTACTCACATTACTTGACACAGTACAGTAACTGATATAATATTACCAAAATCCTATTGGCGTTATATTACTGTGTTACTGCAAAAAGTAATATATTACCTGTAATGCGTTACTTTTGTAATGTGTCTCCCCCAACACTGGTTACACAGTACATACAACAAGATATGTTTATCTGTTAGCATATGCTTTCATATCATAAAATACTTTGTCAGAGATAGTAATGACTTATATCCTTTATATCTTCCTCCATGAAACAGAGAGACACCAACAGACCAAAACGCCACCGCTCTCTGCAGTGTGGGACATCTTTCAGTCAGTCAGGTGACCTAAAAACACATCAACGCATTCACACTGGAGAGAAGCCATTCTCCTGTGACCAATGTGGGAGGAGCTTCAGTCACTCAAGTCACCTAAAATCACATCAACGCATTCACACTGGAGAGAAGCCATTCTCCTGTGACCAATGTGGGAGGAGCTTCAGTCACTCAAGTCACCTAAAATCACATCAACTCATTCACACTGGAGAGAAGCCATTCTCCTGTGACCAGTGTGGGAGAAGCTTCAGTCACTCAAGTCACCTAAAATCACATCAACGCATTCACACTGGAGAGAAGCCATTCTCCTGTGACCAATGTGGGAGGAGCTTCAGTCACTCAAGTCACCTAAAATCACATCAACTCATTCACACTGGAGAGAAGCCATTCCCCTGTGACCAATGTGGGAGGAGCTTCAGTTGCTCAAGTCACCTAAAATCACATCAACGCATTCACACTGGAGAGAAGCCATTCTCCTGTGACCAATGTGGGAGGAGCTTCAGTCACTCAAGTACCCTAAAAACACATCAACGCAGCATTCACACTGGAGAGAAGCCATTCTCCTGTGACCAATGTGGGAGGAGCTTCAGTAAATCAGGTGCCCTAAAAATACATCAACGCATTCACACTGGAGAGAAGCCATTCTCCTGTGATCAATGTGGGAGGAGCTTCAGTCAGTCAGGTGACCTAAAAACACATCAACGCATTCACACTGGAGAGAAGCCATTCTTCTGTGACCAATGTGGGAGCAGCTTCAGTCACTTAAGTCACCTAAAAACACATCAACGCATTCACACTGGAGAGAAGTCGTACTCCTGTGACCAATGTGAAAGCAGCTTCAGTCACTCAAATACCCTAAAAAGACATCAACTCATTCACACTGGAGAGAAGCCATTCTCCTGTGACCAATGTGGGAGGAGCTTCAGTCGGTCAAGTGCCCTAAAAATACATCAACACATTCACACTGGAGTGAAGCCATACTGGTGTGAACTATGTCCGAGAAGGTTCAGTCGCTCAAGTCACCTAACAAGACATCAGCGCATTCACACTGGAGAGAAGCCATTCTCCTGTGACCAATGTGAGGGCAGCTTCAGTCTCTCAAGTGACCTAGCAGCACATCAACAACACATTCACAGAAAGTGTTCGGGCTAGCCTCATGCATTCACACTGGAGAGAAGCCAGAATGCTGTGACGGGGTGTAAGACAAACTCCACTTAAAGGGACAGCTCACCATAAAATCTAAAATACATATTTTTCCTCTCACCTGTGGTGCTATTTATCCACCTAGATTGTTTTGTGTTAGTTGCCTGAGTTTTGGAGATATCAGCCCTAAAGATTTCTGCCTTCTCTCAAATACAATGGAACTGGATGGCACTCAGCTTGTGGTGGTCGAAGTGACAAAAACATACATTTGAAAAAACTCAACAGCAATGTCTCTTTCCAGAAATCATGACCCGGTTATTCAAGATAATCCACAAACCTTGTTGTGAGCAGTTTCATGTAGGAACTATTTTCTTTAGACCGAACTACACCTGCTAGCTGCTAGCTAGTTCCTACATGAGACTGCTCACAACTAGGTCTGTGTTATCTTGGGTAACCGGGTCATGTACTGTTCATGATTGATGTTATTAATTGCTCTGCACAAACAGATAAGAAGAGAGAGAAGATCAAAATAATAGTGAAATCAGCAGAGATACCTGGGAATCAAGGGTCTTGTATGTGATGAAATTGAGAAGACACTGAATGGAGGAAGGCATGGGTCACAATCATTGTCATCACAACCACTCTCATCATGTGGTGGGTAGCATCATGTTCTTAGCTAGACTGCAGTGGAATGCAAGAAGCGTTATTGCTAATGGGTACGAATTTAAAAAATGTGTTGCAGATTTACAAGATAAACCTAATGTAATATACAGGAGACGTGGCTGAGATCACAGTGGGATTTTGTAATACAGGATTATGTAGCTATTCAGAATGATAGGAAGACTGGGAATGGTGGTAGGGTGGCTACATTTGTGAGGAAGGGGACTAGATTTAAAGTAATTAACGTAGGGAAAGAATATGAGTCAATAGTGGTTAAGATATGGACAGAGAAAGATGAGGTTGTTATAGTGAATTATTATAATCATGTAAAAGATTGTGCCATGATACATTAGATTAGATTCAGGATCAAATGATCTGGTGTGGGGATTTTAATTCACACACTGCAATGTGGGGAGGTGAGACAACAGATGCAAATGGTTCAATTTAGGGATGGGGCCGATCCAATCCAATATCGGTATCGGGTGCCGATATTGGCACTAATTCATGGATCGGATCGGAATCTGATTTCTTTAATTTTTTTTCTTCTTTTTTGCAATTCCAGTGCGGGCGGCACTGTAATTTTCCCATGTATAATAGTATCCTTATTTGCCTTGTATATTTTCTTAATTTTGTCTGCTTTTTGCAAGCTATATTTTAAAAAAAAATCTTTAATTGGCCAAATCTTTGCCTATACTCTATATTCAAGAAAAATATTGGTATCAGCATAATATCGGTATCGGCAGATATCCAAATTCAGGTATCGGAATCGGATCGGAAGTGAAAAAAGTGAATCGGTGCATCCCTAGATCAATTCTAGAGGAATACATAGAGGATAAGAGATTAGTATGTCTGAATGATGCAGGAGGTACTAGATATAGCAGTGCTCAAAATAAGGAGAGTGCAATAGATCTAAATAGATCTGTTAAAGAAATCCACAGTGGGGAGTGATCATTATCCTATAAGAATTAAGGTTGGAGTAGAAGTGAATCAAGAAGAGGACATTATAATACAGAGATGGACATTTGATAAAGCTGATTGGGAGAAATTTCAGGAAATAAGTTGGGTTAAGGTTGAACCTTTAATTAGAGAGGAAATATTAGATGTGGATGAGTTTAATAAGAAGCTGGTGGCAGCCATTATAGAGTCAGCAAAGGAAACGATACCGATGAGTAAAGGGTGTAAAGATAGGAAAAGTGTACCGTGGTGGGATGAATACGGAATGTATTACTCTACGTATTTTCTGTATTTTTGCTTACTTAGACATTCTACTTATTTTTTTCTATCGCATTTACTACTGTTATTCTATGCTATGTTGTGTTCTTCTGCTTATTCTGCTTATTTGCTCAATATTGCATTTACTACTGTTTATTTTATGCTGTGTGTTCTGTAAGCGAGCTACTGTAATTTCCCCCCGGGGATCATTAAAGTCTTTCTCTTTCTGATTCTGATTCTGATTCTGATGAAGACTGTAGGCAAGCAGTTAAACATAGGGGGGGAATCTGAAATATATACAGAGGAAACTGCAGGCTGCAATTGAGATGGTGGAACAGTGGGCAAATAAGTGGGGGTTTAAATTATCAGTAGCAAAGACACAAGTAATATGTTTTTCTAAACGACCGAAAACAATATCCTTGAAACTATATGGGCACTTTAGAACAGGTTAGGATGATTAGATTCCTTGGAGTGTTATTTGATGAGAAGTTGACCTGGAAGCAGCACACTGACAAAGTAAAAGATAAATGTAAAAAGGTCAACAATCTATTAAGATGTTTGTCAGGACGAGACTGGGGAGCAACCAGAGCATCATTGTTTAATGTGTATCAGGCACTGATGAGTGTCTTTAGATTAAGGATGTATAGCGTATATGTCAGCAGCAATAAGCCACCTTAAAAAGCTGGACGTGCAGCAAACACAAGGACTTAGAGTATGTAGTGGAGGACTTAAGACATCCCCAGTAGCTGCAATTCAGGTGGAAATGGGGGAACAGCCATTGTGGATTTGAAGAATTAAACTTATGTTAGCTTATTGGATTAATTTGCAAGGTCATAACAGTTCTCATCCAACTAAGTTTATCCTACAGGATTGTTGGGAGCGTAACAAAAAAGATTTCATGAGTTTTGGATGGATAGGGAATATAATAGTGAAACGGTATGATCTAAAATAATATACAGTATAGTCCAACAGTTCCATCTTCAATTGTCCCACCCTGGGTATTTGTAAATCCATTAGTAGATTTAAGTATACAGCAACAATTGAGAGAGAAATCTAAGCATGCACACCCTGGAATATAGCACAAAGTTACATTGATCATCACTTTATAGACAAGTTGATGTTATTTACAGATGGTTCAAAAGACCCTGAAACTGGACGGACAGGAGAGACAGTCTTTATCCCACAGTATAAGGTAGAGATTAAGAAAAGGACTACAGATCATTTGTCAGTATACACAGTGGAGCTCATAGCTATTTTAACAGCTTTGCAATGGTTGGTAGACGATAGGAAAAACAATGCAGTAATTGCCTCTGACAGCTGGGCAGCGCTTGTGAGTATTAGTTCTTTCAAGTCATGTAGACAATATATTGTTTTTATGATTCATCGTCTTATATATGAACTGTATAAAAGGGATATGACTGTTGGGTTTGTTTGGGTTCCTGCCCATGTAGGGGTAGAGGGAAATGAGGATGTGGACATATTAGCAAAGCAATCACTTAAGTTAATAGATATGGATGTTCCAATAAGTAAAGCGGAGGTGTAAGTCAATTATTAAAATATATATGCAGAAAGTATGGCAAGAGCACTGGGATGTAAATGAAACAGGTAGGCATCTGTATCATATTCAGAAGAAGGTTGGAGTATGAAGTAGGCTGGGCAGGAAGAGACAGTCATGACTCGTCTCAGAATAGGACACACTGGATTGCATAGTACACTTAATAAAATAGGAAAACACCCAACTGGCAAGTGTGCAAGTTGTAACCATCAGGAAACTGTTCAACATGTGTTGCTGCTGGAATGTGAGAGTTATGAAGAGGAGAGGAAGGTACTGAAATCAGCTTTACAGAAAGCTAAGCTAAACTTCACTGTAGGGACAGTACTAGGAAAAGCAGTAGGATGACTATACAATCAGTTAATAAAGTATTTGAAAGAAACTGGGTTAGTCGATAGGATTTAGATACCTTTTTTCTTTTAATATTTTCTGTCAATATCTAACGTTCCACACTCCAGTCCGGTAGGTGGCGGTAATGCACGTTTAAGCTGGTTGCCAACCGCCAATCAAATCCATAGAAGTAGAAGAAGAAGGAGGAAGTGATCGGGACGGGAGAGCGAGAAAAAGAAGAAAACGAGATGCTGGTGAATTGCTAGTAGCAGATATTTAAGAAACTTTTAGAACACGTTTTTCCTCCTACAGTCTTATAGTTGACCAGTTTAGTGAGCTACTAATCGGGAGTGTAAAGTTTAAACTGTAAGTGAGACTGGCGGATATATAGTAGACTTCGGCTAGAAGTTACTGAGAGTTATTCTCCAGTCAATGCACTGTTAGCAAGCTAGTTGGCTAAGCTAGCTAAAGATGTCTATCAGCGTGGAGCGCTCTGTTAACCCAGCAGACATACGCCGCTGCTACGCCTGCCTACAGAGGATCATCACGGACAGTCGGACACACCAGATAGCGGTTTGAGCCACCTGTGGATGCTCAAACTTCCTCTGGCAACGTTGGATTTCGTGCTGACCAAGCAGCTTCGCCGAGAAGAGCCTGGTGACGCGAGGTTACCAAGCAGCTACCAGAAGCAACGCCTCTAACCTCTTCTGACTCTTCTGATCTCTAATGACTTCTTCACAAGAGGTGAGAACATTAGAATCTGTTGGTCAATTTAATCTGTTAGCTCGTCTATTTATAGGATGTTGTGCTGTATGTCACAATGATTACTAAGTATTCTCTCTCCCTCGCTAACTTTGCTAACATTAGCCTGTTTGGCGTGGTTCTTCCTACATTTATGATGAGATATTTCACAATGCAAAGCTGCTGCTGTTGTCCAGGTCTGGATCAAATAAAATAACATGCCATTTATTTTATGATTTTCTGACATGTTACAGACAGTGTTGGGCAAGTTACATTCATACCTGAGTAGTACAGTACAGGACAGGTCATACACAGGCTGTAGGCCTAGTCTATTTCAACACACAGGCTGTAGGCCTAGTCTATTTCAACAACACACAGGCTGTAGGCCTAGTCTATTTCAACACACAGGCTGTAGGCCTAGTCTATTTCAACACACCGGCTGTAGGCCTAGTCTATTTCAACACACAGGCTGTAGGCCTAGTCTATTTCAACACACAGGCTGTAGGCCTAGTCTATTTCAACACACAGGCTGTAGGCCTAGTCTATTTCAACACACAGGCTGTAGGCCTAGTCTATTTCAACACACAGGCTGTAGGCCTAGTCTATTTCAACACAGTAGGCCTAGTCTATTTCAACACAGGAAACAAGGCTGGCTTCCTCTCCCTGACTCGTTCATCCATCAATGTGGACACAAATCAATTTATACTTCCTACTTATAATTTCAGAAGGAAATATTGTACTTTCTACTCCACTACACTGATTTCACAGCTTTGTTATGATCATCATTGTGTTCCCTGTCTTACCAACCTGTTTACCAAACTGTTACCTGTTTGATTATGTCACAGCTGATTGGCAGGAAGAGATCTGGTGGAGGAAGAGAGCAAGAGACAAAGATGACTTCTTCACAAGAGGTGAGAACATTGGAATTAGGGATGGGCATTTTAAGCTATTTAAATACTCGAGTACTCTCCTTCTATTATGAACGAGTGCTCGAGCACTCGCGCGCGGGGGGGGGGGTCTGTGTGATTACTATGCTAATGTCTGAGCAGGGGTTATCTGCTGGCTGTTAACTCATTGCGTTTGCATTTTTGCATGGAAAAAGCACTACCTGGAGCATTTTTTGTCAGGAGAGGAACTGACTGATATTGGGTGACGCTAAGCTAACATCTAAAGCCTACCTCAGACAGTAGCCTATCTCCGATGGTTGGATGGATGGCATTAGCGCTTTGGAGCAGACATGTTGTGAAACAAGCGAAGGCATTTCCATGTCCATTGTCCAAAAATGTCAGGTTATTGTCCAGTATCATCCATTTTACTTTATGATCACTGTTACATTAACGTAAATCCACGGATTACAAGGTCCGGTGTTCTGCCAAAAAGTGAAAACTGACCAGTGTGATTAACGTTACAGCTGCAGCTGAATAGTGATCACCATGAAGCGATTGTCTCCCAAAAAGTGATTCTTTCTCCACATTTCTTGTGACTAACGTTATGGGAAACGACAGTGTAGTCAGTAAACTAGTGCAATGTTTTGAATGAGTTTTATCGGGCGTGCGCTATGAAGAAGCGTGCGTATCATTCGGGAGAATATTTCCAGCCACCATTTTCGGGATGAGCTGGAAAACTTCCGGTTAAAACTTTCAAAATAATGTTACGTAAACAAAAGTAAATAGCTTATTGATGCACGTTGGAGGAGAAAAAGTATTTCAACGAATGAAGCAGCAAACCTTGTATCAAAATACTCGTGATGTTATATGGCGTGAAACTGTGGCTGTAACACATTACTCAAAATAAATAAGGTTACGTTACAATAAGCGTTTTATTTTGAAAGCAACAAAGCGGATGACGTACTTGTACATTCTGGCTGACTTGACGCCTGTGCAGTTCATGCTGCCAGATCCACATGACGATGCGTGCGTAGATCTTAGACCATTTTTAAAGGGGTGGGGAGTGGGGCGAGTACCCGAACAGCAGAAACGTTACTCGAATACTGACGTTATGAACGAGTGCTCGAGTACCCGAGTACTCGCACCCATCCCTAATTGGAATCTGTTGGTAAATTTAATCTGTTAGCTCGCTGTTAGCACGATGTTGTACTGTATGTCACAATGATTACTAAGTATTCTCTCTCCCTCGCTAACTTTGCTAACATTAGCCTGTTAGCTTGGTTCTTCCTACGATGAGATATTTCACAATGCAAAGCTGCTGGTGTTGTCCAGGTCTGGATGAAATAAAATAACGTGTCATTTATTTTATGATGTGCAATTTTCTGATATGTTACACACAGTGTTGGGCAAGTTACATTCAAAATGTACCTACTAGTTATTTTCTTTTGAAAGTAATAAGTTACTTTACAATATTATTGTCTGTGTAGAGTAACTTGTTACTTATCACACTACTTTTGCGTTGCTTTCACCAAAATAGCCGCAGAACGACACCACCGTCCCGATTCCCGAAAAAGATTTTCAACCGCCCTTAAGTCAGTGTAAACCATCCACAGTTCTAAATGTTATCCTTTTACTTTGTTATTGTCATCTATAGTGGTTATTTGCATAAAAAAACACAATTTGATTAGGAAATGATTATATATTTAAGGACATATTTAAATAAATATTATTTATTTAAATATGTGCTTTGATCAAAATAAAAAATTAAGTCTTGGGCCAAGACTCACTTAATTTGGCATTAGTAGTTTTAATTATTATAAGCTGCTTAGAACTATAGTGTAGGAAGTTACAGTAAACAGGGCATAATTCCCGCTAATATTTTTGTGTGAAGTCATAACGTTATAATTGACCTTCAACCAATACTTGACTTTACTGAGTAGATGAATGCATCATAATGTAACTCAATGCACCCTAACGAGGAGCTGACAGCAGCTCAGTTTCAAGTTGTTACTCACATTACTTGACATAGTACAGTAACTGGTATAATTTCCTAATGGCTAAAAGTAATATATTACCTGTAATGTGTTACTTTTGTAATGTGTCTCCCCCAACACTGGTTACACAGTACATACAACAAGATATGTTTATCTGTTAGCATATGCTTTCATATCATAAAATACTTTGTCAGAGATAGTAATGACTTATATCCTTTATATCTTCCTCCATGAAACAGAGAGACACCAACAGACCAAAACGCCACCGCTCTCTGCAGTGTGGGACATCTTTCAGTCAGTCAGGTGACCTAAAAACACATCAACGCATTCACACTGGAGAGAAGCCATTCTCCTGTGACCAATGTGGGAGCAGCTTCAGTCTCTCAAGTAACCTAAAAACACATCAACGCATTCACACTGGAGAGAAGCCATTCTCCTGTGACCAATGTGGGAGGAGCTTCAGTCACTCAAGTGCCCTAAAAACACATCAACGCATTCACACTGGAGAGAAGCCATTCTCGTGTGACCAATGTGGGAGCAGCTTCAGTCAGTCAGGTGACCTAAAAACACATCAACGCATTCACACTGGAGAGAAGCCATTCTCCTGTGACCAATGTGGGAGGAGCTTCAGTCTCTCAAGTAACCTCAAAAGACATCAACACATTCACACTGGAGAGAAGCCATTCTCCTGTGACCAATGTGGGAGGAGCTTCAGTCACTCAAGTCACCTAAAAAGACATCAACGCATTCACACTGGAGAGAAGCCGTACTCCTGTGACCAATGTGGGAGGAGCTTCAGTCTCTCAAGTCACCTAAAAAGACATCAACGCATTCACACTGGAGAGAAGCCGTACTCCTGTGACCAATGTGGGAGGAGCTTCAGTCAGTCAAGTGCCCTAAAAACACATCAACGCATTCACACTGGAGAGAAGCCATTCTCCTGTGACCAATGTGGGAGGAGCTTCAGTCAGTCAAGTGCCCTAAAAACACATCAACACATTCACACTGGAGAGAAGCCATACTGGTGTGAACTATGTCCGAGAATGTTCAGTCACTCAAGTCAACTAACATCACATCAACGCATTCACATTGGAGAGAAGCCATTCTCCTGTGACCAATGTGAGGGCAGCTTCAGTCTCTCAAGTGACCTAGCAGTACATCAACAACACATTCACAGAAAGTGTTCAGGCTAGCCTCATGCATTCACACTGGAGAGAAGCCATAATGCTGTGACGGGGTGTAAGACAAACTCCACTTAAAGGGACAGCTCACCCTAAAATCTAAAATACATATTTTTCCTCTCACCTGTGGTGCTATTTATCCACCTAGATTGTTTTGTGTTAGTTGCCTGAGTTTTGGAGATATCAGCCCTAAAGATTTCTGCCTTCTCTCAAATACAATGGAACTGGATGGCACTCAGCTTGTGGTGGTCGAAGTGACAAAAACATACATTTGAAAAAACTCATCAGCAATGTCTCTTTCCAGAAATCATGACCCGGTTATTCAAGATAATGCACAAACCTTGTTGTGAGCAGTTTCATGTAGGAACTATTTTCTTTAGACCGAACTACACCCGCTAGCTGCTAGCTAGTTCCTACATGAGACTGCTCACAACTAGGTCTGTGTTATCTTGGGTAACCGGGTCATGTACTGTTCATGTTGATGTTATTAATTACTCTGCACAAACAGATAAGAGAGAGAGAAGATCAAAATAATAGTGAAATCAGCAGAGATACCTGGGAATCAAGGGTCTTGTATGTGATGAAATTGAGAAGACACTGAATGGAGGAAGGCATAGGTCACAATCATTGTCATCACAACCACTCTCATCATGTGGTGGGTAGCATCATGTTCTTAGCTAGACTGCAGTGGAATGCAAGAAGCGTTATTGCTAATGGCCAGGAATTTAAAAAATGTGTTGCAGATTTACAAGATAAACCTAATGTAATATACAGGAAACGTGGCTGAGATCACAGTGGGATTTTGTAATACAGGGTAATGTAGCTATTCAGAAGAATGATAGGAAGACTGGGAATGGTGGTAGGGTGGCTACATTTGTGAGGAAGGGGACTAGATTTAAAGTAATTAACGTAGGGAAAGAATATGAGTCAATAGTGGTTAAGATATGGACAGAGAAAGATGAGGTTGTTATAGTGAATTATTATAATCATGTAAAAGATTTGTGCCATGATACATTCGATTAGATTCAGGATCAAATGATCTGGTGTGGGGATTTTAATTCACACACTGCAATGTGGGGAGGTGAGACAACAGATGCACATGGTTCAATTTAGGGATGGGGCCGATCCGATCCAATATCGGTATCGGGTGCCGATATTGGCACTAATTCATGGATCGGATCGGAATCTGATTTCTTTAATTTTTTTTCTTCTTTCTTGCAATTCCAGTGCGGGCGGCACTGTAATTTTCCCATGTATAATAGTATCCTTATTTGCCTTGTATATTTTCTTAATTTTGTCTGCTTTTTGCAAGCTATATTTAAAAAAAAAATCTTTAATTGGCCAACTCTTTGCCTATACTGTATATTCAAGAAAAATATTGGTATCGGAATAATATCGGTATCGGCAGATATCCAAATTCAGGTATCGGAATCGGATCGGAAGTGAAAAAAGTGAATCGGTGCATCCCTAGATCAATTCTAGAGGAATATATAGAGGATAAGGGATTAGTATGTCTGAATGGTGCAGGAGGTACTAGATATAGCAGTGCTCAAAATAAGGAGAGTGCAATAGATCTAAATAGATCTGTTAAAGAAATCCACAGTGGGGAGTGATCATTATCCTATAAGAATTAAGGTTGGAGTAGAAGTGAATCAAGAAGAGGACATTATAATACAGAGATGGACATTTGATAAAGCTGATTGGGAGAAATTTCAGGAAATAAGTTGGGTTAAGGTTGAACCTTTAATTAGAGAGGAAATATTAGATGTGGATGAGTTTAATAAGAAGCTGGTGGCAGCCATTATAGAGTCAGCAAAGGAAACGATACCGATGAGTAAAGGGTGTAAAGATAGGAAAAGTGTACCGTGGTGGGATGAATACGGAATGTATACTTACTCTACGTATTTTCTGTATTTTTGCTTACTTAGACATTCTACTTATTTTTTTCTATCGCATTTACTACTGTTATTCTATGCTATGTTGTGTTCTTCTGCTTATTCTGCTTATTTGCTCAATATTGCATTTACTACTGTTTATTTTATGCTGTGTGTTCTGTAAGCGAGCTACTGTAATTTCCCCCCGGGGATCATTAAAGTCTTTCTGATTCTGATTCTGATTCTGATGAAGACTGTAGGCAAGCAGTTAAACATAGGGGGGGAATCTGAAATATATACAGAGGAAACTGCAGGCTGCAATTGAGATGGTGGAACAGTGGGCAAATAAGTGGGGGTTTAAATTATCAGTACCAAAGACACAAGTAATATGTTTTTCTAAACGACCGAAAACATTATCCTTGAAACTATATGGGCACTTTAGAACAGGTTAGGATGATTAGATTCCTTGGAGTGTTATTTGATGAGAAGTTGACCTGGAAGCAGCACACTGACAAAGTAAAAGATAAATGTAAAAAGGTCAACAATCTATTAAGATGTTTGTCAGGACGAGACTGGGGAGCAACCAGAGCATCATTGTTTAATGTGTATCAGGCACTGATGAGAGCGTCTTTAGATTAAGGATGTATAGCGTATATGTCAGCAGCAATAAGCCACCTTAAAAAGCTGGACGTGCAGCAAACACAAGGACTTAGAGTATGTAGTGGAGGACTTAAGACATCCCCAGTAGCTGCAATTCAGGTGGAAATGGGGGAACAGCCATTGTGGATTTGAAGAATTAAACTTATGTTAGCTTATTGGATTAATTTGCAAGGTCATAACAGTTCTCATCCAACTAAGTTTATCCTACAGGATTTTTGGGAGCGTAACAAAAAAGATTTCATGAGTTTTGGATGGATAGGGAATATAATAGTGAAACGGTATGATCTAAAATAATATACAGTATAGTCCAACAGTTCCATCTTCAATTGTCCCACCCTGGGTATTTGTAAATCCATTAGTAGATTTAAGTATACAGCAACAATTGAGAGAGAAATCTAAGCATGCACACCCTGGGAATATAGCACAAAGTTACATTGATCATCACTTTATAGACAAGTTGATGTTATTTACAGATGGTTCAAAAGACCCTGAAACTGGACGGACAGGAGAGACAGTCTTTATCCCACAGTATAAGGTAGAGAGTAAGAAAAGGACTACAGATCATTTGTCAGTATACACAGTGGAGCTCATAGCTATTTTAACAGCTTTGCAATGGTTGGTAGACAATAGGAAAAACAATGCAGTAATTGCCTCTGACAGCTGGGCAGCGCTTGTGAGTATTAGTTCTTTCAAGTCATGTAGACAAGATATTGTTTTTATGATTCATCGTCTTATATATGAACTGTATAAAAGGGATATGACTGTTGGGTTTGTTTGGGTTCCTGCCCATGTAGGGGTAGAGGGAAATGAGGATGTGGACATATTAGCAAAGCAATCACTTAAGTTAATAGATATGGATGTTCCAATAAGTAAAGCGGAGGTGTAAGTCAATTATTAAAATATATATGCAGAAAGTATGGCAAGAGCACTGGGATGTAAATGAAACAGGTAGGCATCTGTATCATATTCAGAAGAAGGTTGGAGTAGGAAGTAGGCTGGGCAGGCAGAGACAGTCATGACTCGTCTCAGAATAGGACACACTGGATTGCATAGAACACTTAATAAAATAGGAAAACACCCAACTGTCAAGTGTGCAAGTTGTAACCATCAGGAAACTGTTCAACATGTGTTGCTGCTGGAATGTGAGAGTTATGAGGAGGAGAGGAAGGTACTGAAATCAGCTTTACAGAAAGCTAAGCTAAACTTCACTGTAGGGACAGTACTAGGAAAAGCAGTAAGATGACTATAGTATAGTCATCTTACTGCTTTGTATAGTATATATTAGTATTATTAGTATATTATAGTATATATATATTGTATTGTATAGTCTATACAATCAGTTAATAAAGTATTTGAAAGAAACTGGGTTAGTCGATAGGATTTAGATACCTTTTTTCTTTTAATATTTTCTGTCAATATCTAACGTTCCACACTCCAGTCCGGTAGGTGGCGGTAATGCACGTTTAAGCTGGTTGCCAACCGCCAATCAAATCCATAGAAGAAGAAGAAGAAGAAGGAGGAAGTGATCGGGACAGGAGAGCGCGAGAAAAAGAAAACATGAGATGCTGGTGAATTGCTAGTAGCAGATATTTAAGAAACTTTTAGAACACGTTTTTCCTCCTACAGTCTTATAGTTTACCAGTTTAGTGAGCTACTTATCGGAAGTGTAAACTGTAAGTGAGACTGGCGGATATATAGTAGACTTCGGCTAGAAGTTACTGAGAGTTATTCTCCAGTCAATGCACTGTTAGCAAGCTAGTTGGCTAAGCTAGCTAAAGACGTCTATCAGCGTGGAGCGCTCTGTTAACCCAGCAGACATACGCCGCTGCTACGCCTGCCTACAGAGGATCATCACGGACAGTCGGACACACCAGATAGCGGTTTAAGCCACCTGTGGATACTCAAACTTCCTCTGGCAACGTTGGATTTCGTGCTGACCAAGCAGCTTCGCCGAGAAGAGCCTGGTGACGCGAGGTTACCAAGCAGCTACCAGAAGCAACGCCTCTAACCTCTTCTGACTCTTCTGATCTCTAATGACTTCTTCACAAGAGGTGAGAACATTAGAATCTGTTGGTAATTTAATCTGTTAGCTCGTCTATTTATAGGATGTCGTGCTGTATGTCACAATGATTGCTAAGTATTCTTCCTCCCTCGCTAACTTTGCTAACATTAGCCTGTTAGCTTGGTTCTTCCTACATTTATGATGAGATATTTCACAATGCAAAGCTGCTGCTGTTGTCCAGGTCTGGATCAAATAAAATAACATGCCATTTATTTTATGATGTGACATTTTCTGACATGTTACAGACAGTGTTGGGCAAGTTACATTCATACCTGAGTAGTACAGTACAGGTCATACACAGACTGTAGGCCTAGTCTATTTCAACACACAGGCTGTAGGCCTAGTCTATTTCAACACAGTAGGCCTAGTCTATTTCAACACACAGGCTGTAGGCCTAGTCTATTTCAACACACAGGCTGTAGGCCTAGTCTATTTCAACACAGTAGGCCTAGTCTATTTCAACACACAGGCTGTATGCCTAGTCTATTTCAACAACACACAGGCTGTATGCCTAGTCTATTTCAACACACAGGCTGTAGGCCTAGTCTATTTCAACACACAGGCTGTAGGCCTAGTCTATTTCAACACACAGGCTGTAGGCCTAGTCTATTTCAACACACAGGCTGTAGGCCTAGTCTATTTCAACACACAGGCTGTAGGCCTAGTCTATTTCAACACACAGGCTGTAGGCCTAGTCTATTTCAACACAGTAGGCCTAGTCTATTTCAACACAGGAAACAAGGCTGGCTTCCTCTCCCTGACTCGTTCATCCATCAATGTGGACACAAATCAATTTATACTTCCTACTTATAATTTCAGAAGGAAATATTGTACTTTCTACTCCACTACACTGATTTCACAGCTTTGTTATGATCATCATTGTGTTCCCTGTCTTACCAACCTGTTTACCAAACTGTTACCTGTTTGATTATGTCACAGCTGATTGGCAGGAAGAGATCTGGTGGAGGAAGAGAGCAAGAGAGAAAGATGACTTATTCACAAGAGGTGAGAACATTGGAATTAGGGATGGGCATTTTAAGCAATTTAAATACTCGAGTACTCTCCTTCTATTATGAACGAGTGCTCGAGCACTCGCGCGCGGGGGGGGGGTCTGTGTGATTACTATGCTAATGACTGAGCAGGGGTTATCTGCTGGCTGTTCACTCATTGCGTTTGCATTTTTACATGGAAAAAGCACTACCTGGAGAATTTTTTGTCAGGAGAGGAACTGACTGATATTGGGTGACGCTAAGCTAACATCTAAAGCCTACCTCAGACAGTAGCCTATCTCCGATGGTTGGATGGATGGCATTAGCGCTTTGGAGCAGACATGTTGTGAAACAAGCGAAGGCATTTCCATGTCCATTGTCCAGCAATGTCAGGTTATTGTCCAGTATCATCTATTTTACTTTATGATCACTGTTACATTAACGTAAATCCACGGATTACAAGGTCCGGTGTTCTGCCAAAAAGTGAAAACTGACCAGTGTGATTAACGTTACAGCTGCAGCTGAATAGTGATCACCATGAAGCGATTGTCTCCCAAAAAGTGATTCTTTCTCCACATTTCTTGTGACTAACGTTATGGGAAACGGCAGTGTAGTCAGTAAACTAGTGCAATGTTTTGAATGAGTTTTATCGGGCGTGCGCTATGAAGAAGCGTGCGTATCATTCGGGAGAATATTTCCAGCCACCATTTTCGGGATGAGCTGGAAAACTTCCGGTTAAAACTTTTAAAATAATGTTACTTAAACAAAAGTAAATAGCTTATTGATGCACGTTGGAGGAGAAAAAGTATTTCAACGAATGAAGCAGCAAACCTTGTATCAAAATACTCGTGATGTTATATGGCGTGAAACTGTGGCTGTAACGCATTACTCAAAATAAATAAGGTTTAATAAGCGTTTTATTTTGAAAGCAACAAAGCGGATGACGTACTTGTACATTCTGGCTGACTTGACGCCCGTGCAGTTCATGCTGCCAGATCCACATGACGATGCGTGCGTAGATCTTAGACCATTTTTAAAGGGGTGGGGAGTGGGGCGAGTACCCGAACAGCAGAAACGTTACTCGAATACTGACGTTATGAACGAGTGCTCGAGTACCAGAGTACTCGCACCCATCCCTAATTGGAATCTGTTGGTAAATTTAATCTGTTAGCTCGCTGTTAGCTCGATGTTGTGCTGTATGTCACAATGATTACTAAGTATTCTCTCTCCCTCGCTAACTTTGCTAACATTAGCCTGTTAGCTTGGTTCTTCCTACGATGAGATATTTCACAATGCAAAGCTGCTGGTGTTGTCCAGGTCTGGATGAAATAAAATAACGTGTTATTTATTTTATGATGTGCAATTTTCTGATATGTTACACACAGTGTTGGGCAAGTTACATTCAAAATGTACCTACTAGTTATTTTCTTTTGAAAGTAATAAGTTACTTTACAATATTATTGTCTGTGTAGAGTAAGTTGTTACTTATCACACTACTTTTGCGTTGCTTTCACCAAAATAACCGCAGAACGACACCACCGTCCCGAAAAAGATTTTCAACCGCCCTAAAGTCAGTGTAAACCATCCACAGTTCTAAATGTTATCCTTTTACTTTGTTATTGTCATCTATAGTGGTTATCTGCATAAAAAACACAATTTGATTAGGAAATGATTATATATTTAAGATGTGCTTTGATCAAAATAAAAAATTAAGTCTTGGGCCAAGACTTAATTAATTAAAACTACTAATGCCAAGACTCTTGGCATTAGTAGTTTTAATTATTATAAGCTGCTTAGAACTATAGTGTAGGAAGTTACAGTAAACAGGGCATAATTCCCTCTAATATTTTTGTGTGAAGTCATAACGTTATAATTGACCTTCAACCAATACTTGACTTTACTGAGTAGATGAATGCATCATAATGTAACTCAATGCACCCTAACGAGGAGCTGACAGCAGCTCAGTTTCAAGTTGTTACTCACATTACTTGACATAGTACAGTAACTGGTATAATTTCCTAATGGCTAAAAGTAATATATTACCTGTAATGTGTTACTTTTGTAATGTGTTTCCCCCAACACTGGTTACACAGTACATACAACAAGATATGTTTATCTGTTAGCATATGCTTTCATATCATAAAATACTTGGTCAGATATAGTAATGACTTATATCCTTTATATCTTCCTCCATGAAACAGAGAGACACCAACAGACCAAAACGCCACCGCTCTCTGCAGTGTGGGACATCTTTCAGTCAGTCAGGTGACCTAAAAACACATCAACGCATTCACACTGGAGAGAAGCCATTCTCCTGTGACCAATGTGGGAGGAGCTTCAGTCAGTCAAGTCACCTAAAAACACATCAACGCATTCACACTGGAGAGAAGCCATACTCCTGTGACCAATGTGGAAGCAGCTTCAGTCAGTCAAGTGACCTAAAAAAACATCAACGCATTCACACTGGAGAGAAGCCATTCTCCTGTGACCAATGTGGGAGGAGCTTCAGTCAGTCAAGTGCCCTAAAAATACATCAACGCATTCACACTGGAGAGAAGCCATTCTCCTGTGACCAATGTGGAAGCAGCTTCAGTCTGTTAACTAACCTAACAAGACATCAACGCATTCACACTGGAGAGAAGTCGTACTCCTGTGACCAATGTGGGAGGAGCTTCAGTCGCTCAAGTACCCTAAAAACACATCAACGCATTCACACTGGAGAGAAGCCATTCTCCTGTGACCAATGTGGAAGCAGCTTCAGTCACTCAAGTCACCTAAAAAGACATCAACGCATTCACACTGGAGAGAAGCCATACTGGTGTGACCAATGTGGGAGGAGCTTCAGTCAGTTAAGTGACCTTAAAAGACATCAACGCATTCACACTGGAGAGAAGCCATACTGGTGTGAACTATGTCCGAGAAGGTTCAGTGAGTCAAGTCAACTAACAAAACATCAACACATTCACACTGGAGAGAAGCCATTCTCCTGTGACCAATGTGAGGGCAGCTTCAGTCGCTCAAGTGACCTAGCAGAACATCAACAACACATTCACAGAAAGTGTTCGGGCTAGCCTCACGCATTCACACTGGAGAGAAGCCATACTGGTGTGAACTATGTCCGAGAAGGTTCAGTCTCTCAGGTCAACTAAAAAGACATCAACGCATTCACACTGGAGAGAAGCCATTCTCCTGTGACCAATGTGGAAGCAGCTTCAGTTGGTCAGGTGACCTAAAAACTCAACGCATTCACACTGGAGAGAAGCCGTACTGGTGTGACGGGGTGTACGTTTTCCTCTCACCTGTGGTGCTATTTATCCACCTAGATCGTTTTGTGTTAGTTGCCTGAGTTTTGGAGATATCAGCCCTAAAGATTTCTGCCTTCTCTCAAATACAATGGAACTGGATGGCACTCGGCTTGTGGTGGTCAAGTGACAAAAACATACATTTGAAAAACTCAACAGCAATATGTCTCTTTCCAGAAATCATGACCAGGTTTCGCTGTCCCTACTAGTGCGTAAATATCGTTGTTGCTCTACTGTTTTAATGGACCGTTTTTCTCATATAAAGTGTTTAGGGATGCACCGATATGAAAATTTTGGCCGATACCGATAACGGATATTGACATTGGCTGAGTTTCCCAACAAAGAAGCTTCTTAAGAGTTAAGAAGCTTCTTAAGGAGTTAAGAAGCTTCTTAAGGGCCTGTGTCCACCTGGCGTCTTTTCCTCAGGTCCAGCGTCTATTTTCAATTGTTTCCAATGGGAGGAGAGCGTATGCGAGCGCACACGGACGTGTAGAGAAAGTGCAGAGCGCCCAGCGTCTTTTTTCGGCGTTTTTGTGCGCCGACTCCCAGCGCTTCCAGCTGAAAATATTTTAACTTTTCAGAAAGACGCTGGTGTCGGCTGCTCCTTTTCTGGTAACTAATCATATGGAAAAACTATCGCAACAGAGACAGAACGGCTCAATTGTGGGAGCAGATCGGCTAGACACTTAATATTTCTGGTGAGTGTTGTGCTTACTGCTTTTAATAGCGTAGCCTACCTGTGTTGTTAGCTTGCTAGCTGTCAGCTATCAAGCTGAACTAACGTTACTTGCAGACTGCTTCCTTGTATATTGTGCGCTGGGATCAGCGTTCCCCAGCGCACTCCCAGCTTTTAACGTCGGAAAAAGAAGCTAGGTGGACACAGGCCCTAAGGAGTTAAGAAGGCTCCAAAGAAGTGTTTCCCAAACGCCTTCTTAACAGAAGAGAAAAATAAAAAAAATAGAAGGCTCTTAAGAAGCATCTTAACTGGAGCGGCTCACTTGATGGCACTCTGAGCCCAGCAGTGGGCCACGACTCAGTGGTTGAGAAACACTGTTAACACGTTCAGTGCCAGCGACGCCATATGGCGTCATTAGAAATTTACCGTACAGTGCCAGCGACGCCAAATGGCGTCATAACTCCAAATTGTTTTTTTGACGGGGGGGTGTCGATCTAAGCTTCTTACGTCGCCTCTAACAATATTGTAGCTATTGGAGGTCGATAACCTATTTTACAAACCCATTAGGTGGCGACAGCACTCTCCTGATCAGAGAAAAAGGAGCCAAACACACAGAAATAGTCACTGGGCAAAATGAGGAAATCGCATCGCATCCGTCCGTATGCATCGACGTGCCTCCATAAACGAGCACAACGCCAGCTGTGCCCCCAGCAGCAGCATCCGCTGTCACAACTGAGCACTTCCATGTACGCTGCAACAGCACATTCACATAATCAGCATTATTATTCCGAACTGGAAGCATGCCAGCCCGTGACAAACACACGCGGAACCAAAAAGCTGAATGTCGCGCACCATTCACTGTGTGTGCGCAGCAAACTCAGCAGAGACTGAGAGCCACCAGACACATAAGACACACCCAGGAGGCGTGTGCAGTTGAGGGGGGGGGGGGGGGGGGGAGCACGGAGAGCAGCAGAGCAGCATACACTTCACCCAGACAGACCCAGACATCAGAAAATTAGCTTCAGAGTCAGAGATGTGCTTGAAATGTTTAATTTCACAAAAGGCTCGTTATCTCAGCTCGTAGAAAAAAAGGTATGTTTTTCGTTCAATCAAGCTATCTTCTCCGGCTCATAACTAAAGAACGGAAAATGGGATCAATAAACTTTTTTTTGCAGGTGATAGAAGAGAGTCTCATCGTTATTTGTGCGTGTTCAGTGTTTACATAGTAATTATTAAAAAAATTATATGACTGTTTTAAAATGCATTGCGGCCTATGTGGCACAGCAAGCAACCTTTTGCCCAAGGGCCGTGGCACTGAAAGTGTTAACACCTAATCATGGTCATGTTAAACTTTATTAAACATTATTTATTTCAGACATGGACTGCAGTTCAAATTGCTTTATATACACAGCATACAACAAAACAGAGAAACACT
Organism: Poromitra crassiceps; assembly: GCF_964638095.1. Classification (NCBI taxonomy): domain Eukaryota; kingdom Metazoa; phylum Chordata; class Actinopteri; order Beryciformes; family Melamphaidae; genus Poromitra; species Poromitra crassiceps. Next base: position 4,802,486 of record NC_139637.1, on the reverse strand, counting down.
ACAGAATTTAAGCGACCTTGGGTTCTGTGAAAGGTGCTATATAAATCCACAACATTATAAAAGGAATCCATTCTGATTAGAGGAATATAGCCTACGGTAAAACATTTAAAACACAAGTAACCATACATACAGGGGAGATTTTCAAGTGTTCCTCAATTTTAAACACTAAAGGGTGCATGAAAGAAAGGAAAAAGGGAAAAACACAAGAGGAACAGTGGACACAAGTATCTCCTTTTGCCTGACGCGGCTGGATCTGCCAGTGTTTTGTCATTAAGAAGGTGTTAAGAAGGCCCCAGACCCTTCTTACAAAACCTTCTTAACGAAAGATCATCTTAGCGCTAAGAAGCTTTTGGGAAACGCAGCCTTCTTAACGGAGGATAATTGGAAGATAATTTTAGGCTAAGAAGCAATCGGGAAACGCGTTGGCTTCGTTGGCTTCTTACGGAAGCCTTAAGAAGGGTCAAAGAAGCTTCTTAGCGCTAAGAAGCTTTTGGGAAACGCATGCCTTCGTAAAGAAGCAATTGGGAAACGCGTTTGCTTCTTAACACATTGAGTGCCAGCGACGCCATATGGCGTCATTAGAAATTTACCGTAGGCTGCCAGCGACGCCAAATGGCGTCAGTAACTCGAAATTGTTTTTTTGACGGGGGGGTGTCGATCTATGCCTCTTACATCGCCTCTTACAATATGATAGCTATTGAATGTGTCTAACCTATTTTACAGAACCCTTAGGTGGCGACAGCGCACTCCAGATGAGAGAAAGTGGAGTAAAACCATAGAGTAAAACACACAGAAGAAGTCGTTTGGGAAGAGGAAATCGCCTCGCATCCGTCCGTATGCAGCTGCTTCATTGAAGCATAACGTAGCTGTGCCCCTGCAGCAGCCAATCTGCTGTCACAATTGAGCACCTCGTGTCCGCTGCATTCGCATGATCAGCCGTGGAGTTCTCAACTGGAAGCATGGTGACATACACGCGGGTGTAAAAAAGCTGGACTAGCGGACTTTTCACTGCTGAGCACACGCAGAGCAAACGCACTCACAGCAGAGCAGAGCAGAGAGATACTCCTCCCACAACGGGGGGGGGGGAGGAGGGGGGGAGGTGGGGCACGCAGGACACTACAGCATACAACAGACCCAGGCAGCTGCAGCATTACATCAGAAAATATTAGCAATGAGTCAATGATGTGCTTGAAATGCTTCCTTTCACAAAAGGGTCATTATCTCAGCTCGTAGAAAAAAAGGGCTGTTTTTGGTCTAATCAAGCTATCTTCTCCGGCTCATAACTAAAGAACGGAAAATGGGATCAATAAACTTTTTTTTGCAGGTGATAGAAGAGAGTCTCATCGTTATTTGTGCGTGTTCAGTGTTTACATAGTAATTATTAAAGAAATTATATGACTGTTTTAAAATGCATTGCGGCCTATGTGGCACAGTACAGCACCTTTTGCCCAAGGGCCGTGGCACTCAAAGTGTTAAGGGGGCCTTAAGAAGGGTTGAATTAGCTTCTTAGCGCAAAGAAGCTTTTGGGAAACCCAGCCATTGCTGTTATGGCCGCTAACCGATATTTACCGATGTCGATATGATCTGTATACAAACACATTTCTATGATAATAATATTTTGTGAAAATTTGTGAAAATTTTGGCTACCGATAACCAATATTAACATTGCAACATCAGACCTATTTAACATAATGCCGATATGTTAAAAAATGACTGACATCGGCCGATACCAATATGATTGTCGATATATCGTGCATCCCTAAAAGTGTTGAATATGTCTAAAAATAAGGCATATTAAATTATCCTTTGTCAAAGTCAGATTCTTCACATACTCCATTCCAGTTATAAATCATTAAATAATTTCTAAATGCAACTATAGATTTGTCAGTTCTGCTTCTCTTGTATTTTATTTCCTTAATTAAACTCCCTCTTCTTCCTATAATCACATTCATGAATTGAAAAGACAGGCAGGTGATCGCTAATGTTGTTCGTTAATAATCCACTCAGTGTTGTTTTCCATAATGGTTTGTGAATATATTGTTCATCAGAGTGGCACAGTGGGATGTTATCTGACACACACTGTGCATCTGGTTGTTGTGCATATATGTATGTTACATCTCCAATGCTCTGTGATGTCCATATGAAATAAACCTCACCTAACCGAACCTCTTCTGCTTGGTTTTGTGACTGTTGGGAAAAAGGCTCATACTGTACATTACTTCAATAATTCCATCTGTCATTTCACGTTTGTTGGGATTCAACAGGTCTATGTGGAAATCCCCACAAACGTCATTGACCTTTTGCTTTGTTATGGTAAACAACCTTTCCATATTTTCCGTGCAGGTTTCCATGTGAGATGCTGGTTCTCTAGACACACTGTGAGTGCTTCATAACTTCACAGAACACCTGAGGTTCCTAAGCAACCGCCACTACGTTTGCCGCTACACAACTCGAAAATAACACAACGCTCCGTGCTTCAGCCATCATAGGCACACAGCATGGTAACTTGGTAACAGATCTCTCACACACACATGCACGCGCGCACACACACACACACACACACACACACACACACACACACACACACACACACATATTCTCTCCCTCTCTGTAACACCACTAATCACAAAGTGACATCTCAAGTATCTGAAAGGAAACTGCTCACCCATAACAAGCTCCTGAGAATGGAGCGTGGAATGCCAAGATAAAAAAATTATAATAAAAAAGGCCAGGTACAGTTACTGTACACCTTATTATCAACAGAGAAGAAATGTGTTTGCAATATCCAGATGAGCAGCAACACAACATACACGGTAATATAAGACAACAAATTCATATATTCATATATTGGATCTACCTTGATTGTCTCTGCTTATGCACTTTATTGTATTATCAGTGCATTATTGCACAGTGTTGTCAGTGTCTTGTAGGGGAAATGTACTTTTACTTGTTTTTGCTCAAACCTGTTCGCTCCTGTAGCTATTGCAGCTGTCATGTTTATTATAATCTGTCATGTCGTCTGATGTTGTTTCTTGTTTACTGTGTTGTTGATGCCTGCTGCAAATCTAATTTCCTTCAGGATATCAATAAAACTGAACTGAACTGAACTGAACTGATAACCCATTGATACCTGATGCAGCATTTGCGTGTATATCCCTCATTTGTGTGTGTATCCCTTTAAGACCGCTAACCATGTGACGCGGTTCGCGGTCTTAAAGGGCTACACACAAACAAATGCTGCATCAGGTATCAATGGGTTAATCACACTGCGTTCTGGGCCCATTGCCCGTTGGCCTGTTCTATTCTACCTAATCTGCTGTGACCCATGTTAAAAAGAGCTCTTACTGACGGAGCAAACACACTTTTATATCTCCCTTATACTCGACAAGCGGCCTAGGCTAGCACGCTTGCATGGCCCGACAGCGCCACACGCTGGCCACACTGACCCACTGCTCAGAAGCGGAGCTTTGGCGATCACGACAAAAGAGCTGTGATGATCTGAGTCCAGGCTCCCAGCAGGCCGGCCGACACGCTGACACGGCCGACACGCTGACACCTGAGCCGAGTCCAGGGAGGGCGTCGCTGACATCAGAGCGACAGGCTGCCAGCGATAGGCTGCTCAATGTGACGGCTCGCCAGAGGGTGGAGCTGCACCTGGCACAGCGCCAGCAAGCTGAGTCATCAGTCCCGGGGACCAGTGGGGGCCGACCCGCGGCGACCCCCAGCACCCGAGGGTGCCCACTCCCAACCTGGACTGCGGAGTGGAAAGAACAAGCCATGGTCAGACTGAATGTGGCACAAATAGAATACCAGGGCGACAGAGCCGCTCCGCTGGTGGTTTCATTTATCCTCTGCCGGTTTGCGACGCCACAAAGCAGTCCAAGAATTCAACTCTGATAGAAAAACAAACCAATCAATCACAGGAGGCAAAAAGTCCTCAGAGCCCAGTTGTTTCTGGTTTTTTAAAAGCAGCATCATTATGGTGGCAATACAGAGAGAACAACGTGCAAACCTTAACCTCAGTGTGGATTCACTTTGATATCATTGCTGCGTATTCAGGTCCGGATTTGATACAAGTCCATATTATTTATCCTAAAACAAAATATAATGCGATCGCCTGGACCCGGGCACAGATAGCTCAGATGAACGGGTTTGAGTGAGAAATAGACATCAAACTTTACTCCATTACTGTCAATTGTCTCCCCCTATATCTGCTTACTGTGCTATTGAGCGACCAGAGGAGCGTGTCGTCTGCTGGCAAGCCAACAGACACCCAACTGGCAAGTGTGCAAGTTGTAACCATCAGGAAACTGTTCAACATGTGTTGCTGCTGGAATGTGAGAGTTATGAAGAGGAGAGGAAGGTACTGAAATCAGCTTTACAGAAAGCTAAGCTAAACTTCACTGTAGGGACAGTACTAGGAAAAGCAGTAAGATGAATATACAATCAGTTAATAAAGTATTTGAAAGAAACTGGGTTAGTCGATAGGATTTAGATACCTTTTTTCTTTTAATATTTTCTGTCAATATCTAACGTTCCACACTCCAGTCCGGTAGGTGGCGGTAATGCACGTTTAAGCTGGTTGCCAACCGCCAATCAAATCCATAGAAGAAGAAGAAGAAGGAGGAAGTGATCGGGACGGGAGAGCGAGAACGAGATGCTGGTGAATTGCTAGTAGCAGATATTTAAGAAACTTTTAGAACACGTTTTTCCTCCTACAGACTTATAGTTTTACCAGTTTAGTGAGCTACTTATCGGAAGTGTAAACTGTAAGTGAGACTGGCGGATATATAGTAGACTTCGGCTAGAAGTTACTGAGAGTTATTCTCCAGTCAATGCACTGTTAGCAAGCTAGTTGGCTAAGATAGCTAAAGACGTCTATCAGCGTGGAGCGCTCTGTTAACCCAGCAGACATACGCCGCTGCTACGCCTGCCTACAGAGGATCATCACGGACAGTCGGACACACCAGATAGCGGTTTGAGCCACCTGTGGATGCTCAAACTTCCTCTGGCAACGTTGGATTTCGTGCTGACCAAGCAGCTTCGCCGAGAAGAGCCTGGTGACGCGAGGTTACCAAGCAGCTACCAGAAACAACGCCTCTAACCTCTTCTGACTCTTCTGATCTCTAATGACTTCTTCACAAGAGGTGACAACATTATAATCTGTTTGTCAATTTAATCTGTTAGCTCGCCTATTTATAGGATGTTGTACTGTATGTCAGAATGATTGCTAAGTATTATATTCTAGTGTATTTCAACACACAGGCTGTAGGCCCAGTCTATTTCAACACAGGAAATAAGTCAGATAGGGCTGGCTTCCTCCTGGTTCTTCCTGACTGGTTCCTCTGCGGCTGCTCTGGGCCGAACATTAACCTGGGCATGAATGTGGACACTATCAATTTATACTTCCTACTTATAATTTCAGGGGAAATATTGATAGTTTCTACTCCACTACACTGATTTCACAGCATTGTTATGATCATCATTGTGTTTCCTGTCTTACCAACAGTCTCTTTGATTATGTCACAGCTGATTGGCAGGAAGAGATCTGGTGGAGGAAGAGAGCAAGAGACAAAGATGACTTCTTCACAAGAGGTGAGAACATTAGAATCTGTTGGTACATTTAATCTGTTAGCTCGTCTATTTATAGGATGTTGTGCTGTATGTCAGAATGATTACTAAGTATTCTCTCTCCCTCGCTAACTTTGCTAACATTAGCCTGTTTGGCGTGGTTCTTCCTACATTTATGATGAGATATTTCACAATTAGGGCTGGGTATTGGTTCAAATTTCAAGAATCGATTCGATTCCGATTCACAAGATTTTGAATCGATTAATCCCGATTCGATTCTGATTCGATTCATTTCAATATCGATTTGGTTAGTGATACCATAGACATGTTTTTTTAGCTGTAACCTGAATTACATGACTGTCCAGTTATGTAACACCAACCTTTTTTGCGCCAAGGACCCGTAGATACATGGGAAAAAAAGTTGCCGACCGGTTGTCAATTTTAATGGTTTTAGTTACACATATATTTACCCACCAGGTGGTGAAAAAGGGTAAATAACAGCCTTTTCATCTGTCAATAAAGACACTTTCACAATTATGCACAGTGATTTGATTTCAGCCTATATAATTTCTAAAAGTAATAATGATCAAACATTTCCATTTATGTAGCCTACACTATTTATGTTTTTGTTTCAACTACAAACATAAATAAATGTCAACTTGAAACTATGTTTCAACTACCACACACAGCCTATAATATTATAGCCTATGTTTATTAAAAAATAAAAAATAAAATAAACGATCTCTTTGGACATATGAATCGATATCAAAGGATTAAAATAAAAATCGATTTTTTTAACCCAGCCCTATTCACAATGCAAAGCTGCTGCTGTTGTCCAGGTCTGGATGAAATAAAATAACGTGCCATTTATTTTATGATGTGACATTTTATGATGAAACCACCATCCCGAAAACGAATGTCAACTGCCCTAAAGTCAATGTAAACTGTCCACAGTTCTAAATGTTATCCTTTTACTTTGTTATTGTCATCTATAGTGGTTATTTGCATCAAAAACACAATTTGATTAGGAAATGATTATATCTTTATTTAAATATGTGCTTTGATAAAAAAAAAAAAAAAAAAAGTCTTGGCATTAGTAGTTTTAATTATTATAAGCTGCTTAGAACTATAGTGTAGGAAGTTACAGTAAACAGGGCATAATTCCCTCTAATATTTTTGTGTGAAGTCATAACGTTATAATTGACCTTCAACCAATACTTGACTTTACTGAGTAGATGAATGCATCATAATGTACCTCAATGCAACATAACGAGGAGCTGACAGCAGCTCAGTTTCATTACTGTGTTACTGCAAAAAGTAATATATTACCTGTAATGTGTTACTTTTGTAATGTGTCTCCCCCAACACTGGTTACACAGTACATACAACAAGATATGTTTATCTGTTAGCATATGCTTTCATATCATAAAATACTTTGTCAGAGATAGTAATGACTTATATCCTTTATATCTTCCTCCATGAAACAGAGAGACACCAACAGACCAAAACGCCACCGCTCTCTGCAGTGTGGGACATCTTTCAGTCAGTCAGGTGACCTAAAAACACATCAACGCATTCACACTGGAGAGAAGCCATTCTCCTGTGACCAATGTGGGAGGAGCTTCAGTCAGTCAAGAGCCCTAAAAATACATCAACGCATTCACACTGGAGAGAAGCCATTCTCCTGTGACCAATGTGGGAGGAGCTTCAGTCAGTCAAGAGCCCTAAAAACACATCAACTCATTCACACTGGAGAGAAGCCATTCTCCTGTGACCAATGTGGGAGGAGCTTCAGTCAGTCAAGTGCCCTAAAAAGACATCAACGCATTCACACTGGAGAGAAGCCATTCTCCTGTGACCAATGTGGGAGGAGCTTCAGTCACTCAAGTGCCCTAAAAAGACATCAACGCATTCACACTGGAGAGAAGCCATTCTCCTGTGACCAATGTGGGAGGAGCTTCAGTCACTCAAGTCACCTAAAAACACATCAACGCATTCACACTGGAGAGAAGCCATTCTCCTGTGACCAATGTGGGAGGAGCTTCAGTCACTCAAGTCACCTAAAAACACATCAACGCATTCACACTGGAGAGAAGCCATTCTCCTGTGACCAATGTGGGAGGAGCTTCAGTCACTCAATTGCCCTAAAAACACATCAACGCATTCACACTGGAGAGAAGCCATTCTCCTGTGACCAATGTGGAAGCAGCTTCAGTCAGTTAACTAACCTAACAACACATCAACTCATTCACACTGGAGAGAAGCCATTCTCCTGTGACCAATGTGGGAGGAGCTTCAGTCGCTCAAGTGCCCTAAAAACACATCAACGCATTCACACTGGAGAGAAGCCATTCTCCTGTGACCAATGTGGGAGCAGCTTCAGTCTCTCAAGTCACCTAAAAAGACATCAACGCATTCACACTGGAGAGAAGCCACACTGGTGTGAACTATGTCCGAGAAGGTTCAGTGAGTCAAGTCAACTAACAAAACATCAACACATTCACACTGGAGAGAAGCCGTACTCCTGTGACCAATGTGAGGGCAGCTTCAGTTTCTCATATGACCTAGCAGTACATCAACAACACATTCACAGAAAGTGTTCGGGCTAGCCTCACACATTCACACTGGAGAGAAGCCATTCTCCTGTGACCAATGTGGAAGCAGCTTCAGTCACTCAAGTCACCTAAAAACTCAATGCATTCACACTGGAGAGAAGCCGTACTGGTGTGACGGGGTGGACGTTTTCCTCTCACCTGTGGTGCTATTTATCCACCTAGATTGTTTTGTGTTAGTTGCCTGAGTTTTGGAGATATCAGCCCTAAAGATTTCTGCCTTCTCTCAAATACAATGGAACTGGATGGCACTCAGCTTGTGGTGGTCGAAGTGACAAAAACATACATTTGAAAAACTCAACAGCAATCATTCCAGAAATCATGACCAGGTTTCGCTGTCCCTACTAGTGCGTAAATATCGTTGTTGCTCTACTGTTTTAATGGACCGTTTTTCTCATAAAGTGTTTAGGGATGCACCGATATGAACATTTTGGCCGATACCGATAACGGATATTGACATTGCTGTTATGGCCGCTAACCGACATTTACCAATGTCGATATGCTCTGTATACAAACACATTTCTATGATAATAACATTTTGTGAAAATTTTGGCTACCGATAACCAATATTAACATTGCAACATCGGACCTATTTAACATGCCGATAATGACTGACATCGGCCGATACCGATACGATTGCCGATATATCGTGCATCCCTAAAAGTGTTGAATATGTCTAAAAATAAAGCATATTATCCTTTGTCAAAGTCAGATTCTTCACATACTCCATTCAAGTTATTTAAGCAATATCACACGAGAGGGAGTGCTGTTGTTGGCTAATATTGGCACTGCGATGATTCGGTCGTAGGCACGAGGCCGCAGGCCGAGTGCCGAAGATAATCACAGCAGTGCCAATATTAGACAACACAACCTCGAGTGTGATATTGCTTTTATACAACAGTTCTATTAAACAAAGCTGATTAAAAAAAATGACAAAAAGCTGAGAAAATATATGATTTCTCTATTTATTCCTCCGCCAACAAAAATAGTTCCCTCAGCTTTCTGCTTTGCCGAAAATGTAGCCTAATCAGCCTAATTAACTGCATGCTGTCTACTTTACTACTGTCTACTCTACAGCTGTGAAGCGTTTTGTTGATTAGGGCAGCTGTGAAGTGGAGTGATCTACACACAGTGAAGCGCCAGTGCATTATCATGAAATATTGGCACTGGTAGGATCCCTCTTGTCCAATCAAATTGCCCGGCCGGAACTAACTGTTGTATAAAAATCATTTAATCATTTCGAAATGCAACTATAGAGTTGTCAGTTCTGCTTCTCTTGTATTTTATTTCCTTAATTAAACTCCCTCTTCTTCCTATAATCACATTGATGAATTGAAAAGACAGGCAGGTGATCGCTAATGTCGTTAATTAATAATCCACTCATTGTTGTTTTCCATAATGGTTTGTGAATATGTTGTTCATCAGAGTGGTACAGTGGGATGTTATCTGACACACACTGTGCATCTGGTTGTTGTGCATATATGTATGTTACATCTCCAATGCTCTGTGATGTCCATATGAAATAAACCTCACCTAACCGAACCTCTTCTGCTTGGTTTTGTGACTGTTGGGAAAAAGGCTCATACTGTACATTACTTCAATAATTCCATCTGTCATTTCACGTTTGTTGGGATTCAACAGGTCTATGTGGAAATCCCCACAAACCTCATTGACCTTTTGCTTTGTTATGGTAAACAACCTTTCCATATTTTCCGTGCAGGTTTCCATGTGAGATGCTGGTTCTCTAGACACACTGTGAGTGCTTCATAACTTCACACAACACCTGAGGTTCTCTAGACACACTGTGAGTGCTTCATAACTTCACAGAACACCTGAGGTTCCTAAGCAACCGCCACTACGTTTGCCGCTACACAACTCTAAAATAACACAACGCTCCGTGCTTCAGCCATCATAGGCACACAGCATGGTAACTTGGTAACAGATCTCTCTCACACGCACGCACACACACGCACGCACACACACACACGCACGCGCACACACACACACACATATTCTCTCCCTCTCTGTAACACCACTAATCACAAAGTGACATCTCATGTATCTGAAAGGAAACTGCTCACCCATAACAAGCTCCTGAGAATCTCCATGGAGCGTGGAATGCCAAGATAAAAAAATAAAAATAAACTAGAACGACCGCAACGCGGACTTATGCCTCCGCCATTAGTTCATTCTGGGGTCCAAATCGCCATTTGAGGCAAATTGGAAGAGATTCCGTCAAGGCGCTCCTGCGATGTTGCGTTACAGAGCTTGGAAATTGCGTGTGTGAGAGGTCACAGTGACCTTGAACTTTGACCACCAAAATGTAATCAGTTCATCCTTGAGTCCAAGTCGGTGTTTGAGACAAGTTTGATTAAATTCCGTCAAGGCATTCCTGAGATATCGCGTTAACAAGCTTGAAAATGGTGTTCGAGAGCTCACCTTGACCTTTGACCTTTTGACCACCAAAATCTAATCAGATCATCCTTGAGTCTAAGGCGATGTTTGAGGCAAATTTGATGAAATTCCGTCATGGCATTCGTGAGATATCGCGTATCACTAGATTTTCTTTTTGGCAGGACAATAGAGGTTAGGGTATAGGGACAGAGCACTCAAAAGAATATAGGGTTGAGAATGGTACTCTGCAGGGTAGTGTTTGTAGTCCAGTACTGTTCAACATTATGATTAATGACATTTTGGAGCATATTGAGGAAGGTATAGGGAAATCACTGTATGTGGATGATGGGACATTATGGATAAAGGGGGGGAATCTGAAATATAGACAGAGGAAACTGCAGGCTGCAATTGAGATGGTGGAACAGTGGGCAAATAAGTGGTGGTTTAAATTATCAGTACCAAAGACACAAGTAATATGTTTTTCTAAACGACGAAAACATTATCCTTGAAACTATATGGGCATACTTTAGAACAGGTTAGGATGATTAGATTCCTTGGAGTGTTATTTGATGAGAAGTTGACCTGGAAGCAGCACACTGACAAAGTAAAAGATAAATGTAAAAAGGTCAACAATCTATTAAGATGTTTGTCAGGACGAGACTGGGGAGCAACCAGAGCCTCATTGTTTAATGTGTATCAGGCACTGATGAGCGTCTTTAGATTAAGGATGTATAGCGTATATGTCAGCAGCAATAAGCCACCTTAAAAAGCTGGACGTGCAGCAAACACAAGGACTTAAGACATCCCCAGTAGCTGCAATTCAGGTGGAAATGGGGGAACAGCCATTGTGGATTTGAAGAATTAAACTTATGTTAGCTTATTGGATTAATTTGCAAGGTCATAACAGTTCTCATCCAACTAGGTTTATCCTACAGGATTGTTGGGAGCGTAACAAAAAAGATTTCATGAGTTTTGGATGGATAGGGAATATAATAGTGAAACAGTATGATCTAAAATAATATACAGTATAGTCCAACAGTTCCATCTTCAATTGTCCCACCCTGGGTATTTGTAAATCCATTAGTAGATTTAAGTATACAGCAACAATTGAGAGAGAAATCTAAGCATGCACACCCTGGGAATATAGCACAAAGTTACATTGATCATCACTTTATAGACAAGTTGATGTTATTTACAGATGGTTCAAAAGACCCTGAAACTGGACGGACAGGAGAGGCAGTGTTTATCCCACAGTATAAGGTAGAGATTAAGAAAAGGACTACAGATCATTTGTCAGTATACACAGTGGAGCTCATAGCTATTTTAACAGCTTTGCAATGGTTGGTAGACGATAGGAAAAACAATGCAGTAATTGCCTCTGACAGCTGGGCAGCGCTTGCGAGTATTAGTTCTTTCAAGTCATGTAGACAAGATATTGTTTTTATGATTCATCATCTTATATATGAACTGTATAAAAGGGATATGACTGTTGGGTTTGTTTGGGTTCCTGCCCATGTAGGGGTAGAGGGAAATGAGGATGTGGACATATTAGCAAAGCAATCACTTAAGTTAATAGATATGGATGTTCCAATAAGTAAAGCGGAGGGTAAGTCAATTATTAAAATATATATGCAGAAAGTATGGCAAGAGCACTGGGATGTAAATGAAACAGGTAGGCATCTGTATCATATTCAGAAGAAGGTTGGAGTAGGAAGTAGGCTGGGCAGGAAGAGACAGTCATGACTCGTCTCAGAATAGGACACACTGGATTGCATAGTACACTTAATAAAATAGGAAAACACCCAACTGGCAAGTGTGCAAGTTGTAACCATCAGGAAACTGTTCAACATGTGTTGCTGCTGGAATGTGAGAGTTATGAAGAGGAGAGGAAGGTACTGAAATCAGCTTTACAGAAAGCTAAGCTAAACTTCACTGTAGGGACAGTACTAGGAAATGAATATACAATCAGTTAATAAAGTATTTGAAAGAAACTGGGTTAGTCGATAGGATTTAGATACCTTTTTTCTTTTAATATTTTCTGTCGATATCTAACGTTCCACACTCCAGTCCGGTAGGTGGCGGTAATGCACGTTTAAGCTGGTTGCCAACCGCCAATCAAATCCATAGAAGAAGAAGAAGAAGGAGGAAGTGATCGGGACGGGAGAGCGAGAAAAAGAAAACATGAGATGCTGGTGAATTGCTAGTAGCAGATATTTAAGAAACTTTTAGAACACGTTTTTCCTCCTACAGTCTTATAGTTTACCAGTTTAGTGACCTACTAATCGGGAGTGTAAACTGTGAGTGAGACTGGCGGATATATAGTAGACTTCGGCTAGAAGTTACTGAGAGTTATTCTCCAGTCAATGCACTGTTAGCAAGCTAGTTGGCTAAGCTAGCTAAAGACGTCTATCAGCGTGGAGCGCTCTGTTAACCCAGCAGACATACGCCGCTGCTACGCCTGCCTACAGAGGATCATCACGGACAGTCGGACACACCAGATAGCGGTTTGAGCCACCTGTGGATGCTCACACTTCCTCTGGCAACGTTGGATTTCGTGCTGACCAAGCAGCTTCGCCGAGAAGAGCCTGGTGACGCGAGGTTACCAAGCAGCTACCAGAAGCAACGCCTCTAATCTCTTCTGACTCTTCTGATCTCTAATGACTTCTTCACAAGAGGTGAGAACATTAGAATCTGTTGGTACATTTAATCTGTTAGCTCGTCTATTTATAGGATGTTGTGCTGTATGTCACAATGATTACTAAGTATTCTCCCTCCCTCGCTAACTTTGCTAACATTAGCCTTTTAGCTTGGTTCTTCCTACATTTGATGAGATATTTCACAATGCAAAGCTGCTGCTGTTGTCCAGGTCTGGATCAAATAAAATAACATGCCATTTATTTTATGATGTGACATTTTCTGACATGTTACAGACAGTGTTGGGCAAGTTACATTCATACCTGAGTAGTACAGTACAGGTCATACACAGGCTGTAGGCCTAGTCTATTTCAACACACAGGCTGTAGGCCTAGTCTATTTCAACACACAGGCTGTAGGCCTAGTCTATTTCAACACACAGGCTGTAGGCCTAGTCTATTTCAACACACAGGCTGTAGGCCTAGTCTATTTAAACACACAGGCTGTAGGCCTAGTCTATTTCAACACACAGGCTGTAGGCCTAGTCTATTTAAACACACAGGCTGTAGGCCTAGTCTATTTCAACAACACACAGGCTGTAGGCCTAGTCTATTTAAACACACAGGCTGTAGGCCTAGTCTATTTAAACACACAGGCTGTAGGCCTAGTCTATTTAAACACACAGGCTGTAGGCCTAGTCTTTTTCAACACACATGCTGTAGGCCTAGTCTATTTCAACACACAGGCTGTAGGCCTAGTCTATTTCAACACAGTAGGCCTAGTCTATTTCAACACAGGAAACAAGGCTGGCTTCCTCTCCCTGACTCGTTCATCCATCAATGTGGACACAAATCAATTTATACTTCCTACTTATAATTTCAGAAGGAAATATTGTACTTTCTACTCCACTACACTGATTTCACAGCTTTGTTATGATCATCATTGTGTTCCCTGTCTTACCAACCTGTTTACCAAACTGTTACCTGTTTGATTATGTCACAGCTGATTGGCAGGAAGAGATCTGGTGGAGGAAGAGAGCAAGAGACAAAGATGACTTCTTCACAAGAGGTGAGAACATTGGAATTAGGGATGGGCATTTTAAGCAATTTAAATACTCGAGTACTCTCCTTCTATTATGAGCGAGTGCTCGAGCACTCGCGGGGGGGGGGGTCTGTGTGATTACTATGCTAATGACTGAGCAGGGGTTATCTGCTGGCTGTTCACTCATTGCGTTTGCATTTTTGCATGGAAAAAGCACTACCTGGAGCATTTTTTGTCAGGAGAGGAACTGACTGATATTGGGTGACGCTAAGCTAACATCTAAAGCCTACCTCAGACAGTAGCCTATCTCTGATGGTTGGATGGATGGCATTAGCGCTTTGGAGTAGACACGTTGTGAAACAAGCGAAGGCATTTCCATGTCCATTGTCCAGCAATGTCAGGTTATTGTCCAGTATCATCCATTTTACTTTATGATCACTGTTACATTAACGTAAATCCACGGATTACAAGGTCCGGTGTTCTGCCAAAAAGTGAAAACTGACCAGTGTGATTAACGTTACAGCTGCAGCTGAATAGTGATCACCATGAAGCGATTGTCTCCCAAAAAGTGATTCTTTCTCCACATTTTTGTGACTAACGTTATGGGAAACGACAGTGTAGTCAGTAAACTAGTGCAATGTTTTGAATGAGTTTTATCGGGCGTGCGCTATGAAGAAGCGTGCGTATCATTCGGGAGAATATTTCCAGCCACCATTTTCGGGATGAGCTGGAAAACTTCCGGTTAAAACTTTCAAAATAATGTTACGTAAACAAAAGTAAATAGCTTATTGATGCACGTTGGAGGAGAAAAAGTATTTCAACGAATGAAGCAGCAAACCTTGTATCAAAATACTCGTGATGTTATATGGCGTGAAACTGTGGCTGTAACGCATTACTCAAAATAAATAAGGTTACGTTACAATAAGCGTTTTATTTTGAAAGCAACAAAGCGGATGACGTACTTGTACATTCTGGCTGACTTGACGCCCGTGCAGTTCATGCTGCCAGATCCACATGACGATGCGTGCGTAGATCTTAGACCATTTTTAAAGGGGTGGGGAGTGGGGCGAGTACCCGAACAGCAGAAACGTTACTCGAATACTGACGTTATGAACGAGTGCTCGAGTACCCGAGTACTCGCACCCATCCCTAATTGGAATCTGTTGGTAAATTTAATCTGTTAGCTCGCTGTTAGCACGATGTTGTACTGTATGTCACAATGATTACTAAGTATTCTCTCTCCCTCGCTAACTTTGCTAACATTAGCCTGTTAGCTTGGTTCTTCCTACGATGAGATATTTCACAATGCAAAGCTGCTGCTGTTGTCCAGGTCTGGATGAAATAAAATAACGTGTTATTTATTTTATGATGTGCAATTTTCTGATATGTTACACACAGTGTTGCGCAAGTTACATTCAAAATGTACCTACTAGTTATTTTCTTTTGAAAGTAATAAGTTACTTTACAATATTATTGTCTGTGTAGAGTAACTTGTTACTTATCACACTACTTTTGCGTTGCTTTCACCAAAATAACCGCAGAACGACACCACCGTCCCAAAAAAGATTTTCAACCGTCCTAAAGTCAGTGTAAACCATCCACAGTTCTAAATGTTATCCTTTTACTTTGTTATTCTCATCTATAGTGGTTATCTGCATAAAAAAACACAATTTGATTAGGAAATGATTATATATTTAAGGAATTTATTTAAATATGTGCTTTGATCAAAATAAAAAATTAAGTCTTGGTCCAAGACTTAATTAATTAAAACTACCGTACTAATGCCAAGTAGGGCTGTGAATCTTCACTCGCCTCACGATTCGATTACGATTCATCTGTCAACGATTCGATTCGATTAAACGATGCATCACGATGCATCTTAAATCGATGCATCACTTTTTCCGCAATACATGATTTATTTTTTCTCACTTTATTTTTTCTCACTGTGTGGCTACTTTTAAAATAAAAGTGCATTTGGAATTGCATTGTATTATGATCCATAATTAAAATAAACAACTGCATGTACTTACATTCTATTTTATTTGATTATAATTTATTTTTTATTTTTTATATACGGTAATCGATTTTTGATATTTGTTAATCGATGCAGAATCGTGCACGTCCGCATCGCGATGCATCTTATAATCGATTATTTTTGACACCCCTAATGCCAAGACTCTTGGCATTAGTAGTTTTAATTATTATAAGCTGCTTAGAACTATAGTGTAGGAAGTTACAGTAAACAGGGCATAATTCCCTCTAATATTTTTGTGTGAAGTCATAACGTTATAATTGACCTTCAACCAATACTTGACTTTACTGAGTAGATGAATGCATCATAATGTAACTCAATGCACCCTAACGAGGAGCTGACAGCAGCTCAGTTTCAAGTTGTTGACATTACTTGACATAGTACAGTAACTGGTATAATTTCCTAATGGCTAAAAGTAATATATTACCTCTAATGTGTTACTTTTGTAATGTGTCTACCCCAACACTGGTTACACAGTACATACAACAAGATATGTTTATCTGTTAGCATATGCTTTCATATCATAAAATACTTGGTCAGATATAGTAATGACTTATATCCTTTATATCTTCCTCCATGAAACAGAGAGACACCAACAGACCAAAATGCCACCGCTCTCTGCAGTGTGGGACATCTTTCAGTCAGTCAGGTGATCTAAAAACACATCAACACATTCACACTGGAGAGAAGCCATTCTCCTGTGACCAATGTGGGAGGAGCTTCAGTCAGTCAAGTGACCTAAAAAGACATCAACGCATTCACACTGGAGAGAAGTCGTTCTCCTGTGACCAATGTGGGAGGAGCTTCAGTCAGTCAGGTGACCTAAAAATACATCAACGCATTCACACTGGAGAGAAGCCATTCTCCTGTGACCAATGTGGGAGGAGCTTCAGTCAGTCAAGTAACCTAAAAAAACATCAACGCATTCACACTGGAGAGAAGCCAATCTCAATCTCCTGTGACCAATGTGGGAGGAGCTTCAGTAAGTCAAGTACCCTAAAAAGACATCAACGCATTCACACTGGAGAGAAGCCATTCTCCTGTGACCAATGTGGGAGGAGCTTCAGTCACTCAAGTAACCTAAAAAAACATCAACGCATTCACACTGGAGAGAAGCCATTCACCTGTGATCAATGTGGGAGGAGCTTCAGTCACTCAAATGTCCTAAAAACACATCAACACATTCACACTGGAGAGAAGCCATTCTCCTGTGACCAATGTGGGAGGAGCTTCAGTCAGTCAGGTGACCTAAAAAGACATCAACGCATTCACACTGGAGAGAAGCCATTCTCCTGTGACCAATGTGGGAGGAGCTTCAGTCAGTCAGGTGAACTAAAAATACATCAACACATTCACACTGGAGAGAAGCCGTACTGGTGTGACCAATGTGGGAGGAGCTTCAGTCAGTCAGGTGCCCTAAAAACACATCAGCGCATTCACACTGGAGAGAAGCCATACTGGTGTGAACTATGTCCGAGAAGGTTCAGTCAGTCAAGTCAACTAACAAAACATCAAAACATTCACATTGGAGAGAAGCCATTCTCCTGTGACCAATGTGAGGGCAGCTTCAGTCTCTCAAGTGACCTAGCATTACATCAACAACACATTCACAGAAAGTGTTCGGGCTAGCCTCACGCATTCGCACTGGAGAGAAGCCATAATGCTGTGACCAATGTGGGAGGAGCTTCAGTCAGTCAAGTGACCTAAAAAGACATCAACGCATTCACACTGGAGAGAAGTCGTTCTCCTGTGACCAATGTGGGAGGAGCTTCAGTCACTTAAGTCACCTAAAAAGACATCAACGCATTCACACTGGAGAGAAGCCATTCTCCTGTGACCAATGTGGGAGCAGCTTCAGTCAGTCAGGTGACCTAAAAACACATCAACGCATTCACACTGGAGAGAAGCCATTCTCCTGTGACCAATGTGGGAGGAGCTTCAGTCAGTCAGGTGACCTAAAAACACATCAACACATTCACACTGGAGAGAAGCCATTCTCCTGTGACCAATGTGGGAGGAGCTTCAGTCTCTCAAGTCACCTAAAAAGACATCAACGCATTCACACTGGAGAGAAGCCATTCTCCTGTGACCAATGTGGGAGGAGCTTCAGTCACTCAAGTGACCTAAAAAGACATCAACACATTCACACTGGAGAGAAGCCATTCTCCTGTGACCAATGTGGGAGGAGCTTCAGTCTCTCAAGTGACCTAAAAAGACATCAACGCATTCACACTGGAGAGAAGCCGTACTCCTGTGACCAATGTGGGAGGAGCTTCAGTCAGTCAAGTGCCCTAAAAACACATCAACGCATTCACACTGGAGAGAAGCCATACTGGTGTGAACTATGTCTGAGAATGTTCAGTCACTCAAGTCACCTAACAAGACATCAACACATTCACACTGGAGAGAAGCCGTACTCCTGTGACCAATGTGAGGGCAGCTTCAGTCTCTCAAGTGACCTAGCATTACATCAACAACACATTCACAGAAAGTGTTCGGGCTAGCCTCACGCATTCACACTGGAGAGAAGCCATAATGCTGTGACGGGGTGTAAGACAAACTTCACTTAAAGGGACAGCTCACCCTAAAATCCACAATACATATTTTTCCTCTCACCTGTGGTGCTATTTATCCACCTAGATTGTTTTGTGTTAGTTGCCTGAGTTTTGGAGATATCGGCCCTAAAGATTTCTGCCTTCTCTCAAATACAATGGAACTGGATGGCACTCAGCTTGTGGTGGTCGAAGTGACAAAAACATACATTTGAAAAAACTCAACAGCAATATGTCTCTTTCCAGAAATCATGACCCGGTTATTCAAGATAATGCACAAACCTTGTTGTGAGCAGTTTCATGTAGGAACTATTTTCTTTAGACCGAACTACACCCACTAGCTGCTAGCTAGCTCCTACATGAGACTGCTCACAACTAGGTCTGTGTTATCTTGGGTAACCTGGTCATTATTTCTGGAAACAGACATTGCTGTTGAGTTTTTCAAATGTATGTTTTTGCCGTTTTGAGCAGCACAAGCCAAGTGCCATCCAGTTCCATTGTATTGTAGAAAAGGCAGAAATCTCTACGCCTGATATCTCCAAAACTCAGCAACTCACACCAAAACGATGTCGTTGGATAAATAGCAGTACATGTAAGAGGAAAAACATGTCATTTTGGATTTTAGGGTGAGCTGTCCCTTTAAGCACTATCACAGAGGGAGGGCTGTTGTACTGTGATATCGTCACGGCTACGATTCGTTCGTAGGCACGAGGCCGCAGCCTGAGTGCCGAAGATAATTACAGCCGTGACGATGTTAGAGTACAAACAGCACGACCTCGAGTGTGAACAGTTGTACAGATGTAAACAGAGCTATTCATCAAGAAATAATCACATTTTAAAGTCATTTGAGACAACAGATGCTTTCTGTCTGTTATTTGTCTCCGCCAAACAACAAATAGTTCCCTTAGGAGGAGTGCACTACCAGGAGTTGTTCCCTTAGGAGTGCACTACCAGGAGTTGTTCCCTTAGGAGTGCACTACCAGGAGTTGTTCCCTTAGGAGTGCACTACCAGGAGTTGTTCCCTTAGGAGTGCACTACCAGGAGTTGTTCCCTTAGGAGTGCACTACCAGGAGTTGTTCCCTTAGGAGTGCACTACCAGGAGTTGCCAAGCAACAACAGGTGAACTTGCTGCCTGCAGTTTCCAGAATGATTTCAGCTGACCGCTCATAATTAAGGTCAAATGTCTCCATATCACTGTCCCTACTAGTGTCTCCATATGTCTCCATATCGCTGTCCCTACTATCCTTGTTCCTCTACTGTTTTAATGGACCATTTTTCTCATATAAAGTGTTTAGGGATGCAGCACCGATATGAAAATTTTGGCCGATACCGATAACCGATATTGACATTGCTGTTATGGCCGCTAACCGATATTTACCGATGTCGATATGATCTGTATAAAAACACATTTCCATGATAATACAATTTTGTACATATTGAAAAACACATGTAAACACTGGTTTTGAAAAAGGAATGCATTTCTTTCTTTCCAAAACATTTGGAAATGCCCATAATTCATAGATTTAGCACATTGTTTAATCTCAATGTGAACATTTTGGCTACCGATAACCAATATTAACATTGCAACATCGGACCTATTTAACATAATGCCGATATGTTAAATGACTGACATCAGCCAATACCGATATGATTGCCGATATATCGTGCATCCCTAAAAGTGTTGAAAATAAAGCATTATGAGCCTTTGTCAAAGTCAGATTCTTCACATACTCCATTCCAGTTATAAATCATTCAATCATTTCTAAATGCAACTATAGATTTGTCAGTTCTCTTGTATTTTATTTCCTTAAACTCCCTCTTCTTCCTATAATCACATTCATGAATTGAAAAGACAGGCAGGTGATCGCTAATGTCGTTAATTAATAATCCACTCAGTGTTGTTTTCCATAATGGTTTGTGAATATGTTGTTCATCAGGGTGACACAGTGGGATGTTATTTGAATCGGCTGCACCACCTTTTCTGATTTAACATATATATATATGTTAAAAAATGACTAACATCGGCCGATACCAATATGATTGCCGATATATTGTGCATCCCTAAAAGTGTTGAATATGTCTATGAATAAAACATATTATCCTTTGTCAAAGTCAGATTCTTCACATACTCCATTCCAGTTATAAATCATTTCTAAACAGTGTTGGGGTAACTCATTACAATAGTAACATATCACATGTAATATATTACTTTTAGTAGTAAGTCAGTAATATAACTTATTACTTATAGGATTTCAGTAATATTATACCAGTTACTTTGTCAAGTAACTCAAGTTACACATTTATTTTTAAATTTTTAATCAAAGCACACATTTAAATAAAGATAAAATAATTTCCTAATCAAACGGTCTGTTTTTATGCAAATAACCACTATAGATGACAATAACAAAGGAAAAGAATATCATTTAGAATTTTGG
Source organism: Poromitra crassiceps (assembly GCF_964638095.1). Classification (NCBI taxonomy): domain Eukaryota; kingdom Metazoa; phylum Chordata; class Actinopteri; order Beryciformes; family Melamphaidae; genus Poromitra; species Poromitra crassiceps. The sequence goes on along the minus strand of NC_139637.1, from coordinate 4,781,215 downwards.
ATTGTTTACACACTGACTTCAAGGCGGTTGACATTCTTTTTCGGGATGGCTCTGGGGCAGCGATGTCATTCTGCTGCTGCTGTTGTTTTGGTGAAAGTAATACAAAAGTAGTGTAATAAGTAACGAGTTACTCTACACAGACAGTAATATTGTAAAGTAACTTATTACTTTCAAATGAAAGTAACTGGTAATATGTAGTATATTACATTTTGAAAGTAACTTGCCCAACACTGCTTCTAAATGCAACTATAGATTTGTCAGTTCTGCTTCTCCTGTATTTTATTTCCTTAATTAAACTCCCTCTTCTTCCTATAATCACATTCATGAAATGAAAAGACAGGCAGGTGATCGCTAAGGGCTGGGTTTCCCAAAAGCTTCTTAGCGCTAAGAAGCTTCTTTAACCCTTCTTAAGGCCCCCTTAAGAAGCAAACGCGTTTCCCAATTGCTTCTTAGCCTAAGATGATCTTTCGTTATGAAGGCATTAGGGCTGTGCCGATTCACTTATCTCCCGATTCGATACTATCATGATTCTTGGGTGCCGATTCGATTTATATTGCGATTCTTAAGTATTGCGATTCTACGATTATTGCGATTCGATATTACGATTTATTGCGATTTTTTTTTCTTTTTTTCATTTTTTTTTTCAGTTTGTTTGCTTTTTTACACTAGATTAGAACATGGGAAAAGTTGAATCATACACTAGAGACTGTATATTATATCATGAGTAGGGCTGGGCGATATAGTTAAAAACAGGGGCGGACTGGGATCATAATTCAGGCCGGGCATTAGATACCAAGCAGGCCAGGCCGATATGGGCCGAGGCGCGTGAAATTTGGGCCGTTTGAAGCCCAATTTGGGCCGTTTGAAGCTCAATGTGGGTAGTTTGAAGCCCAATTTGGGCCGTTTGAAGCTCAATTTGGGTCGTTTGAAGCCCAATTTGGGCCGTTTGAAGCCCAATTTGGGCCAAGTCCAATTTTACAATGAGATGCACCCACTTTAACCCTGAAGTGTAATTATTACTTCAGACTAACTAATAAAGTAATAAAACCACTAGTAAACCAGTAGGCGGCGCCTGGCCTGCTGTTCAGTGAGTGGCCTGACTGCGGGCACAATTTTTTTTTTTTTTTTTTTTTTTTTTTGCTTTTGCGATTATCGATTCTGGAATAAAAGATCGATTCAAAAAATCGTGACATTAAAAATCGCGATACTTAGGTGAATCGATTTTTTCTCCCACCCCTAGAAGGCATGCGTTTCCCAAAAGCTTCTTAGCGCTAAGAAGCTTCTTTGACCCTTCTTAAGGCTCCCGTAAGAAGCCAACGAAGCTAACGTGTTTCCCGATTGCTTCTTAGCCTAAAATTATCTTCCCTTAAGAAGGCTGCGTTTCCCAAAAGCTTCTTAGCACTAAGATGATCTTTCGTTATGAAGGCATGCGAAGCGTTTCCCAAAAGCTTCTTAGCGCTAAGAAGCTTCTTTGACCCTTCTTAAGGCTCCCGTAAGAAGCCAACGAAGCCAACGCCCTTTCCCGATTGCTTCTTAGCCTAAAATGATCTTCCCTTAAGAAGGCTGCGTTTCCCAAAAGCTTCTTGGCACTAAGATGATCTTTCGTTAAGAAGGTTTTGTAAGAAGGGTCTGGGGCATTCTTAACACCTTCTTAATGACGAAACACTGGCAGATCCAGCCGCGTCAGGCAAAAGGAGATACTTGTGTCCACTGTTCCTCTTGTGTTTTTCCCTTTTTCCTTTCTTTCATGCACCCTTTAGTGTTTAAAATTAGGGAACACTTGAAAATCTCCCCTGTATGTATGGTTACTTGTGTTTTAAATGTTTTACCGTAGGCTATATATTCCTCTAATCAGAATGGATTCCTTTCATAATAAGAATCTTGTGGATTTATATAGCACCTTTCACAGAACCCAAGGTCGCTTAAATTCGGTAGTGTTTCTCGCAATTTTGTTGTATGCTGTGTATATAAAGCAATTTGAACTGCAGTCCATGTCTGAAATAAATAATGTTTAATAGAAGAAGTTCTTGTTCAACATGACCACGATTAGGTTTTTCTACAACAGTGTTTCTCAACCAGTGGGTCGTGGCCCACTGGTGTGCTCAGAGTGCCATCTAGTGGGCCGCAGAGGACCTCTCACATCGAGATGGTGGACAGCTCCAGTTAAGATGCTTCTTAAGAGCCTTCTTTAGCTAAGTGTTAAGAAAGCTGTTAAGAAGGCGTTTGGGAAACACTTCTTTGGAGCCTTCTTAACTCCTTAAGAAGCTTCTTAACTCCTTAAGAAGCTTCTTAACTCTTAAGAAGCTTCTTTGTTGGGAAACTCAGCCAATGTCGTTCGTTAATAATCCACTCAGTGTTATTTTCCATAATGGTTTGTGAATATGTTGTTCATCAGGGTGACACAGTGGGATGTTATTTGAATCAGCTGCACCACCGTTTCTGAAGGCAAGACACCCACGTAAAACAAAACACACACAACAAACGTTTTTGATGTACCTCAGCACTCAAGACCTCAACAGACAGTCATACACAGGATTCAAGAAAAAGGTCTAACCAACAGTGTTGGGCAAGTTACTTTCAAAATGTAATATACTACATATTACTAGTTACTCTCATTTGAAAGTAATAAGTTACTTTACAATATTACTGTCTGTGTAGAATAACTCGTTACTTATTACACTACTTTTGCATTACTTTTACCAAAACAACAGCAGCAGAACCATCCCGAAAAATAATTTCAACCGCCTTGAAGTCAGTGTAAACAATCCAAACTTCTCAATATTATCCTTTTCCTTTGTTATTGTCATCTATAGTGGTTATTTGCATAAAAACACAGTTTGATTAGGGAATGTTTGTATCTTTTTTAAATATGTGCTTTGATTTACAAAAAAAGTAACTCAATTTGTAACTTGAGTTACTTGACAAAGTAACTGGTATAATATTACTGAAATCCTATAAGTAATAAGTTATATTACTGAGTTACTGCTAAAAGTAATATATTACATGTAATATGTTACTTTTGTAATGAGTTACCCCCAACACTGCTAACCAAACATGAAAAGACAAATTGGACGCTGGCATTCTTGTTAGTAGTATTGACATACTGTAGTAGTTTGAAATGTGATGCTTTTATAAATACAGTAGGTGGCGGTATAATGCAACACATGGATGCCAGCCGCCATGAAACCTAAAAGAGGAAGAATAAGCAAAAGGGGAAGAAGGAGTGGTGCGCTTGTTGACCCATTCTGCTCAGTCACTTCTATCTGTGCGGGCGGCTAAATGTAAGTCATATCCATTTCAATCATATATGTAATAAGAGTTCATTTACATTGTTATGCCGAGTCATTTGCATCTGTATATGACACCAATGTAAATCTAGTATTTGATGTATCCTTGTCTTCCTGTAGAAGCACACATAACAATAGGCCTACTTGTAACAGAAAGACAAGAGGACAGTAACATAGTGTAACCAACATAGTGTACGTTGTCTCGTTGTGTTCTTGTCAGACATGCTGTAGTGTAGTGGCTGCATGTCAGCATGTGAGAACATTTATCATCTAGAGAAGTCACACTTCAAAACACAGTCCGTGTTTCACAGGCTGTAGGCCTAGTCTATTTCAACACACAGGCTGTAGGCCTAGTCTATTTCAACACACAGGCTGTAGGCCTAGTCTATTTCAACACACAGGCTGTAGGCCTAGTCTATTTCAACACACAGGATGTAGGCCTAGTCTATTTCAACACACAGGCTGTAGGCCTAGTCTATTTCAACACACAGGCTGTAGGCCTAGTCTATTTCAACACACAGGCTGTAGGCCTAGTCTATTTCAACACACAGGCTGTAGGCCTAGTCTATTTCAACACACAGGCTGTAGGCCTAGTCTATTTCAACACACAGGCTGTAGGCCTAGTCTATTTCAACACACAGGCTGTAGGCCTAGGCTATTTCAACACACAGGCTGTAGGCCTAGTCTATTTCAACACACAGGCTGTAGGCCTACGCTGCGTTCCAATACCCATACTTGTACTTCTTTCTTGTATGTACTGCCGCTGCCCTCACAAAGTATGGATTGTAGTGTGCAGCATGCATGCAAAATGCATACTATTGGGACACACTACATCTGTCGTCACATGAGCTTCCTGAACTCCGACCTCTTGCTCACTTCCGCCGACGTCCGCAGCGCCACATTTTTTTTTTTTTTTTATTCAATAAACAAAGTCTGGCAATAACAAACAGTACATTATACAAAAAAATCAGACTAAGCATTTACAAAATTGGAACAGACAATCAAATAAACAAATTGCTGTTATATTGTAATGTATGTTGTTGTTTCTAATAAACTGATGTGATGATACTTACATGCAGTCTCATTCTTAACAGTATAATAACGTGCATATTTCTGTCAGTGTTTTTATCATAGTTATTGACGTGTTCACGGCGTCATGGAGGTGAGCGTGGATTATACACGCAGCTCAGTCAGTGCGACTAACTCCAGTAGGTGGCGGTAACCCAGCGAGCACAAAACGTTTTTTCAACGTTGATTTTTAGTTGAAATCTGGGTGATATTGGGTTTGAACGTCTAAGACCTAATTTCACCCTCTTTTCAACCGGCTAAAATGCGGTTACAACGTCAACATGTAAAAAAACACAATTTGGTTCATCATATTGTTAAAACATTTGTTGTAGTTTGGAATAGAGACAATATTGATAGTGTGTGAATTGGCATTTGTCCATTTTATTGTGTAACTGAGAGTTGAAATCTGGTCTATACGAAAACTACATTTCAACGCATTTTATGTCACATGAAATATCATAAATATGGGACTATATAGGCTATGTGGTGCCAGCAAAAAGCTTCCAGGACACAACTATGGTTAATAGTTTAGCGCAATACTATAAAATAATGAATTCAGTTCCTGCAGCAACGCGTATGCGCAAGTACTTACTTGCTAGCTATACTAACCGTGACTGACTAGACTAGACCAAAGCAAGTCTGCACCGGTCTGCACCAAGTGCGGAACGAGGTGCTCTGGGCACGCTATGTTATTGTAACAGACTGTATATGAGGCTCTGTGTACCTCCTCAGTCTCTGGTGTTAAATGAAGTTAACCTCTGAAGCCATAGGCTACAGCATATAGACAACACACACACACAACATAATTTTAGTCTGTTACATTAATATAATAGTCTCGTACACATCACATAAAATAACTTGTCCTTCCGATCGTCGACAATCATGTAGTCTACAAGTTGTGTGCGAGATAGAGTATATATGTGCCCAGCTCTCTAGAGAGTATAAGAAAATGTATAGCTCAGCGTGTAAAGCGGACAGGCTTGAATGTGGGAAAGCCGGGTTTGAATCCCGTGTGCATTGCTAAATTTTTAATTTAAGATCCTGGTGAAATATGGTCTAAATCTGAACGTTCAATAAACGTCTGCAAATAGTGGGTGAAAAAACTTTCACTTTCAAACCTTCCTTGCACGTTTTTTCAACGTTGACCCTAAACGTTTTTTAAACGTCTTTTCAACCGAAAAATGCTCGCTGGGAATGCACAAAAAGTTGTTTGCCAACCGCCATAAAACTTTAGAAGAAGAAGAACTTCCGCTGCGCAAAGGATTGTGGGGAAGTTTGGCTGACGCAGCATGCATCGATGCATACTCCGAAATAGGAGCTGATGTAGTACAACATCCTGGTACTCTTGGCATACTGCATCTGACATACTATGTATTGGGACATACTAATTCTTTTTTTGCCTACTAAATAGTATGGAAGTATGGGTATTGGAACGGGGGGCTAGTCTATTTCAACACAGGAAATAAGTCAGATAGGGCTGGCTTCCTCTTCCTGACTGGTTCCTCTGTGGCTGCTCTGGGCCGAACATTAACATGAAGCATGAATGTGGACACAAGTCAATTTATACTTCCTACTTATAATTTCAGAGGGAAATATTGATACTTTCTACTCCACTACACTGATTTCACAGCATTGTTATGATCATCATTGTGTTTCCTGTCTTACCAACAGTCTCTTTGATTATGTCACAGCTGATTGGCAGGAAGAGATCTGGTGGAGGAAGAGAGCAACAGACAACGATGACTTCTTCACAAGAGGTGAGAACATTAGAATCTGTTGGTACATTTAATCTGTTAGCTCGTCTATTTATAGGATGTTGTACTGTATGTCACAATGATTACTAAGTATTCTCTCTCCCTCGCTAACTTTGCTAACATTAGCCTGTTAGCTTGGTTCTTCCTACATTTATGATGAGATATTTCACAATAAGGGCTGGGTATTGGTTCAAATTTCAAGAATCGATTCGATTCCGATTCACAAGATTCTGAATCGATTAATCCCGATTCGATTCCGATTCGATTAATTTCAATATCGATTTGGTTAGTGATACCATAGACATGTTTTTTTTTTAGCTGTAACCTGAATTACATGACTGTCCAGTTATGTAACACAGGGGTTCCCAACCTTTTTTGCGCCAAGATAGAAGGTAGATACATGGGAAAAAAAGTTGCCGACCGGTTGTCAATTTTAATGGTTTTAGTTACACATATATTTACCCACCAGATGGTGAAAAATGGTAAATAACAACCTTTTCATCTGTCAATAAAGACACTTTCACAATTATGCACAGTGATTTGATTTCAGCCTATATCATTTCTAAAAGTAATAATGATCAAACATTTCCATTTATGTAGCCTACACTATTTATGTTTTTGTTTCAACTACAAACATAAATAAATGTCAACTTGAAACTATGTTTCAACTACCACACACAGCCTATAATGTTATAGCCTATGTTTATTAAAAAATAAAAAATAAAATAAACGATCTCTTTGGACATATGAATCGATATCAAAGGACTAAAATAAAAATTGATTTTTTTTTAACCCAGCCCTATTCACAATGCAAAGCTGCTGCTGTTGTCCAGGTCTGGATGAAATAAAATAACGTGCCATTTATTTTATGATGTGACATTTTATGATGACACCACCGTCCCGAAAACGAATGTCAACCGCCCTAAAGTCAATGTAAACTGTCCACAGTTCTAAATGTTATCCTTTTACTTTGTTATTGTCATCTATAGTGGTTATTTGCATCAAAAACACAAATTGATTAAAAGTAGGAAATGATTACATCTTTATTTTTATGTGCTTTGATTAAAAAAATAAAAAGAAGTCTTGGCATTAGTAGTTTTAATTATTATAAGCTGCTTAGAACTATAGTGTAGGAAGTTACAGTAAACAGGGCATAATTCCCTCTAATATTTTTGTGTGAAGTCATAACGTTATAATTGACCTTCAACCAATACTTGACTTTACTGAGTAGATGAATGCATCATAATGTAACTCAATGCACCCTAACGAGGAGCTGACAGCAGCTCAGTTTCAAGTTGTTACTCACATTACTTGACATAGTACAGTAACTGGTATAATTTCCTAATGGCTAAAAGTAATATATTACCTGTAATGTGTTACTTTTGTAATGTGTCTCCCCCAACACTGGTTACACAGTACATACAACAAGATATGTTTATCTGTTAGCATATGCTTTCATATCATAAAATACTTTGTCAGAGATAGTAATGACCTATATCCTTTATATCTTCCTCCATGAAACAGAGAGACACCAACAGACCAAAACGCCACCGCTCTCTGCAGTGTGGGACATCTTTCAGTCAGTCAGGTGACCTAAAAACACATCAACACATTCACACTGGAGAGAAGCCGTACTCCTGTGACCAATGTGGGAGGAGCTTCAGTCAGTCAAGTACCCTAAAAACACATCAACGCATTCACACTGGAGAGAAGCCATTCTCCTGTGACCAATGTGGAAGCAGCTTCAGTCACTCAAGTGACGTAAAAAAACATCAACGCATTCACACTGGAGAGAAGCCATTCTCCTGTGACCAATGTGGGAGGAGCTTCAGTCAGTCAAGTACCCTAAAAATACATCAACGCATTCACACTGGAGAGAAGCCATTCTCCTGTGACCAATGTGGGAGGAGCTTCAGTCTGTTAACTAACCTAACAAGACATCAACGCATTCACACTGGAGAGAAGTCGTACTCCTGTGACCAATGTGGGAGGAGCTTCAGTCGCTCAAGTGACCTAAAAACACACCAACGCATTCACACTGGAGAGAAGCCATTCTCGTGTGACCAATGTGGAAGCAGCTTCAGTCACTCAAATGTCCTAAAAATACATCAACGCATTCACACTGGAGATAAGCCATTCTCCTGTGACCAATGTGGGAGGAGCTTCAGTCAGTCAAGTGCCCTAAAAAGACATCAACACATTCACACTGGAGAGAAGCCATACTGGTGTGAACTATGTCCGAGAAGGTTCAGTCACTCAAGTCACCTAACAAGACATCAGCGCATTCACACTGGAGAGAAGCCGTTCTCCTGTGACCAATGTGAGGGCAGCTTCAGTCTCTCAAGTGACCTAGCATTACATCAACAACACATTCACAGAAAGTGTTCAGGCTAGCCTCATGCATTCACACTGGAGAGAAGCCATAATGCTGTGACGGGGTGTAAGACAAACTCCACTTAAAGGGACAGCTCACCCTAAAATCTAAAATACATATTTTTCCTCTCACCTGTGGTGCTATTTATCCACCTAGATTGTTTTGTGTTAGTTGCCTGAGTTTTGGAGATATCAGCCCTAAAGATTTCTGCCTTCTCTCAAATACAATGGAACTGGATGGCACTCAGCTTGTGGTGGTCGAAGTGACATAAACATACATTTGAAAAAACTCATCAGCAATGTCTCTTTCCAGAAATCATGACCCGGTTATTCAAGATAATGCACAAACCTTGTTGTGAGCAGTTTCATGTAGGAACTATTTTCTTTAGACCGAACTACACCCGCTAGCTGCTAGCTAGCTCCTACATGAGACTGCTCACAACAAGGTCTGTGTTATCTTGGGAAACCGGGTCATGTACTGTTCATGATTGATGTTATTAATTACTCTGCACAAACAGATAAGAAGAGAGAGAAGATCAAAATAATAGTAAAATCAGCAGAGATACCTGGGAATCAAGGGTCTTGTATGTGATGAAATTGAGAAGACACTGAATGGAGGAAGGCATGGGTCACAATCATTGTCATCACAACCACTCATCATGTGGTGGGTAGCATCATGTTCTTAGCTAGACTGCAGTGGAATGCAAGAAGAGTTATTGCTAATGGGTACGAATTTAAAAAATGTGTTGCAGATTTACAAGATAAACCTAATGTAATATACAGGAGATGTGGCTGAGATCACAGTGGGATTTTGTAATACAGGATTATGTAGCTATTCAGAATGATAGGAAGACTGGGAATGGTGGTGAGGTGGCTACATTTGTGAGGAAGGGGACTAGATTTAAAGTAATTAACGTAGGGAAAGAATATGAGTCAATAGTGGTTAAGATATGGACAGAGAAAGATGAGGTTGTTATAGTGAATTATTATAATCATGTAAAAGATTTGTGCCACGATACATTAGATCAGATTCAGGATCAAATGATCTGGTGTGGGGATTTTAATTCACACACTGCAATGTGGGGAGGTGAGACAACAGATGCACATGGTTCAATTTAGGGATGGGGCCGATCCGATCCAATATCGGTATCGGGTGCCGATATTGGCACTAATTCATGGATCGGATCGGAATCTGATTTATTTTATTTTTTTTCTTCTTTTTTGCAATTCCAGCGCGGGCGGCACCGTAATTTTCCCATGTATAATAGTGTCCTTATTTGCCTTGTATATTTTCTTAATTTTGTCTTCTTTTTGCAAGCTATATTTAAAAAAAAAATCTTTAATTGGCCAACTCTTTGCCTATACTGTATATTCAAGAAAAATATTGGTATCGGCATAATATCGGTATCGGCAGATATCCAAATTCAGGTATCGGAATCGGATCGGAAGTGAAAAAAGTGAATCGGTGCATCCCTAGATCAATTCTAGAGGAATACATAGAGGATAAGAGATTAGTATGTCTGAATGGTGCAGGAGGTACTAGATATAGCAGTGCTCAAAATAAGGAGAGTGCAATAGATCTAAATAGATCTGTTAAAGAAATCCACAGTGGGGAGTGATCATTATCCTATAAGAATTAAGGTTGGAGTAGAAGTGAATCAAGAAGAGGACATTATAATACAGAGATGGACATTTGATAAAGCTGATTGGGAGAATTTTCAGGAAATAAGTTGGGTTAAGGTTGAACCTTTAATTAGAGAGGAAATATTAGATGTGGATGAGTTTAATAAGAAGCTGGTGGCAGCCATTATAGAGTCAGCAAAGGAAACGATACCGATGAGTAAAGGGTGTAAAGATAGGAAAAGTGTACCGTGGTGGGATGAATACGGAATGTATACTTACTCTATGTATTTTTGCTTACTTAGACATTCTACTTATTTTTTTCTATCGCATTTACTACTGTTATTCTATGCTATGTTGTGTTCTTCTGCTTATTCTGCTTATTTGCTCAATATTGCATTTACTACTGTTTATTTTATGCTGTGTGTTCTGTAAGCGAGCTACTGTAATTTCCCCCCGGGGATCATTAAAGTCTTTCTGATTCTGATTCTGATTCTGATGAAGACTGTAGGCAAGCAGTTAAACATAGAGGGGGAATCTGAAATATATACAGAGGAAACTGCAGGCTGCAATTGAGATGGTGGAACAGTGGGCAAATAAGCGGGAGTTTAAATTATCAGTAGCAAAGACACAAGTAATATGTTTTTCTAAACGACCGAAAACAATATCCTTGAAACTATATGGGCACTTTAGAACAGGTTAGGGTGATTAGATTCCTTGGAGTGTTATTTGATGAGAAGTTGACCTGGAAGCAGCACACTGACAAAGTAAAAGATAAATGTAAAAAGGTCAACAATCTATTAAGATGTTTGTCAGGACGAGACTGGGGAGCAACCAGAGCATCATTGTTTAATGTGTATCAGGCACTGATGAGCGTCTTTAGATTAAGGATGTATAGCGTATATGTCAGCAGCAATAAGCCACCTTAAAAAGCTGGACGTGCAGCAAACACAAGGACTTAGAGTATGTAGTGGAGGACTTAAGACATCCCCAGTAGCTGCAATTCAGGTGGAAATGGGGGAACAGCCATTGTGGATTCGAAGAATTAAACTTATGTTAGCTTATTGGATTAATTTGCAAGGTCATAACAGTTCTCATCCAACTAAGTTTATCCTACAGGATTGTTGGGAGCGTAACAAAAAAGATTTCATGAGTTTTGGATGGATAGGGAATATAATAGTGAAACGGTATGATCTAAAATAATATACAGTATAGTCCAACAGTTCCATCTTCAATTGTCCCACCCTGGGTATTTGTAAATCCATTAGTAGATTTAAGTATACAGCAACAATTGAGAGAGAAATCTAAGCATGCACACCCTGGGAATATAGCACAAAGTTACATTGATCATCACTTTATAGACAAGTTGATGTTATTTACAGATGTTTCAAAAGACCCTGAAACTGGACGGACAGGAGAGGCAGTCTTTATCCCACAGTATAAGGTAGAGATTAAGAAAAGGAGTACAGATCATTTGTCAACACAGTGGAGCTCATAGCTATTTTAACAGCTTTGCAATGGTTGGTAGACGATAGGAAAAACAATGCAGTAATTGCCTCTGACAGCTGGGCAGCTCTTGCGAGTATTAGTTCTTTGAAGTCATGTAGACAAGATATTGTTTTTATGATTCATCGTCTTATATATGAACTGTATAAAAGGGATATGACTGTTGGGTTTGTTTGGGTTCCTGCCCATGTAGGGGTAGAGGGAAATGAGGATGTGGACATATTAGCAAAGCAATCGCTTAAGTTAATAGATATGGATGTTCCAATAAGTAAAGCGGAGGGTAAGTCAATTATTAAAATATATATGCAGAAAGTATGGCAAGAGCACTGGGATGTAAATGAAACAGGTAGGCATCTGTATCATATTCAGAAGAAGGTTGGAGTAGGAAGTAGGCTGGGCAGGAAGAGACAGTCATGACTCGTCTCAGAATAGGACACACTGGATTGCATAGAACACTTAATAAAATAGGAAAACACCCAACTGGCAAGTGTGCAAGTTGTAACCATCAGGAAACTGTTCAACATGTGTTGCTGGAATGTGAGAGTTATGAAGAGGAGAGGAAGGTACTGAAATCAGCTTTACAGAAAGCTAAGCTAAACTTCACTGTAGGGACAGTACTAGGAAATGAATATACAATCAGTTAATAAAGTATTTGAAAGAAACTGGGTTAGTCGATAGGATTTAGATACCTTTTTTCTTTTAATATTTTCTGTCGATATCTAACGTTCCACACTCCAGTCCGGTAGGTGGCGGTAATGCACGTTTAAGCTGGTTGCCAACCGCCAATCAAATCCATACAAGAAGAAGAAGGAGGAAGTGATTGGGACGGGAACGCATTTGCGCAAACTCAGACAATTAACGTCTGAGTATTAGTATGGACAATATTTATGAATGGGAGCATTTTGGGAAGAAGAACTATAAAGAAGACATCAAATTCCATTTGAACTGTGGAGGGCAGTAATACGCCGAGTAGCGTCTACACTGCCGGAAATCAAAAAGAAGAAGAAGAAGAAGAAGAAGATTGGGACGGGAGAGCGAGAAAAAGAAAACATGAGATGCTGGTGAATTGCTAGTAGCAGATATTTAAGAAACTTTTAGAACACGTTTTTCCTCCTACAGTCTTATAGTTTACCAGTTTAGTGAGCTACTAATCGGAAGTGTAAACTGTGAGTGAGACTGGCGGATATATAGTAGACTTCGGCTAGAAGTTACTGAGAGTTATTCTCCAGTCAATGCACTGTTAGCAAGCTAGTTGGCTAAGCTAGCTAAAGACGTCTATCAGCGTGGAGCGCTCTGTTAACCCAGCAGACATACGCCGCTGCTACGCCTGCCTACAGAGGATCATCACGGACAGTCGGACACACCAGATAGCGGTTTGAGCCACCTGTGGATGCTCAAACTTCCTCTGGCAACGTTGGATTTCGTGCTGACCAAGCAGCTTCGCCGAGAAGAGCCTGGTGACGCGAGGTTACCAACCAGCTACCAGAAGCAGCAACGCCTCTAACCTCTTCTGACTCTTCTGATCTCTAATGACTTCTTCACAAGAGGTGAGAACATTAGAATCTGTTGGTCAATTTAATCTGTTAGCTCGTCTATTTAGGATGTTGTGCTGTATGTCACAATGATTGCTAAGTATTCTCCCTCCCTCGCTAACTTTGCTAACATTAGCCTGTTAGCTTGGTTCTTCCTACATTTATGATGAGATATTTCACAATGCAAAGCTGCTGCTGTTGTCCAGGTCTGGATCAAATAAAATAACGTGTAATTTATTTTATGATGTGACATTTTCTGACATGTTACAGACAGTGTTGGGCAAGTTACATTCTTACCTGAGTAGGTAGTACAGTACAGGTCATACACAGGCTGTAGGCCTAGTCTATTTCAACACACAGGCTGTAGGCCTAGTCTATTTCAACACACAGGCTGTAGGCCTAGTCTATTTCAACACACAGGCTGTAGGTCTAGTCTATTTCAACACACATGCTGTAGGCCTAGTCTATTTCAACACACAGGCTGTAGGCCTAGTCTATTTCAACACACAGGCTGTAGGCCTAGTCTATTTCAACACACAGGCTGTAGGCCTAGTCTATTTCAACACAGGCTGTAGGCCTAGTCTATTTCAACACACAGGCTGTAGGCCTAGTCTATTTCAACACACAGGCTGTAGGCCTAGTCTATTTCAACACAGTAGACCTAGTCTATTTCAACACACAGGCTGTAGGCCTAGTCTATTTCAACACAGTAGGCCTAGTCTATTTCAACACAGGAAACAAGGCTGGCTTCCTCTCCCTGACTCGTTCATCCATCAATGTGGACACACATCAATTTATACTTCCTACTTATAATTTCAGAAGGAAATATTGTACTTTCTACTCCACTACACTGATTTCACAGCTTTGTTATGATCATCATTGTGTTCCCTGTCTTACCAACCTGTTTAACAAACTGTTACCTGTTTGATTATGTCACAGCTGATTGGCAGGAAGAGATCTGGTGGAGGAAGAGAGCAAGAGACAAAGATGACTTCTTCACAAGAGGTGAGAACATTGGAATTAGGGATGGGCATTTTAAGCAATTTAAATACTCGAGTACTCTCCTTCTATTATGAACGAGTGCTCGAGCACTCGCGCGCGGGGGGGGGGGGGGGTCTGTGTGATTACTATGCTAATGACTGAGCAGGGGTTATCTGCTGGCTGTTCACTCATTGCGTTTTTGCATGGAAAAAGCACTACCTGGAGCATTTTTTGTCAGGAGAGGAACTGACTGATATTGGGTGACGCTAAGCTAACATCTAAAGCCTACCTCAGACAGTAGCCTATCTCCGATGGTTGGATGGATGGCATTAGCGCTTTGGAGCAGACACGTTGTGAAACAAGCGAAGGCATTTCCATGTCCATTGTCCAGCAATGTCAGGTTATTGTCCAGTATCATCCATTTTACTTTATGATCACTGTTACATTAACGTAAATCCATGGATTACAAGGTCCGGTGTTCTGCCAAAAAGTGAAAACTGACCAGTGTGATTAACGTTACAGCTGCAGCTGAATAGTGATCACCATGAAGCGATTGTCTCACAAAAAGTGATTCTTTCTCCACATTTCTTGTGACTAACGTTATGGGAAACGACAGTGTAGTCAGTAAACTAGTGCAATGTTTTGAATGAGTTTTATCGGGCGTGCGCTATGAAGAAGCGTGCGTATCATTCGGGAGAATATTTCCAGCCACCATTTTCGGGATGAGCTGGAAAACTTCCGGTTAAAACTTTCAAAATAATGTTACTTAAACAAAAGTAAATAGCTTATTGATGCACGTTGGAGGAGAAAAAGTATTTCAACGAATGAAGCAGCAAACCTTGTATCAAAATACTCATGGTGTTATATGGCGTGAAACTGTGGCTGTAACGCATTACTCAAAATAAATGAGGTTTAATAAGCGTTTTATTTTGAAAGCAACAAAGCGGATGACGTACTTGTACATTCTGGCTGACTTGACGCCCGTGCAGTTCATGCTGCCAGATCCACATGACGATGCGTGCGTATATCTTAGACCATTTTTAAAGGGGTGGGGAGTGGGGCGAGTACCCGAACAGCAGAAACGTTACTCGAATACTGACGTTATGAACGAGTGCTCGAGTACCCGAGTACTCGCACCCATCCCTAATTGGAATCTGTTGGTAAATTTAATCTGTTAGCTCGATGTTGTACTGTATGTCACAATGATTACTAAGTATTCTCTCTCCCTCGCTAACTTTGCTAACATTAGCCTGTTAGCTTGGTTCTTCCTACGATGAGATATTTCACAATGCAAAGCTGCTGCTGTTGTCCAGGTCTGGATGAAATAAAATAACGTGTTATTTATTTTATGATGTGCAATTTTCTGATATGTTACAAACAGTGTTGGGCAAGTTACATTCAAAATGTACATACTAGTTATATTCTTTTGAAAGTAATAAGTTACTTTACAATATTATTGTCTGTGTAGAGTAACTTGTTACTTATCACACTACTTTTGCGTTGCTTTCACCAAAACAACCGCAGAACGACACCACCGTCCCGAAAAAGATTTTCAACCGCCCTAAAGTCAGTGTAAACCATCCACAGTTCTAAATGTTATCCTTTTACTTTGTTATTGTCATCTATAGTGGTTATCTGCATAAAAAACACAATTTGATTAGGAAATGATTATATATTTAAGGGCATATTTAAATAAATTATTTTTTTAAATATGTGCTTTGATCAAAATAAAAAATTAAGTCTTGGGCCAAGACTTAATTAATTAAAACTACTAATGCCAAGACTCTTGGCATTAGTAGTTTTCATTATTATAAGCTGCTTAGAACTATAGTGTAGGAAGTTACAGTAAACAGGGCATAATTCCCTCTAATATTTTTGTGTGAAGTCATAACGTTATAATTGACCTTCAACCAATACTTGACTTTACTGAGTACTAGATGAATGCATCATAATGTAACTCAATGCACCCTAACGAGGAGCTGACAGCAGCTCAGTTTCAAGTTGTTACTCACATTACTTGACATAGTACAGTAACTGGTATAATTTCCTAATGGCTAAAAGTAATATATTACCTGTAATGTGTTACTTTTGTAATGTGTCTACCCCAACACTGGTTACACAGTACATACAACAAGATATGTTTATCTGTTAGCATATGCTTTCATATCATAAAATACTTTGTCAGAGATAGTAATGACTTATATCCTTTATATCTTCCTCCATGAAACAGAGAGACACCAACAGACCAAAACGCCACCGCTCTCTGCAGTGTGGGACATCTTTCAGTCAGTCAGGTGACCTAAAAACACATCAACACATTCACACTGGAGAGAAGCCATTCTCCTGTGACCAATGTGGGAGGAGCTTCAGTCTGTTAACTAACCTAACAAGACATCAACGCATTCACACTGGAGAGAAGCCATTCTCCTGTGACCAATGTGGGAGCAGCTTCAGTCTCTCAAGTCACCTAAAAACACATCAACGCATTCACACTGGAGAGAAGCCATTCTCCTGTGACCAATGTGGGAGCAGCTTCAGTCAGTTAGCTAACCTAACAAGACATCAACGCATTCACACTGGAGAGAAGCCATTCTCCTGTGACCAATGTGGAAGCAGCTTCAGTGTCTCAAGTCACCTAAAAACACATCAACGCATTCACACTGGAGAGAAGCCATTCTCCTGTGACCAATGTGGAAGCAGCTTCAGTCAGTCAGGTGACCTAAAAACACATCAACGCATTCACACTGGAGAGAAGCCATTCTCCTGTGACCAATGTGGGAGGAGCTTCAGTCGCTCAAGTAACCTAAAAACACATCAACGCATTCACACTGGAGAGAAGCCATTCTCCTGTGACCAATGTGGGAGCAGCTTCAGTCAGTCAGGTGACCTAAAAACACATCAACGCATTCACACTGGAGAGAAGCCATTCTCCTGTGACCAATGTGGGAGGAGCTTCAGTGAGTCAGGTGCCCTAAAAACACATCAACGCATTCACACTGGAGAGAAGCCATACTGGTGTGAACTATGTCCGAGAAGGTTCAGTCAGTCAAGTCAACTAAAAAAACATCAACACATTCACACTGGAGAGAAGCCATTCTCCTGTGACCAATGTGAGGGCAGCTTCAGTCTCTCATATGACCTAGCAGTACATCAACAACACATTCACAGAAAGTGTTCAGGCTAGCCTCATGCATTCACACTGGAGAGAAGCCATAATGCTGTGACCAATGTGGGAGGAGCTTCAGTCAGTCAAGTTACCTAAAAAAACATCAACACATTCACACTGGAGAGAAGCCGTACTGGTGTGACGGGGTGTACGTTTTCCTCTCACCTGTGGTGCTATTTATCCACCTAGATTGTTTTGTGTTAGTTGCCTGAGTTTTGGAGATATCAGCCCTAAAGATTTCTGCCTTCTCTCCAATACAATGGAACTGGATGGCACTCGGCTTGTGGTGGTCGAAGTGACAAAAACATACATTTGAAAAACTCAACAGCAATGTCTCTTTCCAGAAATCATGACCAGGTTTCGCTGTCCCTACTAGTGCGTAAATATCGTTGTTGCTCTACTGTTTTAATGGACCGTTTTTCTCATATAAAGTGTTTAGGGATGCACCGATATGAACATTTTGGCCGATACCGATAACGGATATTGACATTGCTGTTATGGCCGCTAACCGATATTTACCGATGTCGATATGCTCTGTATACAAACACATTTCTATGATAATAACATTTTGTGAAAATTTGTGAAAATTTTGGCTACCGATAACCAATATTAACATTGCAACATCGGACCTATTTAACATGCCGATAATGACTGACATCGGCCGATACCGATACGATTGCCGATATATCGTGCATCCCTAAAAGTGTTGAATATGTCTAAAAATAAAGCATATTATCCTTTGTCAAAGTCAGATTCTTCACATACTCCATTCAAGTTATTTACGCAATATCACATGAGAGGGAGTGCTGTTGGCTAATATTGGCACTGCGATGATTCGGTCGTAGGCACGAGGCCGCAGGCCGAGTGCCGAAGATAATCACAGCAGTGCCAATATTAGACAACAACAGCACAACCTCGAGTGTGATATTGCTTTTATACAACAGTTCTATTAAACATAGCTGATTAAAAAAAATGACAAAAAGCTGAGAAAATATATGATTTCTCTATTTATTCCTCCGCCAACAAAAATAGTTCCCTCAGCTTTCTGCTTTGCCGAAAATGTAGCCTAATCAGCCTAATTAACTGCAGGCTGTCTACTTTACTACTGTCTACTCTACAGCTGTGAAGCGTTTTGTTGATTAGGGCAGCTGTGAAGTGGAGTGATCTACACACAGTGAAGCGCCAGTGCATTATCATGAAATATTGGCACTGGTAGGATCCCTCTTGTCCAATCAAATTGCCTGGCCGGAACTAACTGTTCTAAATGCAACTATAGATTTGTCAGTTCTGCTTCTCTTGTATTTTATTTCGTTAATTAAACTCCCTCTTCTTCCTATAATCACATTCATGAATTGAAAAGACAGGCAGGTGATCGCTAATGTCGTTCGTTAATAATCCACTCATTGTTGTTTTCCATAATAGTTTGTGAATATATTGTTAATCAGAGTGGCACAGTGGGATGTTATCTGACACACACTGTGCATCTGGTTGTTGTGCATATATGTATGTTACATCTCCAATGCTCTGTGATGTCCATATGAAATAAACCTCACCTAACCGAACCTCTTCTGCTTGGTTTTGTGACTGTTGGGAAAAAGGCTCATACTGTACATTACTTCAATAATTCCATCTGTCATTTCACGTTTGTTGGGATTCAACAGGTCTATGTGGAAATCCCCACAAACCTCATTGACCTTTTGCTTTGTTATGGTAAACAACCTTTCCATATTTTCCGTGCAGGTTTCCATGTGAGATGCTGCTTCTCTAGACACACTGTGAGTGCTTCATAACTTCACAGAACACCTGAGGTTCCTAAGCCAGTGGTTCTCAAATGGGGGTCCGCGAAAAGTTTTCAAGTAATTTTTTTATTTTTTATTTTTTTTATTAAAATATAAAATGCTACATGTTACTTATTCCTTCTCAAACTACTTCCTACATGGTGCTAGTCTATCAAAATATCTTGGCTGTCATTGATTGTGTTGCATAGTGGTTTTCTTTTCTTTTTTTATATATAATTTATTAAGAGGAAAAAGAGGTGTACAGAGTTATGCAGGAAAGTACAAATCAAGGGGGTTGTCCCATATTTTCAAATTTACCCCCATTCCTCTCCTCCCCAACCCACCCCCATTGCCGAAGCACAAGCACAAAAAACATAGCATAGTGGTTTTCTGTACTGTTGACAAATTGTGATATTGTAAGTTGGATAAAACAAAAGTGTCTGCTAAATGACGTAATGTAATAAAAAAAAATTTTTTTTTTTTGCAAAATCTTCATAGTTCAACGAAAATAGTTTATGCTTTAAATCTAAAATCGTTCATGGATTACGTAAGGGATAATGTATATTGAGGCGGTGATTACGGGGGAAATAATGACCGACAGGTGGATTGAGCCCGACGCGCCAGCGGAGGGCTTAATCGTTCACCTGAAGGTCATTATTTCCCAGTAATCACCACCTCAATATACATTATCCCGCTTAGAACACGGCCTACAACTAAATCATTCAATAATCTGACAAAAATAATTATTCAAATAGATTTTTTAATAGCGTTTTCAACGACAAAGCGGTTTCATTCGTAATTGGCACACAAGACACCACAGCTGCAACTGGTTGGCCTAATTAGTAGTGGCTTGCTGACAAAAAGCTCTTATCAACTGATTAATCCAGGTGTGGCAGAGCAGCGGTCGGTTGTCGAGAAATAATGACCGGTGAATATTGTTGATTGACCAATCAGAATCGAGTATTCAAGAGAGCCGTGTTCTAAATTCTAATAACAAACCTATCAAATTAAAAGTCAAGCACGTTACCGTGGAAACAATTAAGCTTAGTCCAAAATCACAAATCAGAATGAGGGGGGTCCCCGGTATATTTTCTATCTTGTAAGGGGTCCTTGGCTGAAAAACATTTGAGAACCTGTGTCCTAAGCAACCGCCACTACGTTTGCCGCTACACAACTCTAAAATAACACAACGCTCCGTGCTTCAGCCATCATAGGCACACAGCATGGTAACTTGGTAACAGATCTCTCTCACATGCACACACACACGCACACGCACACACACACACACACACACACACACACACTAATCACAAAGTGACATCTCAAGTATCTGAAAGGAAACTGCTCACCCATAACAAGCTCCTGAGAATGGAGCGTGGAATGCCAAGATAAAAAAATAATAATAAAAAAGGCTAGGTACAGGTACTGTACACCTTACTATCAACAGAGAAGAAATGTGTTTGCAATATTCAGATGAGCAGAAACACAACATACACCAGGGGTGCCCACACTTTTTCAGCTTGGGAGCTACTTTTAACACATTGACTGCCAGCCGTTTTTTTTTGCTGTAGGTAGCTTCTGCCAAGCCGTTTTTTGAGGATTCTGGCTCATTTTACAAGAGCCGAGGATTCGTTTCAGCTTGGACTTTGTGAACATACAATATCTCAAAAGTACTAATAGAATGTGTACTTTCTCTGTCTAAAAGAGTTAGTTTGTAGAGTTAGTAGTTATGTAAGCATTAGCAGTTGAATACAGCATGGTTTTAGCGTCAGAAAAAATATTCAGAGATAAACGGCTTTTTGTGAAATTGGATAGAACAGTCACTTTAACCATTCATTTTTGGCTCTCTCTCTCTCTCTCTCTCCCTCCCCCTCTCGCTCTCTCTCTCTCTCTCCCTCCCTCTCGCTCTCCCTCCCTCTCTCTCTCTCTCTCTCTCTCCCTCCCTCTCGCTCTCCCTCCCTCTCTCTCTCTCTCCCTCCCTCCCTCTCGGGAGGGAGACGCACTAGGTTTAATCCTAGTGAGAGGGGGAGAGGGAGAGAGAGAGAGAGGGAGAGAGCGAGAGGGAGAGTTGCTTCAACTCCTCCCTCCGTGGGCCTTCTTCTTGGCTGCAGCGCCGTGTAACAAGCACTTTCCTACCTGTGCAAATTCACTTTCTCATACTCTCGACCTCTCAAATAAATTTCTGAATAGAAATTAAATTACTCTAAATTAGAGCGAAAAAGAAACAAAAAAGAATGGGTTGAAAATCCCATTCTAAAAGCCTTTTATGGCTGTTTCCAATTTGGTGCTATTTTGCAAGGCAAAATGGCCTGCTGCTTGTCACCAGCCTCACTGCCCCGCTGCCGCTGTGCCTGGCTGTGCCTGTCTGCGTGGCCGCTCCCCGAGGAAGCCCGGCTGGACTCGCCCGCCTCCCGGAGCCCTGGCCGAGAGCTCCGATGAAGCCCCTGCGACTCTGGTCATATTTACGCTGCGTGCCTCAAAGTGTGCTCCATCCGCAATCCACGATGCAAGTTTGCAATCCCGCACCGCCAGCAATCAACGCGAAAATGAAAGCGCCTCCGCCAATCCATTTTCATGAGAATGGAAATGGATCACACTGCTTTTTGCTTGCCTTCCTACTTCCTTGTCGCCACTTAGTGGGTCGGTGGAATGGGTTGTACACGTTGTACACGTCCAATACTTATATAAGATATGTAAAAGGGTTAGATGCACAACCCCCCGTTAAAAAAAAATAATCGATGCCAAGGACGTGTTTACACGTTGTTGGCAGTCAACAGCTGGATTCTGAAAACGTGTTTACACGTTGTTGGCAGTGAATGTGTTAAAATGACCAAGTCCAAGTGATCTACCAAACATATTTATTTATATATATATACACTGAGTGGAAAACAGTAAAACAGTGGAAAAACAGTAAAAAATATATTTTTTTTTTTTTCCCCCCCTCAATGCCATGCGATCGACCGGTCGATTGCGATCGACGTATTGGGCACCCCTGACATACACGGTAATATAAGACAACAAATTCATATATTCATATATTGGATCTACCTTGATTGTCTCTGCTTATGCACTGTATTGTATTATCAGTGCATTATTGCACAGTGTTGTCAGTGTCTTGTAGGGGCGATGTAATGTTCTCAGTGCCCTGTAGGGGAAATGTACTTTTCCTTGTTTTTTGCTCAAACCTGTTCGCTCCCGTAGCTATTGCAGCTGTCATGTTTATTATAATCTGTCATGTCGTCTGATGTTGTTTCTTGTTTACTGTGTAGTTGATGCCTGCTGCAAATCTAATTTCCTTCAGGATATCAATAGAACTGAACTGAACTGATAACCCATTGATACCTGATGCAGCATTTGTGTGTATATCCCTCATTTGTGTGTGTATCCCTTTAACTCATTGAGTGCCACGGACGTCGATCGACGTCAAAGTAAATAGTGACGTAGAGTGCCACGGACGTCGATCGACGTCAAATGCGTTTTTTGACGGTGGGACGTGGATCAAAGCCTCCTGGATCTCCTGTACAAATATTGTAGCTTTTGGAAGTGTATAACCTATTTTACAGACCCATTAGGTGGCGACAGTGCTCTCCAGATTAGAGGAAGGTCCGGAAAACTGCAGGAAAAACCCCCGTGATCAAAGAGAAACCACTCATGCTGCAGCAAGAGCCATATACAGTAGATGGCTCTGACTGCACTCTGACTGCAGCTGATGCTGGCTGCCAACAGCAGTCAATCCGCGCACACAACTGAGCTCCTCTGCCTCTGTCTGTCTGTCTGCATAGTTTCTTCACACGATTAGCCGCCAGAAAGGCAGCACCCGACGCCGAAGGGCCAAACCTTTCCCTCCAGTCCGGTTTGGCATTTCCTTGTCGCACTGGGAGCCGGCGCAAAAAAACGGAGCCCTCCGAAAATAGACTGGGTGCGTGTGGGGAGGAGTTTGCCGCTGAGGGGGGGAGAGGGGGGTGGGGCACGCATGCACCACACAACTATACCACGTCACTACATCAGAAAATATTATCTTCAGACTCAGAATGTGCTTGAAATGCTGCATTTCAGAAAAGGCGGAATAACTCAGCTTCTAATTTGAAAAGTGTCTTTCTGCTCAAAACAGCCTATCTTCTCCGGCTCATAACTAAAGAACGGAAAATGGGATCAATAAACTTTTTTTTGCAGATAGAAGAGAGTCTCCTCGTTCTTTGTGCGTGTTCGGTGTTTACATAGTAATATCACACAATATTCTGTGGGCCTCTAGAAATCACTGAAAACGCTCTGAAACTCTGGCACTGGGAGCATCCGTTCTCCAAAAGTGGCTGGCACTCAATGAGTTAAGACCGCGAACCACGTGACTTTACTTTTAGCCTAATGGCTAAAAGTAATATATTACCTGTAATGTGTTACTTTTGTAATGTGTCTACCCCAACACTGGTTACACAGTACATACAACAAGATATGTTTATCTGTTAGCATATGCTTTCATATCATAAAATACTTTGTCAGAGATAGTAATGACTTATATCCTTTATATCTTCCTCCATGAAACAGAGAGACACCAACAGACCAAAACGCCACCGCTCTCTGCAGTGTGGGACATCTTTGAGTCAGTCAGGTGACCTAAAAACACATCAACACATTCACACTGGAGAGAAGCCATTCTCCTGTGACCAATGTGGGAGCAGCTTCAGTCTCTCAAGTCACCTAAAAACACATCAACGCATTCACACTGGAGAGAAGCCATTCTCCTGTGACCAATGTGGGAGCAGCTTCAGTCAGTTAGCTAACCTAACAAGACATCAACGCATTCACACTGGAGAGAAGCCATTCTCCTGTGACCAATGTGGAAGCAGCTTCAGTGTCTCAAGTCACCTAAAAACACATCAACGCATTCACACTGGAGAGAAGCCATTCTCCTGTGACCAATGTGGAAGCAGCTTCAGTCAGTCAGGTGACCTAAAAACACATCAACGCATTCACACTGGAGAGAAGCCATTCTCCTGTGACCAATGTGGGAGGAGCTTCAGTCGCTCAAGTAACCTAAAAACACATCAACGCATTCACACTGGAGAGAAGCCATTCTCCTGTGACCAATGTGGGAGCAGCTTCAGTCAGTCAGGTGACCTAAAAACACATCAACGCATTCACACTGGAGAGAAGCCATTCTCCTGTGACCAATGTGGGAGGAGCTTCAGTGAGTCAGGTGCCCTAAAAACACATCAACGCATTCACACTGGAGAGAAGCCATACTGGTGTGAACTATGTCCGAGAAGGTTCAGTCAGTCAAGTCAACTAAAAAAACATCAACACATTCACACTGGAGAGAAGCCATTCTCCTGTGACCAATGTGAGGGCAGCTTCAGTCTCTCATATGACCTAGCAGTACATCAACAACACATTCACAGAAAGTGTTCAGGCTAGCCTCATGCATTCACACTGGAGAGAAGCCATAATGCTGTGACCAATGTGGGAGGAGCTTCAGTCAGTCAAGTTACCTAAAAAAACATCAACACATTCACACTGGAGAGAAGCCGTACTGGTGTGACCAATGTGGGAGGAGCTTCAGTCAGTCAAGTTACCTAAAAAAACTCAACGCATTCACACTGGAGAGAAGCCGTACTGGTGTGACGGGGTGTACGTTTTCCTCTCACCTGTGGTGCTATTTATCCACCTAGATTGTTTTGTGTTAGTTGCCTGAGTTTTGGAGATATCAGCCCTAAAGATTTCTGCCTTCTCTCAAATACAATGGAACTGGATGGCACTCGGCTTGTGGTGGTCGAAGTGACAAAAACATACATTTGAAAAACTCAACAGCAATGTCTCTTTCCAGAAATCATGACCAGGTTTCGCTGTCCCTACTAGTGCGTAAATATCGTTGTTGCTCTACTGTTTTAATGGACCGTTTTTCTCATATAAAGTGTTTAGGGATGCACCGATATGAACATTTTGGCCGATACCGATAACGGATATTGACATTGCTGTTATGGCCGCTAACCGATATTTACCGATGTCGATATGCTCTGTATACAAACACATTTCTATGATAATAACATTTTGTGAAAATTTGTGAAAATTTTGGCTACCGATAACCAATATTAACATTGCAACATCGGACCTATTTAACATGCCGATAATGACTGACATCGGCCGATACCGATACGATTGCCGATATATCGTGCATCCCTAAAAGTGTTGAATATGTCTAAAAATAAAGCATATTATCCTTTGTCAAAGTCAGATTCTTCACATACTCCATTCAAGTTATTTACGCAATATCACATGAGAGGGAGTGCTGTTGGCTAATATTGGCACTGCTGTGATTCGGTCGTAGGCACGAGGCCGCAGGCCGAGTGCCGAAGATAATCACAGCAGTGCCAATATTAGACAACAACAGCACAACCTCGAGTGTGATATTGCTTTTATACAACAGTTCTATTAAACAAAGCTGATTAAAAAAAAAAGACAAAAAGCTGAGAAAATATATGATTTCTCTATTTATTCCTCCGCCAACAAAAATAGTTCCCTCAGCTTTCTGCTTTGCCGAAAATGTAGCCTAATCAGCCTAATTAACTGCATGCTGTCTACTTTACTACGGTCTACTCTACAGCTGTGAAGCGTTTTGTTGATTAGGGCAGCTGTGAAGTGGAGTGATCTACACACAGTGAAGCGCCAGTGCATTATCATGAAATATTGGCACTGGTAGGATCTCTCTTGTCCAATCAAATTGCCTGGCCGGAACTAACTGTTCTAAATGCAACTATAGATTTGTCAGTTCTGCTTCTCTTGTATTTTATTTCCTTAATTAAACTCCCTCTTCTTCCTATAATCACATTGATGAATTGAAAAGACAGGCAGGTGATCGCTAATGTCGTCCGTTAATAATCCACTCAGTGTTGTTTTCCATAATGGTTTGTGAATATATTGTTCATCAGAGTGGCACAGTGGGATGTTATCTGACACACACTGTGCATCTGGTTGTTGTGCATATATGTATGTTACATCTCCAATGCTCTGTGATGTCCATATGAAATAAACCTCACCTAACCGAACCTCTTCTGCTTGGTTTTGTGACTGTTGGGAAAAAGGCTCCTACTGTACATTACTTCAATAATTCCATCTGTCATTTCACGTTTGTTGGGATTCAACAGGTCTATGTGGAAATCCCCACAAACCTCATTGACCTTTTGCTTTGTTATGGTAAACAACCTTTCCATATTTTCCGCGCCGGTTTCCATGTGAGATGCTGGTTCTCTAGACACACTGTGAGTGCTTCATAACTTCACAGAACACCTGAGGTTCCTAAGCTGGTTCTCTAGACACACTGTGAGTGCTTCATAACTTCACAGAACACCTGAGGTTCTCTAGACACACTGTGAGTGCTTCATAACTTCACAGAACACCTGAGGTTCCTAAGCAACCGCCACTATGTTTGCCGCTACACAACTCTAAAATAACACAACGCTCCGTGCTTCAGCCATCATAGGCACACAGCATGGTAACTTGGTAACAGATCTCTCACACACACACACACACACACGCACGCACGCACACACACACATATTCTCTCCCTCTCTGTAACACCACTAATCACAAAGTGACATCTCATTTATCTGAAAGGAAACTGCTCACCCATAACAAGCTCCTGAGAATCTCCATGTAGCGTGGAATGCCAAGATAAAAAAAATAAAAAAAACTAGAACGACCGCAACGCGGACTCATGCCTCCGCCATTAGTTCATTCTGGGGTCCAAATCGCCATTTGAGGCAAATTGGAAGAGATTCCGTCAAGGCGCTCCTGCGATGTTGCGTTACAGAGCTTGGAAATTGGGTGTGTGAGAGGTCACAGTGACCTTGAACTTTGACCACCAAAATGTAATCAGTTCATCCTTGAGTCCAAGTCGGTGTTTGAGACAAGTTTGATTAAATTCCGTCAAGGCATTCCTGAGATATCGCGTTAACAAGCTTGAAAATGGTGTTCGAGAGCTCACCTTGACCTTTGACCTTTTGACCACCAAAATCTAATCAGATCATCCTTGAGTCTAAGGCGATGTTTGAGGCAAATTTGATGAAATTCCGTCATGGCATTTGTGAGATATCGCGTATCACTAGATTTTCTTTTTGGCAGGACAATAGAGGTTAGGGTATAGGGACAGAGCACTCAAAAGAATATAGGGTTGAGAATGGTACTCTGCAGGGTAGTGTTTGTAGTCCAGTACTGTTCAACATTATGATTAATGACATTTTGGAGCATATTGAGGAAGGTATAGGGAAATCACTGTATGTGGATGATGGGACATTATGGATAAAGGGGGGGAATCTGAAATATATACAGAGGAAACTGCAGGCTGCAATTGAGATGGTGGAACAGTGGGCAAATAAGTGGGGGTTTCAATTATCAGTAGCAAAGACACAAGTAATATGTTTTTCTAAACGACCGAAAACAATATCCTTGAAACTATATGGGCACTTTAGAACAGGTTAGGGTGGTTAGATTCCTTGGAGTGTTATTTGATGAGAAGTTGACCTGGAAGCAGCACACTGACAAAGTAAAAGATAAATGTAAAAAGGTCAACAATCTATTAAGATGTTTGTCAGGACGAGACTGGGGAGCAACCAGAGCATCATTGTTTAATGTGTATCAGGCACTGATGAGAGCGTCTTTAGATTAAGGATGTATAGCGTATATGTCAGCAGCAATAAGCCACCTTAAAAAGCTGGACGTGCAGCAAACACAAGGACTTAGAGTATGTAGTGGAGGACTTAAGACATCCCCAGTAGCTGCAATTCAGGTGGAAATGGGGGAACAGCCATTGTGGATTCGAAGAATTAAACTTATGTTAGCTTATTGGATTAATTTGCAAGGTCATAACAGTTCTCATCCAACTAAGTTTATCCTACAGGATTGTTGGGAGCGTAACAAAAAAGATTTCATGAGTTTTGGATGGATAGGGAATATAATAGCGAAACGGTATGATCTAAAATAATATACAGTATAGTCCAACAGTTCCATCTTCAATTGTCCCACCCTGGGTATTTGTAAATCCATTAGTAGATTTAAGTATACAGCAACAATTGAGAGAGAAATCTAAGCATGCACACCCTGGGAATATAGCACAAAGTTATTGATCATCACTTTATAGACAAGTTGATGTTATTTACAGATGGTTCAAAAGACCCTGAAACTGGACGGACAGGAGAGGCAGTCTTTATTCCACAGTATAAGGTAGAGAGTAAGAAAAGGACTACAGATCATTTGTCAGTATACACAGTGGAGCTCATAGCTATTTTAACAGCTTTGCAATGGTTGGTAGACGATAGGAAAAACAATGCAGTAATTGCCTCTGACAGCTGGGCAGCTCTTGCGAGTATTAGTTCTTTGAAGTCATGTAGACAATATATTGTTTTTATGATTCATCGTCTTATATATGAACTGTATAAAAGGGATATGACTGTTGGGTTTGTTTGGGTTCCTGCCCATGTAGGGGTAGAGGGAAATGAGGATGTGGACATATTAGCAAAGCAATCACTTAAGTTAATAGATATGGATGTTCCAATAAGTAAAGCGGAGGTGTAAGTCAATTATTAAAATATATATGCAGAAAGTATGGCAAGAGCACTGGGATGTAAATGAAACAGGTAGGCATCTGTATCATATTCAGAAGAAGGTTGGAGTAGGAAGTAGGCTGGGCAGGCAGAGACAGTCATGACTCGTCTCAGAATAGGACACACTGGATTGCATAGAACACTTAATAAAATAGGAAAACACCCAACTGGCAAGTGTGCAAGTTGTAACCATCAGGAAACTGTTCAACATGTGTTGCTGCTGGAATGTGAGAGTTATGAAGAGGAGAGGAAGGTACTGAAATCAGCTTTACAGAAAGCTAAGCTAAACTTCACTGTAGGGACAGTACTAGGAAATGAATATACAATCAGTTAATAAAGTATTTGAAAGAAACTGGGTTAGTCGATAGGATTTAGATACCTTTTTTCTTTTAATATTTTCTGTCGATATCTAACGTTCCACACTCCAGTCCGGTAGGTGGCGGTAATGCACGTTTAAGCTGGTTGCCAACCGCCAATCAAATCCATAGAAGAAGAAGAAGAAGAAGGAGGAAGTGATCGGGACGGGAGAGCGAGAAAAAGAAAACATGAGATGCTGGTGAATTGCTAGTAGCAGATATTTAAGAAACTTTTAGAACACGTTTTTCCTCCTACAGTCTTATAGTTTACCAGTTTAGTGAGCTACTAATCGGAAGTGTAAACTGTGAGTGAGACTGGCGGATATATAGTAGACTTCGGCTAGAAGTTACTGAGAGTTATTCGCCAGTCAATGCACTGTTAGCAAGCTAGTTGGCTAAGCTAGCTAAAGACGTCTATCAGCGTGGAGCGCTCTGTTAACCCAGCAGACATACGCCGCTGCTACGCCTGCCTACAGAGGATCATCACGGACAGTCGGACACACCAGATAGCGGTTTGAGCCACCTGTGGATGCTCACACTTCCTCTGGCAACGTTGGATTTCGTGCTGACCAAGCAGCTTCGCCGAGAAGAGCCTGGTGACGCGAGGTTACCAAGCAGCTACCAGAAGCAACGCCTCTAACCTCTTCTGACTCTTCTGATCTCTAATGACTTCTTCACAAGAGGTGAGAACATTAGAATCTGTTGGTAATTTAATCTGTTAGCTCGTCTATTTATAGGATGTTGTGCTGTATGTCAATGATTACTAAGTATTCTCCCTCCCTCGCTAATTTTGCTAACATTAGCCTGTTAGCTTGGTTCTTCCTACATTTGATGAGATATTTCACAATGCAAAGCTGCTGCTGTTGTCCAGGTCTGGATCAAATAAAATAACATGCCATTTATTTTATGATGTGACATTTTCTGACATGTTACAGACAGTGTTGGGCAAGTTACATTCATACCTGAGTAGTACAGTACAGGTCATACACAGGCTGTAGGCCTAGTCTATTTCAACACACAGGCTGTAGGCCTAGTCTATTTCAACAACACACAGGCTGTAGGCCTAGTCTATTTCAACACACAGGCTGTAGGCCTAGTCTATTTCAACACACAGGCTGTAGGCCTAGTCTATTTCAACACACAGGCTGTAGGCCTAGTCTATTTCAACACACAGGCTGTAGGCCTAGTCTATTTCAACACACAGGCTGTAGGCCTAGTCTATTTCAACACACAGGCTGTAGGCCTAGTCTATTTCAACACACAGGCTGTAGGCCTAGTCTATTTAAACACACAGGCTGTAGGCCTAGTCTATTTCAACAACACACAGGCTGTAGGCCTAGTCTATTTAAACACACAGGCTGTAGGCCTAGTCTATTTAAACACACAGGCTGTAGGCCTAGTCTATTTAAACACACAGGCTGTAGGCCTAGTCTATTTCAACACACAGGCTGTAGGCCTAGTCTATTTCAACACAGTAGGCCTAGTCTATTTCAACACAGGAAACAAGGCTGGCTTCCTCTCCCTGACTCGTTCATCCATCAATGTGGACACAAATCAATTTCTACTTCCTACTTATAATTTCAGAAGGAAATATTGTACTTTCTACTCCACTACACTGATTTCACAGCTTTGTTATGATCATCATTGTGTTCCCTGTCTTACCAACCTGTTTACCAAACTGTTACCTGTTTGATTATGTCACAGCTGATTGGCAGGAAGAGATCTGGTGGAGGAAGAGAGCAAGAGACAAAGATGACTTCTTCACAAGAGGTGAGAACATTGGAATTAGGGATGGGCATTTTAAGCAATTTAAATACTCGAGTACTCTCCTTCTATTATGAGCGAGTGCTCGAGCACTCGCGGGGGGGGGGGGGGGGGGGGTCTGTGTGATTACTATGCTAATGACTGAGCAGGGGTTATCTGCTGGCTGTTCACTCATTGCGTTTGCATTTTTGCATGGAAAAAGCACTACCTGGAGCATTTTTTGTCAGGAGAGGAACTGACTGATATTGGGTGACGCTAAGCTAACATCTAAAGCCTACCTCAGACAGTAGCCTATCTCTGATGGTTGGATGGATGGCATTAGCGCTTTGGAGTAGACACGTTGTGAAACAAGCGAAGGCATTTCCATGTCCATTGTCCAGCAATGTCAGGTTATTGTCCAGTATCATCCATTTTACTTTATGATCACTGTTACATTAACGTAAATCCACGGATTACAAGGTCCGGTGTTCTGCCAAAAAGTGAAAACTGACCAGTGTGATTAACGTTACAGCTGCAGCTGAATAGTGATCACCATGAAGCGATTGTCTCCCAAAAAGTGATTCTTTCTCCACATTTTTGTGACTAACGTTATGGGAAACGACAGTGTAGTCAGTAAACTAGTGCAATGTTTTGAATGAGTTTTATCGGGCGTGCGCTATGAAGAAGCGTGCGTATCATTCGGGAGAATATTTCCAGCCACCATTTTCGGGATGAGCTGGAAAACTTCCGGTTAAAACTTTCAAAATAATGTTACGTAAACAAAAGTAAATAGCTTATTGATGCACGTTGGAGGAGAAAAAGTATTTCAACGAATGAAGCAGCAAACCTTGTATCAAAATACTCGTGATGTTATATGGCGTGAAACTGTGGCTGTAACGCATTACTCAAAATAAATAAGGTTACGTTACAATAAGCGTTTTATTTTGAAAGCAACAAAGCGGATGACGTACTTGTACATTCTGGCTGACTTGACGCCCGTGCAGTTCATGCTGCCAGATCCACATGACGATGCGTGCGTAGATCTTAGACCATTTTTAAAGGGGTGGGGAGTGGGGCGAGTACCCGAACAGCAGAAACGTTACTCGAATACTGACGTTATGAACGAGTGCTCGAGTACCCGAGTACTCGCACCCATCCCTAATTGGAATCTGTTGGTAAATTTAATCTGTTAGCTCGCTGTTAGCACGATGTTGTACTGTATGTCACAATGATTACTAAGTATTCTCTCTCCCTCGCTAACTTTGCTAACATTAGCCTGTTAGCTTGGTTCTTCCTACGATGAGATATTTCACAATGCAAAGCTGCTGCTGTTGTCCAGGTCTGGATGAAATAAAATAACGTGTTATTTATTTTATGATGTGCAATTTTCTGATATGTTACAAACAGTGTTGGGCAAGTTACATTCAAAATGTACCTACTAGTTATTTTCTTTTGAAAGTAATAAGTTACTTTACAATATTATTGTCTGTGTAGAGTAACTTGTTACTTATCACACTACTTTTGCGTTGCTTTCACCAAAATAACCGCAGAACGACACCACCGTCCCAAAAAAGATTTTCAACCGCCCTAAAGTCAGTGTAAACCATCCACAGTTCTAAATGTTATCCTTTTACTTTGTTATTGTCATCTATAGTGGTTATCTGCATAAAAAAACACAATTTGATTAGGAAATGATTATATATTTAAGGGCATATTTAAATAAATTATTTATTTAAATATGTGCTTTGATCAAAATAAAAAATTAAGTCTTGGTCCAAGACTTAATTAATTAAAACTACTAATGCCAAGTAGGGCTGTGAATCTTCACTGGCCTCACGATTCGATTCGATTACGATTCATCTGTCAACGATTCAATTCGATTAAACGATACATCACGATGCATCACGATGCATTGCGATGCATCTAAAATCGATGCATCACTTTTTCCGCAATACATGATTTATTTTTTCTCACTTTCTTTTTTCTCACTGTGTGGCTACTTTTAAAATAAAAGTGCATTTGGAATTGCATTGTATTATGATCCATAATTAAAATAAACAACTGCATGTACTTACATTCTATTTTATTTGATTATAATTTTTTTTTTTTTTTTTTTTTTTTATAATCGATTTTTGATATTTGTTAATCGATGCAGAATCGTGCACGTCCGCATCGCGATGCATCTTATAATCGATTATTTTTGACACCCCTGCAAGACTCTTGGCATTAGTAGTTTTAATTATTATAAGCTGCTTAGAACTATAGTGTAGGAAGTTACAGTAAACAGGGCATAATTCCCTCTAATATTTTTGTGTGAAGTCATAACGTTATAATTGACCTTCAACCAATACTTGACTTTACTGAGTAGATGAATGCATCATAATGTAACTCAATGCACCCTAACGAGGAGCTGACAGCAGCTCAGTTTCAAGTTGTTGACATTACTTGACATAGTACAGTAACTGGTATAATTTCCTAATGGCTAAAAGTAATATATTACCTGTAATGTGTTACTTTTGTAATGTGTCTCCCCCAACACTGGTTACACAGTACATACAACAAGATATGTTTATCTGTTAGCATATGCTTTCATATCATAAAATACTTTGTCAGAGATAGTAATGACTTATATCCTTTATATCTTCCTCCATGAAACAGAGAGACACCAACAGACCAAAACGCCACCGCTCTCTGCAGTGTGGGACATCTTTCAGTCAGTCAGGTGACCTAAAAACACATCAACGCATTCACACTGGAGAGAAGCCATTCTCCTGTGACCAATGTGGGAGGAGCTTCAGTCAGTCAAGTCACCTAAAAATACATCAACGCATTCACACTGGAGAGAAGCCATTCTCCTGTGACCAATGTGGGAGGAGCTTCAGTCACTCAAGTGCCCTAAAAAGACATCAACGCATTCACACTGGAGAGAAGCCATTCTCCTGTGACCAATGTGGGAGAAGCTTCAGTCTGTCGGGTGACCTAAAAATACATCAACGCATTCACACTGGAGAGAAGCCATTCTCCTGTGACCAATGTGGGAGGAGCTTCAGTCACTCAAGTGCCCTAAAAAGACATCAACGCATTCACACTGGAGAGAAGCCATTCTCCTGTGACCAATGTGGGAGGAGCTTCAGTCTCTCAAGTCACCTAAAAACACATCAACGCATTCACACTGGAGAGAAGCCATTCTCCTGTGACCAATGTGGGAGGAGCTTCAGTCACTCAAGTGCCCTAAAAACACATCAACGCATTCACACTGGAAAGAAGCCGTACTCCTGCGACCAATGTGGAAGCAGCTTCAGTGTGTTAGCTAACCTAACAACACATCAACTCATTCACACTGGAGAGAAGCCATTCTCCTGTGACCAATGTGGAAGCAGCTTCAGTCGGTCAGGTGCCCTAAAAACACATCAACGCATTCACACTGGAGAGAAGCCATTCTCCTGTGACCAATGTGAAAGCAGCTTCAGTCTCTCAAGTAACCTAAAAACACATCAACGCATTCACACTGGAGAGAAGCCATACTGGTGTGAACTATGTCCGAGAAGGTTCAGTGAGTCAAGTAAGCTAACAAGACATCAACGCATTCACACTGGAGAGAAGCCATACTGGTGTGAACTATGTCCGAGAAGGTTCAGTGAGTCAAGTAAGCTAACAAAACATCAACACATTCACAATGGAGAGAAGCCGTACTCCTGTGACCAATGTGAGGGCAGCTTCAGTCTCTCAAGTGACCTAGCAGCACATCAACAACACATTCACAGAAAGTGTTCGGGCTAGCCTCACACATTCACACTGGAGAGAAGCCATTCTCCTGTGACCAATGTGCAAGCAGCTTCAGTCACTCAAGTCACCTAAAAACTCAACGCATTCACACTGGAGAGAAGCCGTACTGGTGTGACGGGGTGTACGTTTTCCTCTCACCTGTGGTGCTATTTATCCACCTAGATTGTTTTGTGTTAGTTGCCTGAGTTTTGGAGATATCAGCCCTAAAGATTTCTGCCTTCTCTCAAATACAATGGAACTGGATGGCACTCAGCTTGTGGTGGTCGAAGTGACAAAAACATACATTTGAAAAACTCAACAGCAATATGTCTCTTTCCAGAAATCATGACCAGGTTTCGCTGTCCCTACTAGTGCGTAAATATCGTTGTTGCTCTACTGTTTTAATGGACCGTTTTTCTCATATAAAGTGTTTAGGGATGCACCGATATGAACATTTTGGCCGATACCGATAACGGATATTGACATTGCTGTTATGGCCGCTAACCGACATTTACCAATGTCGATATGCTCTGTATACAAACACATTTCTATGATAATAACATTTTGTGAAAATTTTGGCTACCGATAACCAATATTAACATTGCAACATCGGACCTATTTAACATGCCGATAATGACTGACATCGGCCGATACCGATACGATTGCCGATATATCGTGCATCCCTAAAAGTGTTGAATATGTCTAAAAATAAAGCATATTATCCTTTGTCAAAGTCAGATTCTTCACATACTCCATTCAAGTTATTTAAGCAATATCACACGAGAGGGAGTGCTGTTGTTGGCTAATATTGGCACTGCGATGATTCGGTCGTAGGCACGAGGCCGCAGGCCGAGTGCCTAAGATAATCACAGCAGTGCCAATATTAGACAACACAACCTCGAGTGTGATATTGCTTTTATACAACAGTTCTATTAAACAAAGCTGATTAAAAAAAAATGACAAAAAGCTGAGAAAATATATGATTTCTCTATTTATTCCTCCGCCAACAAAAATAGTTCCCTCAGCTTTCTGCTTTGCCGAAAATGTAGCCTAATCAGCCTAATTAACTGCAGGCTGTCTACTTTACTACGGTCTACTCTACAGCTGTGAAGCGTTTTGTTGATTAGGGCAGCTGTGAAGTGGCGTGATCTACACACAGTGAAGCGCCAGTGCATTATCATGAAATATTGGCACTGGTAGGATCCCTCTTGTCCAATCAAATTGCCTGGCCGGAACTAACTGTTCTAAATGCAACTATAGATTTGTCAGTTCTGCTTCTCTTGTATTTTATTTCCTTAATTAAACTCCCTCTTCTTCCTATAATCACATTGATGAATTGAAAAGACAGGCAGGTGATCACTAATGTTGTTCGTTAATAATCCACTCAGTGTTGTTTTCCATAATGGTTTGTGAATATATTGTTCATCAGAGTGGCACAGTGGGATGTTATCTGACACACACTGTGCATCTGGTTGTTGTGCATATATGTATGTTACATCTCCAATGCTCTGTGATGTCCATATGAAATAAACCTCACCTAACCGAACCTCTTCTGCTTGGTTTTGTGACTGTTGGGAAAAAGGCTCATACTGTACATTACTTCAATAATTCCATCTGTCATTTTACGTTTGTTGGGATTCAACAGGTCTATGTGGAAATCCCCACAAACGTCATTGACCTTTTGCTTTGTTATGGTAAACAACCTTTCCATATTTTCCGCGCAGGTTTCCATGTGAGATGCTGGTTCTCTAGACACACTGTGAGTGCTTCATAACTTCACAGAACACCTGAGGTTCTCTAGACACACTGTGAGTGCTTCATAACTTCACAGAACACCTGAGGTTCCTAAGCAACCGCCATTACGTTTGCCGCTACACAACTCTAAAATAACACAACGCTCCGTGCTTCAGCCATCATAGGCACACAGCATGGTAACTTGGTAACAGATCTCTCTCACACGCACACACACGCGCACGCACATATTCTCTCCCTCTCTGTAACACCACTAATCACAAAGTGACATCTCATGTATCTGAAAGGAAACTGCTCACCCATAACAAGCTCCTGAGAATCTCCATGGAGCGTGGAATGCCAAGATAAAAAAAAAAAAAAAAAATAGAACGACCGCAACGCGGACTTATGCCTCCGCCATTAGTTCATCCTTGAGTCCAAGTCGGTGTTTGAGACAAGTTTGATTAAATTCCGTCAAGGCATTCCTGAGATATCGCGTTAACAAGCTTGAAAATGGTGTTCGAGAGCTCACCTTGACCTTTGACCTTTTGACCACCAAAATCGAATCAGATCATCCTTGAGTCTAAGGCGATGTTTGAGGCAAATTTGATGAAATTCCGTCAAGGCATTCGTGAGATATCACGTATCACTAGATTTTCTTTTTGGCAGGACAATAGAGGTTAGGGTATAGGGACAGAGCACTCAAAAAAATATAGGGTTGAGAATGGTACTCTGCAGGGTAGTGTTTGTAGTCCAGTACTGTTCAACATTATGATTAATGACATTTTGGAGCATATTGAGGAAGGTATAGGGAAATCACTGTATGTGGATGATGAGACATTATGGATAAAGGGGGGGAATCTGAAATATAGACAGAGGAAACTGCAGGCTGCAATTGAGATGGTGGAACAGTGGGCAAATAAGTGGTGGTTTAAATTATCAGTACCAAAGACACAAGTAATATGTTTTTCTAAACGACCGAAAACAATATCCTTGAAACTATATGGGCACTTTAGAACAGGTTAGGGTGATTAGATTCCTTGGAGTGTTATTTGATGAGAAGTTGACCTGGAAGCAGCACACTGACAAAGTAAAAGATAAATGTAAAAAGGTCAACAATCTATTAAGATGTTTGTCAGGACGAGACTGGGGAGCAACCAGAGCATCATTGTTTAATGTGTATCAGGCACTGATGAGAGCGTCTTTAGATTATGGATGTATAGCGTATATGTCAGCAGCAATAAGCCACCTTAAAAAGCTGGACGTGCAGCAAACACAAGGACTTAGAGTATGTAGTGGAGGACTTAAGACACCCCCATTAGCTGCAATTCAGGTGGAAATGGGGGAACAGCCATGGATTCGAAGAATTAAACTTATGTTAGCTTATTGGATTAATTTGCAAGGTCATAACAGTTCTCATCCAACTAAGTTTATCCTACAGGATTGTTGGGAGCGTAACAAAAAAGATTTCATGAGTTTTGGATGGATAGGGAATATAATAGCGAAACGGTATGATCTAAAATAATATACAGTATAGTCCAACAGTTCCATCTTCAATTGTCCCACCCTGGGTATTTGTAAATCCATTAGTAGATTTAAGTATACAGCAACAATTGAGAGAGAAATCTAAGCATGCACACCCTGGGAATATAGCACAAAGTTACATTGATCATCACTTTAT
The DNA here is from genome assembly GCF_964638095.1 of Poromitra crassiceps. Classification (NCBI taxonomy): domain Eukaryota; kingdom Metazoa; phylum Chordata; class Actinopteri; order Beryciformes; family Melamphaidae; genus Poromitra; species Poromitra crassiceps. Next base: position 4,743,281 of record NC_139637.1, on the reverse strand, counting down.
AGACAAGTTGATGTTATTTACAGATGGTTCAAAAGACCCTGAAACTGGACGGACAGGAGAGGCAGTCTTTATCCCACAGTATAAGGTAGAGATTAAGAAAAGGACTACAGATCATTTGTCAGTATACACAGTGGAGCTCATAGCTATTTTAACAGCTTTGCAATGGTTGGTAGACGATAGGAAAAACAATGCAGTAATTGCCTCTGACAGCTGGGCAGCTCTTGCGAGTATTAGTTCTTTGAAGTCATGTAGACAAGATATTGTTTTTATGATTCATCATCTTATATATGAACTGTATAAAAGGGATATGACTGTTGGGTTTGTTTGGGTTCCTGCATATGTAGGAGTAGAGGGAAATGAGGATGTGGACATATTAGCAAAGCAATCACTTAAGTTAATAGATATGGATGTTCCAATAAGTAAAGCGGAGGGTAAGTCAATTATTAAAATATATATGCAGAAAGTATGGCAAGAGCACTGGGATGTAAATGAAACAGGTAGGCATCTGTATCATATTCAGAAGAAGGTTGGAGTAGGAAGTAGGCTGGGCAGGAAGAGACAGTCATGACTCGTCTCAGAATAGGACACACTGGATTGCATAGAACACTTAATAAAATAGGAAAACACCCAACTGTCAAGTGTGCAAGTTGTAACCATCAGGAAACTGTTCAACATGTGTTGCTGGAATGTGAGAGTTATGAAGAGGAGAGGAAGGTACTGAAATCAGCTTTACAGAAAGCTAAGCTAAACTTCACTGTAGGGACAGTACTAGGAAAAGCAGTAAGATGAATATACAATCAGTTAATAAAGTATTTGAAAGAAACTGGGTTAGTCGATAGGATTTAGATACCTTTTTTCTTTTAATATTTTCTGTCGATATCTAACGTTCCACACTCCAGTCCGGTAGGTGGCGGTAATGCACGTTTAAGCTGGTTGCCAACCGCCAATCAAATCCATAGAAGTAGAAGAAGAAGAAGGAGGAAGTGATCGGGACGGGAGAGCGAGCGAGCGAGCGAGAAGCAGAAGAAAACGAGATGCTGGTGAATTGCTAGTAGCAGATATTTAAGAAACTTTTAGAACACGTTTTTCCTCCTACAGTCTTATAGTTTACCAGTTTAGTGAGCTACTAATCGGAAGTGTAAACTGTAAGTGAGACTGGCGGATATATAGTAGACTTCGGCTAGAAGTTACTGAGAGTTATTCTCCAGTCAATGCACTGTTAGCAAGCTAGTTGGCTAAGCTAGCTAAAGACGTCTATCAGCGTGGAGCGCTCTGTTAACCCAGCAGACATACGCCGCTGCTACGCCTGCCTACTGAGGATCATCACGGACAGTCGGACACACCAGATAGCGGTTTGAGCCACCTGTGGATGCTCAAACTTCCTCTGGCAACGTTGGATTTCGTGCTGACCAAGCAGCTTCGCCGAGAAGAGCCTGGTGACGCGAGGTTACCAAGCAGCTACCAGAAGCAACGCCTCTAACCTCTTCTGACTCTTCTTATCTCTAATGACTTCTTCACAAGAGGTGAGAACATTAGAATCTGTTGGTCAATTTAATCTGTTAGCTCGCCTATTTATAGGATGTTGTGCTGTATGTCACAATGATTGCTAAGTATTCTATTCTAGTGTATTTCAACACACAGGCTGTAGGCCTAGTCCATGGGCACTCAATTAAAATTCAAAGAGGTCCAGATAGAGAAAATGTCCTCAAGCGAAGGTCCGGAACATTGAGCTTGCGTTATGATTCAGTGGCATTGAACTTAGGCTACTTCAATGATTGCAGTAGCCTAATGGTACAATGTCCGTATGTAGTCAACGACTGACTGTTAAAATAAACATCAACAATGTTTATTTACAGTTTTCATATTTAACTGGATTTAAATAACTAGCCTACACTAATAATAAATACATGTTCTTTTCTCATTTCAAGTAAAATAATGGCTGCATTTAGAAATGGCACAACAGAGTGCTTTGGAATGTACATCTTAAAATAAAGTGCTTTAATTTTAGAAAAATAACTTCCTCCTTTTCTTCCTTTTCTTAACTCCATTTCACATTTTATCAGTCAGGCTCTCAGCCAACAAACCTCCTTTTCCCTTGATAGAAGTGAGCTCCCACTCTGTCTGTCTGTCTGTTTGTCTGTCTGTCTTTCTATCTATTGGTCGCTCGCAATGCAAACTTCGCATGTCGTTGGGCAGTGCATGTGTATGTGTCCTCAGTCTGGATTTGAGTGTGTGTGTGTGTTTGCTCATGTGTGGCGCTTCCATATAGACAGCTGGTCAGGATCCCATCACACTTCACGAGACGGACTGGTTTTGAACTGCTCGTCAGGTCAGACCAATGAATGAACATGAGTCTGCCTGCTCTGGATTCAAACTTAAGCTTTGTTTTTGCGGTCTACACGTTTCTTTTGAGCACGCAATGTGAAAGTACTTCTATCTCTCGCATTTCTCCGAGTCTCGCCTCTCCTCCGTCTGTCCGTGTGTCAACTCTCCCGCAGCAGCAGGCAGAATCGATTCGCTTGTTGATTGGCTGAGTAGCATCACGTGTGATGATTTACAACGCATGCATTGGTCTGTGAGCTTCCTGACAGATAAACCAGTAGTACCGTAAAGGATAGAAAAGCATGTGCCGGTTAAAATAGAAACGCTCCGTGAAAATGTAACTATTCAATGATTTGTAGGTTATAGGGCTCGGTCCGGATAGGACGGCGTCTGGGTCCGGATGCGGACCGGAGTCCGGACTTTGATGATCGCTGGCCTAGTCTATTTCAACACAGGAAATAAGTCATATAGGGCTGGCTTCCTCCTGGCTCTTCCTGACTGGTTCCTCTGCGGCTGCCCTGGGCCTAACATTAACCTGGGCATGAATGTGGACACAAGTCAATTTATACTTCCTACTTATAATTTCAGAAGGAAATATTTATACTTTCTACTCCACTACACTGATTTCACAGCATTGTTATGATCATCATTGTGTTCCCTGCAGTGGCGTGCCTGACCAAGTTGGTGCCCTAGGCAAGATTTTTGCTGGTGCCCCCCCTCCCCCAAAGAAAAATTATAAAAATTATATTACAGCTAATTCCACCACTGCAGTGCAGGCTCAGAATCGCCCTCGCCCAGTGGTGCTGGAAGTACTTCTAGGTAGGGGGTGCTGTAAGGAAGGGACTCTCGGTGCTGCCCGTGAGGGCAGCGGCGAAGAAAATTAGACGTTTTTTGGACTTTCATCCATATTTAGAAGAATATTTAATTTTAAATTAACATTAGAATTATACTGTTGTGATGTCATTATTCAGTATCTTCTCCTTTTCTCACTCACTTTCATGTAAGCACCTGCTCTCCCTTTAGTCGTTTTACACTACAACAGACAGCAACACAGGCATAAACACTGAACTTATTATTATTATTATGGAAAACCAGATTATGATGAAAATCAAACACTTTTGAAGAGAGAGCATATGAAATAAGATTAGAGCTGGGAAGCACAAACTGTTTTTTAATGCATCTTGTTGGTGGTATAAACACAAGACAGCCAAATCCAACAATTTCGAAAATCCCATTTCTTGCCACCAGGGGGTGCTGCAGCACCGACAGCACCCACCTTCCAGCTCCCTTCCCCCACTCTGGGAAAAAGCTCCGAGCAGGTAGAAGGGGGTTTGGCCGCACAGGGGGTGGGGTGGTATGGATTAGGGACCATGGTGAAAGTGCTGCAGCCCAGGCAGCCAGAAAGCCAGAATTAGAAAAATGATTTCACTATTATTTAAAGACTTAAGATGTTGTTCTGCTTATTTTTGTCTACTATTGTAAAATAATAGTAGGCCTATTATCATGAAAAAGTATATATATTTTTTAACCCTCTCTGGCGCCCCTAACGGCTCAAGCGCCCCTAGCATTTGCCTAGTTCGCCTAATGGACGGCACGCCACTGGTTTCCTGTCTTACCAACAGTCTCTGTTTGATTATGTCACAGCTGATTGGCAGGAAGAGATCTGGTGGAGGAAGAGAGCAAGAGACAAAGATGACTTCTTCACAAGAGGTGAGAACATTAGAATCTGTTGGTACATTTAATCTGTTACCTCATCTATTTATAGCATGTTGTGCTGTATGTCACAATGATTACTAAGTATTCTCTCTCCCTCACTAACTTTGCTAACATTAGCCTGTTAGCTTGGTTCTTCCTACATTTATGATGAGATATTTCACAATTAGGGCTGGGCATTGGTTCAAATTTCAAGAATCGATTCGATTCCGATTCACAAGATTCTGAATCGATTAATCCCGATTTCTATTCCGATTTGATTAATTTCAATATTGATTTGGTTAGTGATACCATAGACATGTTTTTTTTTAGCTGTAACCTGAATTACATGACTGTCCAGTTATGTAACACAGGGGTTCCCAACCTTTTTTGTGCCAAGGACCGGTAGATACATGGGAAAAAAAGTTGCGGACCGATTGTCAATTTTAATGGTTTTAGTTACACATATATTTACCTAACCTGACGCTGCCAGATGGACGGTATAGCTCCACATACATTTCACTAAACCAGTCGATCTGGGAATGGAGTAACCAGACCCGCTGACGGAGGCGGGCACTTTTTCCAAGCTACTTGGCAGGTGATTGGATGACCCATCTGTCTATCACCGCTGGTGGGTGTTAACTTCAACCAATCAGATCGCCGAAGGTGCTTGTGGCTGATCTCCGTGGTATTCATTGATTGAGTCCTCACGGTCGTAAAGTCACCTTCGAAGCATTTAGTTAGATTATAACGAACTAGTTGTGTGGCTTAGCCTTCCCAAATGTTGAGGGTCGTTTTTTAGAATTTAATACATAGAATTGGGAACGTTACATTCAATTTCATTCAGACTGCCTGCCACTTCCGCGGCGGCAGCCATGTTGACGAGTGAAAAGAACTACAAAGACCATGTACCCACTACTTGCCCAGACGAGCCTGAGCCCGCCTACGGCTGCCGCTGATTCGTCGGGCCGGCATGGTTCGACCAATCATCTTAACTGCCTGTGCATGACAAGATGGGTACGTCGAGAGAATCTCTTTTGATCTCGCGAGGTTATCCATCTTGCAAGCAAGGTTAATATTTACCCACCAGGTGGTGAAAAAGGGAAAATAACAGCCTTTTCATCTGTCAATAAAGACACTTTCACAATTATGCACAGTGATTTGATTTCAGCCTATATAATTTCTAAAAGTAATAATGATCAAACATTTCCATTTATGTAGCCTACACTATTTATGTTTTTGTTTCAACTACAAACATAAATAAATGTCAACTTGAAACTATGTTTCAACTACCACACACAGCCTATAATATTATAGCCTATGTTTATTAAAAAATAAAATAAACGATCTCTTTGGACATATGAATCGATATAAAAGGATTAAAATAAAAATCTATTTTTTTAACCCAGCCCTATTCACAATGCAAAGCTGCTGCTGTTGTCCAGGTCTGGATGAAATAAAATAACGTGACATTTATTTTATGATGTGACATTTTATGATGACACCACCGTCCCGAAGAAAAGAATGTCAACCGCCCTAAAGTCAATGTAAACTGTCCACAGTTCTAAATGTTATCCTTTTACTTTGTTATTGTCATCTATAGTGGTTATTTGCATCAAAAACACAATTTGATTAGGAAATTAAAATTAATTAATTAAAAATTATATCTTTTGATTTAAATATGTGCTTTGATAAAAAATAAAGTCTTGGCATTAGTAGTTTTACTTATTATAAGCTGCTTAGAACTATAGTGTAGGAAGTTACAGTAAACAGGGCATAATTCCCTCTAATATTTTTGTGTGAAGTCATAACGTTATAATTGACCTTCAACCAATACTTGACTTTACTGAGTAGATGAATGCATCATAATGTAACTCAATGCACCCTAACGAGGAGCTGACAGCAGCTCAGTTTCAAGTTGTTACTCACATTACTTGACACAGTACAGTAACTGGTATAATATTACCAAAATCCTATTGGCGTTATATTACTGTGTTACTGCTAAAAGTAATATATTACCTGTAATGTTTTACTTTTGTAATGTGTTTCCCCCAACACTGGTTACACAGTACATACAACAAGATATGTTTATCTGTTAGCATATGCTTTCATATCATAAAATACTTTGTCAGAGATAGTAATGACTTATATCCTTTATATCTTCCTCCATGAAACAGAGAGACACCAACAGACCAAAACGCCACCGCTCTCTGCAGTGTGGGACATCTTTCAGTCAGTCAGGTGACCTAAAAACACATCAACGCATTCACACTGGAGAGAAGCCATTCTCCTGTGACCAATGTGGGAGGAGCTTCAGTCAGTCAAGAGCCCTAAAAATACATCAACGCATTCATACTGGAGAGAAGCCATTCTCCTGTGACCAATGTGGGAGGAGCTTCAGTCAGTCAGGTGACCTAAAAAGACATCAACGCATTCACACTGGAGAGAAGCCATTCTCCTGTGACCAATGTGAAAGCAGCTTCAGTCTCTCAAGTCACCTAAAAACACATCAACGCATTCACACTGGAGAGAAGCCATTCACCTGTGACCAATGTGGGAGCAGCTTCAGTCTCTCAAGTAACCTAAAAAGACATCAACGCATTCACACTGGAGAGAAGCCATTCTCCTGTGACCAATGTGGAAGCAGCTTCAGTCACTCAAATGTCCTAAAAACACATCAACGCATTCACACTGGAGAGAAGCCATTCTCCTGTGACCAATGTGGAAGCAGCTTCAGTCACTCAAATGTCCTAAAAACACATCAACGCATTCACACTGGAGAGAAGCCATTCTCCTGTGACCAATGTGGAAGCAGCTTCAGTCAGTCAGGTGCCCTAAAAACACATCAACGCATTCACACTGGAGAGAAGCCATACTGGTGTGACCAATGTGGAAGCAGCTTCAGTCGGTCAGGTGACCTAAAAACACATCAACGCATTCACACTGGAGAGAAGCCATTCTCCTGTGACCAATGTGGAAGCAGCTTCAGTCAGTCAGGTGACCTAAAAACACATCAGCGCATTCACACTGGAGAGAAGCCATTCTCCTGTGACCAATGTGGAAGCAGCTTCAGTCAGTTAACTAACCTAACAACACATCAACGCATTCACACTGGAGAGAAGCCATTCTCCTGTGACCAATGTGGGAGGAGCTTCAGTAAGTCAAGTGACCTAAAAATACATAAACGCATTCACACTGGAGAGAAGCCGTACTGGTGTGACCAATGTGGGAGGAGCTTCAGTCGCTCAAGTGCCCTAAAAACACATCAGCGCATTCACACTGGAGAGAAGCCATACTGGTGTGAACTATGTCCGAGAAGGTTCAGTGAGTCAAGTCAACTAACAAAACATCAAAACATTCACACTGGAGAGAAGCCGTACTCCTGTGACCAATGTGTGGGCAGCTTCAGTCTCTCAAGTGACCTAGCAGCACATCAACAACACATTCACAGAAAGTGTTCAGGCTAGCCTCACGCATTCACACTGGAGAGAAGCCATAATGCTGTGACGGGGTGTAAGACAAACTCCACTTAAAGGGACAGCTCACCCTAAAATTCAAAATACATATTTTTCCTCTCACCTGTGGTGCTATTTATCCACCTAGATTGTTTTGTGTTAGTTGTCTGAGTTTTGGAGATATCAGCCCTAAAGATTTCTGCCTTCTCTCAAATACAATGGAACTGGATGGCACTCAGCTTGTGGTGGTCGAAGTGACATAAACATACATTTGAAAAAACTCATCAGCAATGTCTCTTTCCAGAAATCATGACCCGGTTATTCAAGATAATGCACAAACCTTGTTGTGAGCAGTTTCATGTAGGAACTATTTTCTTTAGACCGAACTACACCTGCTAGCTGCTAGCTAGTTCCTACATGAGACTGCTCACAACAAGGTCTGTGTTATCTTGGGTAACCGGGTCATGTACTGTTCATGATTGATGTTATTAATTACTCTGCACAAACAGATAAGAAGAGAGAGAAGATCAAAATAATAGTGAAATCAGCAGAGAGATACCTGGGAATCAAGGGTCTTGTATGTGATGAAATTGAGAAGACACTGAATGGAGGAAGGCATGGGTCACAATCATTGTCATCACAACCTCTCTCATCATGTGGTGGGTAGCATCATGTTCTTAGCTAGACTGCAGTGGAATGCAAGAAGCGTTATTGCTAATGGGTACGAATTTAAAAAATGTGTTGCAGATTTACAAGATAAACCTAATATGTATACAGGAGACGTGGCTGAGATCACAGTGGGATTTTGTAATACAGGATTATGTAGCTATTCAGAATGATAGGAAGACTGGGAATGGTGGTAGGGTGGCTACATTTGTGAGGAAGGGGACTAGATTTAAAGTAATTAACGTAGGGAAAGAATATGAGTCAATAGTGGTTAAGATATGGACAGAGAAAGATGAGGTTGTTATAGTGAATTATTATAATCCATGTAAAAGATTTGTGCCACGATACATTAGATTAGATTCAGGATCAAATGATCTGGTGTGGGGATTTTAATTCACACACTGCAATGTGGGGAGGTGAGACAACAGATGCACATGGTTCAATTTAGGGATGGGGCCGATCCGATCCAATATAGGTATCTAATTCACGGATCGGATCGGAATCTGATTTCTTTTCTTTTTTTTCTTCTGTTTTGCAATTCCAGCACGGGCGGCACAGGGGGCGCTGGCCGTAATTTGCCCATGTATAATAGTATCCTTCTTTGCCTTGTATATTTTCTTAATTTTGTCTGCTTTTTGCAAGCTATATTTAAAAAAAAAATCTTTAATTGGCCAACTCTTTGCCTATACTGTATATTCAAGAAAAATATTGGTATCGGCATAATATCGGTATCGGCAGATATCCAAATTGAGGTATCGGAATCGGATCGGAAGTGAAAAAAGTGAATCGGTGCATCCCTAGATCAATTCTAGAGGAATACATAGAGGATAAGAGATTAGTATGTCTGAATGGTGCAGGAGGTACTAGATATAGCAGTGCTCAAAATAAGGAGAGTGCAATAGATCTAAATAGATCTGTTAAAGAAATCCACAGTGGGGAGTGATCATTATCCTATAAGAATTAAGGTTGGAGTAGAAGTGAATCAAGAAGAGGACATTATAATACAGAGATGGACATTTGATAAAGCTGATTGGGAGAATTTTCAGGAAATAAGTTGGGTTAAGGTTGAACCTTTAATTAGAGAGGAAATATTAGATGTGGATGAGTTTAATAAGAAGCTGGTGGCAGCCATTATAGAGTCAGCAAAGGAAACGATACCGATGAGTAAAGGGTGTAAAGATAGGAAAAGTGTACCGTGGTGGGATGAATACGGAATGTATACTTACTCTACGTATTTTCTGTATTTTTGCTTACTTAAACATTCTACTTATTTTTTTCTATCGCATTTACTACTGTTATTCTATGCTATGTTGTGTTCTTCTGCTTATTCTGCTTATTTGCTCAATATTGCATTTACTACTGTTTATTTTATGCTGTTTGTTCTGTAAGCGAGCTACTGTAATTTCCCCCCGGGGATCATTAAAGTCTTTCTGATTCTGATGAAGACTGTAGGCAAGCAGTTAAACATAGGGGGGAATCTGAAATATATACAGAGGAAACTGCAGGCTGCAATTGAGATGGTGGAACAGTGGGCAAATAGAACAGGTTAGGATGATTAGATTCCTTGGAGTGTTATTTGATGAGAAGTTGACCTGGAAGCAGCACACTGACAAAGTAAAAGATAAATGTAAAAAGGTCAACAATCTATTAAGATGTTTGTCAGGACGAGACTGGGGAGCAACCAGAGCATCATTGTTTAATGTGTATCAGGCACTGATGAGCGTCTTTAGATTAAGGATGTATAGCGTATATGTCAGCAGCAATAAGCCACCTTAAAAAGCTGGACGTGCAGCAAACACAAGGACTTAGAGTATGTAGTGGAGGACTTAAGACATCCCCAGTAGCTGCAATTCAGGTGGAAATGGGGGAACAGCCATTGTGGATTCGAAGAATTAAACTTATGTTAGCTTATTGGATTAATTTGCAAGGTCATAACAGTTCTCATCCAACTAAGTTTATCCTACAGGATTGTTGGGAGCGTAACAAAAAAGATTTCATGAGTTTTGGATGGATAGGGAATATAATAGTGAAACGGTATGATCTAAAATAATATACAGTATAGTCCAACAGTTCCATCTTCAATTGTCCCACCCTGGGTATTTGTAAATCCATTAGTAGATTTAAGTATACAGCAACAATTGAGAGAGAGATCTAAGCATGCACACCCTGGGAATATAGCACAAAGTTACATTGATCATCACTTTATAGACAAGTTGATGTTATTTACAGATGGTTCAAAAGACCCTGAAACTGGACGGACAGGAGAGACAGTCTTTATCCCACAGTATAAGGTAGAGATTAAGAAAAGGACTACAGATCATTTGTCAGTATACACAGTGGAGCTCATAGCTATTTTAACAGCTTTGCAATGGTTGGTAGACGATAGGAAAAACAATGCAGTAATTGCCTCTGACAGCTGGGCAGCGCTTGCGAGTATTAGTTCTTTCAAGTCATGTAGACAAGATATTGTTTTTATGATTCATCATCTTATATATGAACTGTATAAAAGGGATATGACTGTTGGGTTTGTTTGGGTTCCTGCCCATGTAGGGGTAGAGGGAAATGAGGATGTGGACATATTAGCAAAGCAATCACTTAAGTTAATAGATATGGATGTTCCAATAAGTAAAGCGGAGGGTAAGTCAATTATTAAAATATATATGCAGAAAGTATGGCAAGAGCACTGGGATGTAAATGAAACAGGTAGGCATCTGTATCATATTCAGAAGAAGGTTGGAGTAGGAAGTAGGCTGGGCAGGAAGAGACAGTCATGACTCGTCTCAGAATAGGACACACTGGATTGCATAGTACACTTAATAAAATAGGAAAACACCCAACTGGCAAGTGTGCAAGTTGTAACCATCAGGAAACTGTTCAACATGTGTTGCTGCTGGAATGTGAGAGTTATGAAGAGGAGAGGAAGGTACTGAAATCAGCTTTACAGAAAGCTAAGCTAAACTTCACTGTAGGGACAGTACTAGGAAAAGCAGTAAGATGACTATACAATCAGTTAATAAAGTATTTGAAAGAAACTGGGTTAGTCGATAGGATTTAGATACCTTTTTTCTTTTAATATTTTCTGTCGATATCTAACGTTCCACACTCCAGTCCGGTAGGTGGCGGTAATGCACGTTTAAGCTGGTTGCCAACCGCCAATCAAATCCATAGAAGAAGAAGAAGGAGGAAGTGATCGGGACGGGAGAGCGAGAAAAAGAAAACATGAGATGCTGGTGAGTTGCTAGTAGCGGGTGATTGTACAAAGGGAGCCGGAAAAGGAAAGAGCAAGTCACAGTAATATCTGTATGGACAAGAAGCGATTCCTGGCATTCATCGCCATGGTGATAAACTGTGCTGATAGTATGACTGGGAAGACGGAGAGAACTGAAATGGTGGTTGACGCTGCAAAGAGATTTCTGGATGTGGTTGATGTATCTGGAGCAGAGATAGATAAAATACTGAGAGATGCATTTGTGCAAACTCAGGCGTCTGCATCTGGAAAGTAATTATGAATCGGAGTACTTTGGGTGGATATGGGGTTATTTTGTTTATTTTAGTTAAATTAAGATCAGTTTAGGTTTAGTTCAGTAGATGGCGGTAATGCAACATTTTGGATGCCAACCGCCGTAAAACCAAACAGAAGAAGAAGAAGAAGTTGCTAGTAGCAGATATTTAAGAAACTTTTAGAACACGTTTTTCCTCCTACAGTCTTATAGTTTACCAGTTTAGTGACCTACTAATCGGAAGTGTAAACTGTAAGTGAGACTGGCGGATATATAGTAGACTTCGGCTAGAAGTTACTGAGAGTTATTCTCCAGTCAATGCACTGTTAGCAAGCTAGTTGGCTAAGCTAGCTAAAGACGTCTATCAGCGTGGAGCGCTCTGTTAACCCAGCAGACATACGCCGCTGCTACGCCTGCCTACAGAGGATCATCACGGACAGTCGGACACACCAGATAGCGCTTTGAGCCACCTGTGGATGCTCAAACTTCCTCTGGCAACGTTGGATTTCGTGCTGACCAAGCAGCTTCGCCGAGAAGAGCCTGGTGACGCGAGGTTACCAAGCAGCTACCAGAAGCAACGCCTCTAACTTCTGACTCTTCTGATCTCTAATGACTTCTTCACAAGAGGTGAGAACATTAGAATCTGTTGGTCAATTTAATCTGTTAGCTCGTCTATTTATAGGATGTTGTACTGTATGTCACAATGATTACTAAGTATTCTCCCTCCCTCGCTAACTTTGCTAACATTGGCCTGTTTGGCGTGGTTCTTCCTACATTTATGATGAGATATTTCACAATGCAAAGCTGCTGCTGTTGTCCGGGTCTGGATCAAATAAAATAACATGCCATTTATTTTATGATTTTCTGACATGTTACAGACAGTGTTGGGCAAGTTACATTCATACCTGAGTAGTACAGTACAGGTCATACACAGGCTGTAGGCCTAGTCTATTTCAACACACAGGCTGTTGTAGGCCTAGTCTATTTCAACACACAGGCTGTAGGCCTAGTCTATTTCAACACACAGGCTGTAGGCCTAGTCTATTTCAACACACAGGCTTTAGGCCTAGTCTATTTCAACACACAGGCTGTAGGCCTAGTCTATTTCAACACAGGCTGTAGGCCTAGTCTATTTCAACACAGGCTGTAGGCCTAGTCTATTTCAACACACAGGCCTAGGCTATTTCAACACACAGGCTGTAGGCCTAGTCTATTTCAACACACAGGCTGTAGGCCTAGTCTATTTCAACACACAGGCTGTAGGCCTAGTCTATTTCAACACACAGGCTGTAGGCCTAGTCTATTTCAACACAGTAGGCCTAGTCTATTTCAACACAGGAAACAAGGCTGGCTTCCTCTCCCTGACTCGTTCATCCATCAATGTGGACACAAATCAATTTATACTTCCTACTTATAATTTCAGAAGGAAATATTGTACTTTCTACTCCACTACACTGATTTCACAGCTTTGTTATGATCATCATTGTGTTTCCTGTCTTACCAACCTGTTTACCAAACTGTTACCTGTTTGATTATGTCACAGCTGATTGGCAGGAAGAGATCTGGTGGAGGAAGAGAGCAAGAGACAAAGATGACTTCTTCACAAGAGGTGAGAACATTGGAATTAGGGATGGGCATTTTAAGCAATTTAAATACTCGAGTACTCTCCTTCTATTATGAGCGAGTGCTCGAGCACTCGCGCGGGGGGGGGGGGGGGGTCTGTGTGATTACTATGCTAATGACTGAGCAGGGGTTATCTGCTGGCTGTTCACTCATTGCGTTTTTGCATGGAAAAAGCACTACCTGGAGCATTTTTTGTCAGGAGAGGAACTGACTGATATTGGGTGACGCTAAGCTAACATCTAAAGCCTACCTCAGACAGTAGCCTATCTCCGATGGTTGGATGGATGGCATTAGCGCTTTGGAGCAGACACGTTGTGAAACAAGCGAAGGCATTTCCATGTCCATTGTCCAGCAATGTCAGGTTATTGTCCAGTATCATCCATTTTACTTTATGATCACTGTTACATTAACGTAAATCCACGGATTACAAGGTCCGGTGTTCTGCCAAAAAGTGAAAACTGACCAGTGTGATTAACGTTACAGCTGCAGCTGAATAGTGATCACCATGAAGCGATTGTCTCCCAAAAAGTGATTCTTTCTCCACATTTCTTGTGACTTAACGTTATGGGAAACGACAGTGTAGTCAGTAAACTAGTGCAATGTTTTGAATGAGTTTTATCGGGCGTGCGCTATGAAGAAGCATGTGTATCATTCGGGAGAATATTTCCAGCCACCATTTTCGGGATGAGCTGGAAAACTTCCGGTTAAAACTTTCAAAATAATGTTACTTAAACAAAAGTAAATAGCTTATTGATGCACGTTGGAGGAGAAAAAGTATTTCAACGAATGAAGCAGCAAACTTTGTATCAAAATACTCATGATGTTATATGGCGTGAAACTGTGGCTGTAACACATTACTCAAAATAAATAAGGTTTAATAAGCGTTTTATTTTGAAAGCAACAAAGCGGATGACGTACTTGTACATTCTGGCTGACTTGACGGCCGTGCAGTTCATGCTGCCAGATCCACATGACGATGCGTGAGTAGATCTTAGACCATTTTTAAAGGGGTGGGGAGTGGGGCGAGTACCTGAACAGCAGAAACGTTACTCGAATACTGACGTTATGAACGAGTGCTCGAGTACCCGAGTACTCGCACCCATCCCTAATTGGAATCTGTTGGTAAATTTAATCTGTTAGCTCACTGTTAGCTCGATGTTGTACTGTATGTCACAATGATTACTAAGTATTCTCTCTCCCTCGCTAACTTTGCTAACATTAGCCTGTTAGCTTGGTTCTTCCTACGATGAGATATTTCACAATGCAAAGCTGCTGCTGTTGTCCAGGTCTGGATGAAATAAAATAACGTGTCATTTATTTTATCATGTGACATTTTCTGATATGTTACAAACAGTGTTGGGCAAGTTACATTCAAAATGTACCTACTAGTTATTTTCTTTTGAAAGTAATAAGTTACTTTACAATATTATTGTCTGTGTAGAGTAACTTGTTACTTATCACACTACTTTTGCGTTGCTTTCACCAAAATAACCGCAGAACGACACCACCGTCCCGAAAAAGATTTTCAACCGCCCTAAAGTCAGTGTAAACCATCCACAGTTCTAAATGTTATCCTTTTACTTTGTTATTGTCATCTATAGTGGTTATCTGCATAAAAAACACAATTTGATTAGGAAATGATTATATATTTAAGGGCATATTTAAATAAATTATTTATTTAAAGTGCTTTGATAAAAATAAAAAATTAAGTCTTGGGCCAAGACTTAATTAATTAACACATTCACTGCCAGCCTTTTTTTTTTTTACTGTAGGTAGGTTCTGCCAGAGGGTTTTTTTGAGGATTCTGGCTCATTTTACAAGAGCCGAGGATTATTTTCTGCTTGGAGTTTGTGAACACAAAGTTCACAAAAGTACTAATAGAATGTGTGCTTTCTCTGTCTAAAAGAGTTAGTTTGTAGAGTTAGTAGTTATGTAGATATTAGCCGTTGAGTACAGCATGGTTTCAGCGTCTGAGAGTGAAAGCTGAGATAATCGCAGTTTTGTGAAATTCAATCAAACAGGCAGAACAGTCACTTTAACCATTTATTTTTTGCATCAGTGAGAGATCAGACATCTAAACAATATAGTTCTGAACGCCCTCTCCTTCAAACTCCTCCCTCCGTGGGCGTGTCTGGTGGCTTTCAGCCTGCGTTTGTCACAAGCGAGTGATCTGCTGCTGCTGCTGCGAGTTTGAGCAGCCTCCCTCCCTGGCAGCGAGTGTGGATAGGGCTCACTTGTCTTGGGTTTGAGAGCTTTGATGAAGCTTTGTGCGATTCTAGGCTTTATGCTGCGTGTTTCAAACTGTGTTTTCCACCCAGTCTATTTTTGGAATCCCCCACCGCCAGCTCCCAGCGCGATAATGCGCGAAAGTGAAAGCGTTTTCGCCAATCCATTTTACAGTAGAGAATGGTTTCCTCGCGCGTTACCCTACAGTTTTGGCTCTGCTTTTCCTAGTGTGGAGAGCACTGTCGCCACTTAGTGGGTCCGTGGAATGGGTTGTACACGTTCGCTGACTCCAATATTTTTATAGGAGACGTGGGGAGCGTTGATCCATGTCCCACCGTCAAAAAAAAAAATCTATTTTTTTGACGTATTAATACGTCAGTGGCAGTGAACCGTTGGATTTTTTTTGACGGAGTAATACGTCATTGGCAGTGAACGTGTTAAAACTACTAATGCCAAGACTCTTGGCATTAGTAGTTTTAATTATTATAAGCTGCTTAGAACTATAGTGTAGGAAGTTACAGTAAACAGGGCATAATTCCCTCTAATATTTTTGTGTGAAGTCATAACGTTATAATTGACCTTCAACCAATACTTGACTTTACTGAGTAGATGAATGCATCATAATGTAACTCAATGCAACATAACGAGGAGCTGACAGCAGCTTAGTTTCAAGTTGTTACTCACATTACTTGACATAGTACAGTAACTGGTATAATTTCTTAATGGCTAAAAGTAATATATTACCTGTAATGTGTTACTTCTGTAATGTGTCTACCCCAACACTGGTTACACAGTAGGGCTGTGGCGATTCACTTATCTCCCGATTCGATACTATCACGATTCTTGGGTGCCGATTCGATTTATATTGCGATTCTTAAGTATTGCGATTCTACGATTATTGCGATTCGATATTACGATTTATTGCGATTTTTGTTTATTTTTTTCTTTTCTTTTTTCAGTTTGTTTGCTTTTTTACACTAGATTAGAACATGGGAAAAGTTGAATCATACACTAGAGACTGTATATTATATATCATGAGTAGGGCTGGGCGATATAGTTAAAAACAGGGGCGGACTGGGATCATAATTCAGGCCGGGCATTAGATACCAAGCAGGCCAGGCCGATATGGGCCGACGCGCGTGAAATTTGGGCCGTTTGAAGCCCAATTTGGGCCGTTTGAAGCCAGATTTGGGCCGTTTGAAGTCCAATTTTACAATGAGATGCACCCACTTTAACCCTGAAGTGTAATTATTACTTCAGACTAACTAATAAAGTAATAAAACCACTAGTAAACCAGTAGGCGGCGCCTGGCCTGCTGTTCAGTGAGTGGCCTG
Source organism: Poromitra crassiceps (assembly GCF_964638095.1). Classification (NCBI taxonomy): domain Eukaryota; kingdom Metazoa; phylum Chordata; class Actinopteri; order Beryciformes; family Melamphaidae; genus Poromitra; species Poromitra crassiceps. The sequence goes on along the minus strand of NC_139637.1, from coordinate 4,726,463 downwards.
ACTGCAAGCACACCATTTTTTTTTATTTTTTTTTGTTTTTTGTTGCGATTATCGATTCTGGAATAAAAGATCGATCCAAAAAATTGTGACATAAAAAATCGCGATACTTAGGTGAATCGATTTTCCCCCCCACCCCTATTACACAGTACATACAACAAGATATGTTTATCTGTTAGCATATGCTTTCATCTAATAAAATACTTTGTCAGAGATAGTAATGACTTATATCCTTTATATCTTCCTCCATGAAACAGAGAGACACCAACAGACCAAAACGCCACCGCTCTCTGCAGTGTGGGACATCTTTCAGTCAGTCAGGTGATCTAAAAACACATCAACACATTCACACTGGAGAGAAGCCATTCTCCTGTGACCAATGTGGGAGGAGCTTCAGTCACTCAAGTCACCTAAAAACACATCAACGCATTCACACTGGAGAGAAGCCATTCTCCTGTGACCAATGTGGGAGGAGCTTCAGTCTGTTAACTAACCTAACAAGACATCAACGCATTCACACTGGAGAGAAGCCATTCTCCTGTGACCAATGTGGGAGGAGCTTCAGTCGCTCAAATGTCCTAAAAATACATCAACGCATTCACACTGGAGAGAAGCCATTCTCCTGTGACCAATGTGGAAGCAGCTTCAGTCGGTCAGGTGACCTAAAAACACATCAACGCATTCACACTGGAGAGAAGCCATTCTCCTGTGACCAATGTGGGAGGAGCTTCAGTAAGTCAAGTGCCCTAAAAACACATCAACGCATTCACACTGGAGAGAAGCCGTACTCCTGCGACCAATGTGGAAGCAGCTTCAGTCAGTCAGGTGACCTAAAAACACATCAACGCATTCACACTGGAGAGAAGCCATACTGGTGTGAACTATGTCCGAGAAGGTTCAGTGAGTCAAGTAAGCTAACAAGACATCAACGCATTCACACTGGAGAGAAGCCGTACTCCTGTGACCAATGTGAGGGCAGCTTCAGTCTCTCAAGTGACCTAGCAGCACATCAACAACACATTCACAGAAAGTGTTCGGGCTAGCCTCACGCATTCACACTGGAGAGAAGCCATAATGCTGTGACCAATGTGGAAGCAGCTTCAGTCACTCAAGTCACCTAAAAACTCAACGCATTCACACTGGAGAGAAGCCGTACTGGTGTGACGGGGTGTACGTTTTCCTCTCACCTGTGGTGCTATTTATCCACCTAGATTGTTTTGTGTTAGTTGCCTGAGTTTTGGAGATATCAGCCCTAAAGATTTCTGCCTTCTCTCAAATACAATGGAACTGGATGGCACTCAGCTTGTGGTGGTCGAAGTGACAAAAACATACATTTGAAAAACTCAACAGCAATGTCTCATTCCAGAAATCATGACCAGGTTTCGCTGTCCCTACTAGTGCGTAAATATCGTTGTTGCTCTACTGTTTTAATGGACCGTTTTTCTCATATAAAGTGTTTAGGGATGCACCGATATGAACATTTTGGCCGATACCGATAACGGATATTGACATTGCTGTTATGGCCGCTAACCGACATTTCCCAATGTCGTTATGCTCTGTATACATACACATTTCTATGATAATAACATTTTGTGAAAATTTTGGCTACCGATAACCAATATTAACATTGCAACATCGGACCTATTTAACATGCCGATAATGACTGACATCGGCCGATATATCGTGCATCCCTAAAAGTGTTGAATATGTCTAAAAATAAAGCATATTATCCTTTGTCAAAGTCAGATTCTTCACATACTCCATTCAAGTTATTTAAGCAATATCACACGAGAGGGAGTGCTGTTGTTGGCTAATATTGGCACTGCGATGATTCGGTCGTAGGCACGAGGCCGCAGGCCGAGTGCCGAAGATAATCACAGCAGTGCCAATATTAGACAACAGCACAACCTCGAGTGTGATATTGCTTTTATACAACAGTTCTATTAAACAAAGCTGATTAAAAATAATGACAAAAAGCTGAGAAAATATATGATTTCTCTATTTATTCCTCCGCCAACAAAAATAGTCCCCTCAGCTTTCTGCTTTGCTGAAAATGTAGCCTAATCAGCCTAATTAACTGCATGCTGTCTACTTTACTACTGTCTACTCTACAGCTGTGAAGCGTTTTGTTGATTAGAGCAGCTGTGAAGCGGAGTGATCTACACACAGTGAAGCGCCAGTGCATTATCATGAATTAGAACACGGCTCTCTCGAATACTCGATTCTGATTGGTCAATCAACAATATTCACCGGTCATTATTTCTCGACAACCGACCGCTGCTCTGCCACACCTGGATTAATCAGTTGATAAGAGCTTTTTGTCAGCAAACACTACTAATTAGGCCAACCAGTTGCAGCTGTGGTGTCTTGTGTGCCAATTACGAATGAAACCGCTTTGCCGTTGAAAACGCTATTAAAAAATCTATTTGAATAATTATTTTTGTCAGATTATTGAATGATTTAGTTGTAGGCCGTGTTCTAAGCGGGATAATGTATATTGAGGCGGTGATTACTGGGAAATAATGACCTTCAGGTGAATCATTAAGCCCTCCGCTGCGCGTCGGGCTCAATCATCACCTGTCGGTCATTATTTCCCCCGTAATCACCGCCTCAATATACATTATCCCTTACATATTGGCACTGGTAGGATGCCTCTTGTCCAATCAAATTGCCCGGCCGGAACTAACTGTTGTATAAAAATCATTAAATCATTTCTGAATGCAACTATAGAGTTGTCAGTTCTGCTTCTCTTGTATTTTATTTCCTTAATTAAACTCCCTCTTCTTCCTATAATCACATTGATGAATTGAAAAGACAGGCAGGTGATCGCTAATGTCGTTCGTTAATAATCCACTCAGTGTTGTTTTCCATAATGGTTTGTGAATATATTGTTCATCAGAGTGGCACAGTGGGATGTTATCTGACACACACTGTGCATCTGGTTGTTGTGCATAATATGTATGTTACATCTCCAATGCTCTGTGATGTCCATATGAAATAAACCTCACCTAACCAAACCTCTTCTGCTTGGTTTTGTGACTGTTGGGAAAAAGGCTCATACTGTACATTACTTCAATAATTCCATCTGTCATTTCACGTTTGTTGGGATTCAACAGGTCTATGTGGAAATCCCCACAAACCTCATTGACCTTTTGCTTTGTTATGGTAAACAATCTTTCCATATTTTCCATGCAGGTTTCCATGTGAGATGCTGGTTCTCTAGACACACTGTGAGTGCTTCATAACTTCACAGAACACCTGAGGTTCTGCTGGTTCTCTAGACACACTGTGAGTGCTTCATAACTTCACAGAACACCTGAGGTTCCTAAGCCAGTGGTTCTCAAATGGGGGTCCGCGGACCCCCAGGGGTCTGTGGTAGGGATGTCAATTTTCGGTTAATTTCACTTTCGATTAACCAACGCTAATAATTGATTAACCTATCGGTTAATTCATAATTTTTTAATATTTTTTTTTTCTTTTTTTTTCTCTATTTACTCAATGAGCTCCTGCCCAAACAAGGCGTGTCTATTTAGATGCTGAAATGTTAATGCTTTTTGTGTTAGAATTTCTAACACAAAAAGCATTAACAAGCATTAACAAAAAGCATCAACAATTCAACACAAATTCTTTTTGTGTTAGAATTTCTAACACAAAAAGCATTAACATTTCAGCATCTAAATAGACACGCCTTGTTTGGGCATGAGCTCATTGAGTAAATAGACCAAAAAAAATAATAATAATAATATTAACTGATAGACCGACAGCAATAACCGAACAACGACGTTAGCGACGGTTAATCGATTAACGGTTAACCGTTGACATCCCTAGTCCGTGGCACTTTGCCAGGGGGTCCGCGAAAAGTTTTCAAGTAATTTTTTTTTTTTTTTTTTTTTAATTAAAAAATAAAATGCTACATGTTACTTATTCCTTCTCAAACTACTTCCTACATGGTGCTAGTCTATCAAAATATCTTGGCTGTCATTGTCATTTCTTTTCTTTTTTTATATATAATTTATTAAGAGGAAAAAGAGGTGTACAGAGTTATGCAGGAAAGTACAAATCAAGGGGGTTGTCCCTCCATATTTTCAAATTTACCCCCATTCCTCTCCTCCCCAACCCACCCCCATTGCCGAAGCACAAGCACAAAAAACATAGCATAGTGGTTTTCTGTACTGTTGACAAATTGTGATATTGTAAGTCGGATAAAACAAAAGTGTCTGCTAAATGACGTAATGTAATGTAATAAAAAAAAATTGCAAAATCTTCATAGTTCATGAAAATAGTTTATGCTTTAAATCTAAAATCGTTCATGGATTACATTCTAATAACAAACCTATCAAATTAAAAGTCAAGCACGTTACCGTGGAAACAATTAAGCTTAGTCCAAAATCACAAATCAGAATGAGGGGGTCCCCGGTATATTTTCTATCTTGTAAGGGGTCCTTGGCTGAAAAACATTTGAGAACCTGTGTCCTAAGCAACCGCCACTACGTTTGCCGCTACACAACTCTAAAATAACACAACGCTCCGTGCTTCAGCCATCATAGGCACACAGCATGGTAACTTGGTAACAGATCTCTCTCACACGCACACACACACGCACACGCACACACACACACACACACACACTAATCACAAAGTGACATCTCAAGTATCTGAAAGGAAACTGCTCACCCATAACAAGCTCCTGAGAATCTCCATGGAGCGTGGAATTCCAAGATAAAAAAATAATAATAAAAAAGGCTAGGTACAGGTACTGTACACCTTATTATCAACAGAGAAGAAATGTGTTTGCAATATCCAGATGAGCAGCAACACAACATACACGGTAATATAAGACAACAAATTCATATATTCATATTTTGAATCTACCTTGATTGTCTCTGCTTATGCACTGTATTGTGTTATCAGTGCATTATTGCACAGTGTTGTCAGTGTCTTGTAGGGGAAATGTACTTTTCCTCTTTGTTTTTGCTCAAACCTGTTCGCTCCCGTAGCTATTGCAGCTGTCATGTTTATTATAATCTGTCATGTCGTCTGATGTTGTTTTTTGTTTACTGTGTTGTTGATGCCTGCTGCAAATCTAATTTCCTTCACGATATCAATAAAACTGAACTGAACTGAACTGATAACCCATTGATACCTGATGCAGCATTTGTGTGTATATCCCTCATTTGTGTGTGTATCCCTTTAAGACCGCAAATCGTGTGACGTGGTTCGCGGTCTTAAAGGGCTACACACACAAGCAAAACACACTTTTATATCTCCCTTATACTCGACAAGCGGCCTAGGCTAGCACGCTTGCATGGCCCGACAGCGCCACACGCTGGCCACACTGACCCACTGCTCAGAAGCGGAGCTTAGAAAAAGTGAAAGGCGAGTGAGTGGGCGATCACGACAAAAGAGCTGTGATGATCTGAGTCCAGGCTCCCAGCAGGCCGGCCGACATGCTGACACAGCCGACACGCTGACACCTGAGCCGAGTCCAGGGAGGGCGTCGCTGACATCAGAGCGACAGGCTGCCAGCGATAGGCTGCTCAATGTGACGGCTCGCCAGAGGGTGGAGCTGCACCTGGCACAGCGCCAGCAAGCTGAGTCATCAGTCCCGGGGACCAGCGGGGGCGACCCTACGGCGTGCCAGGAGCGCTCCTTGCTCTACGCGGCCCGCGCGTGTGTGAGATCACTCCCTCAGCACCCGAGGGTGCCCACTCCCAACCTGGACTGCGGAGTGGAAAGAACAAGCCATGGTCAGACTGAATGTGGCACAAATAGAATACCAGGGCGACAGAGCCGCTCCGCTGGTGGTTTCATTTATCCTCTGCCGGCTGTTTGCGACGCCACAAAGCAGTCCAAGAATTCAACTCTGATAGAAAAACAAACCAATCAATCACAGGAGGCAAAAAGTCCTCAGAGCCCAGGTGTTTGATTGGCCGTCGGCACCAGGCTGCTCTACTGGTGGTCGACTCTCTTTGCAGAGACATCTGCCCTCTGCTGGGCAGCTGCAGCTCACGTGGGCAGGATCCATTAGAGACTCAAACCCAGAGAAAAAGCACGTCTGTCAATCTTAAATCTTGACTTGTGGCTAAAAGCACAGCAAGCGGTCTGGTTTTTTAAAAGCAGCATCGTTATGGTGGCAATACAGAGAGAAAAACGTGCAAACCTTAACCTCAGTGTGGATTCACTTTGATATCATTGCTGCGTATTCAGGTCCGGATTTGATACAAGTCCATATTATTTATCCTAAAACAAAATATAATGCTATCGCCTGGACACGGCACAGATAGCTCAGATGAACGGGTTTGAGTGAGAAATAGACATCAAACTTTACTCCACTACTGTCAATTGTCTCCATCTATATCTGCTTACTGTGCTATTGAGCGACCAGTGGAGCGTGTCGTCTGCTGCCCAGATGAGGAGTCAGCCGAAGCATCGATGCTCGGGATGAGTGAGCACAAACCAAACGAACGGAGGAAGCTCTCAGCATCACCTCAGGCCTTTCCTGGATCCCGGCTCCTGGGACATTACATAACGTCACGATGTCTCCGCTAAGGATTCTATGGGACAAGTCCCCCGAAGATATAGCATCATACATACAGCTGACAGGATCATGATGCAATGAAGCTTGCCGAGAGGGCCCGGAGAAGAGAGTGAGCTTTACTCACTGCACAGCAGCGCTACCTGCTGGCTGCCGTTAGCTAGTGCCCAACTCACCCGCACCCGCACAAGAGCCTATTCTCCCTGCTGCCCTCACACACCCTCACGCGCACACACGCGCACACACATACACAATATGCATGGACACACACGCACACACACATACACAATATGCATGGACACACACGCACACACACACATACACAATATGCATGGACACACACGCACACACACATACACAATATGCATGCACACACACAAGCGCGAGCACGAGGGGCAGCGTGACGACGCACAGCGTGACGATTCCGCTTGTTCAACCTCAATTTTAATCACTTTAATGGCCGCCTCACAATCCACATTTTCACACTTTGACACGTATATTATGTTCTCCCATCTGCTGACGAGGTGATAACAGCTGGTGATAAATATAACTTCTAAGCTTTACATCTGTCAAGGAAGATGTGACACTGGCACATCTGTTTCTCACCTGTAACATTATAGCGCCAAGTTATATCTTTATTTATTCGTTGGGTTATCCCCGGTATGTCCTTTTGTCATAATGACTTCAATTCAGTATTTCACTATTTCTTCTGTTCATATTTATATGAACAGATATATTGACCCCATTTCCCCCATGGGGTCATTCAAGTTTCATCTCATCTAATGGCCAAGTAGAATGAATGAACAGGAGTTTGTCTCGGCGACGTTGGTGCAAAGACACACCGACAACATACAGAGGTTGACAGTACAGCGCACACTGACACACACTGCACACTGACACACACTGACACACTGACACACACTGTACAATGACAGCAGATGGCCTTCAATGGCCGCCACTAGTCTTTGCAACTAAGTGATTGGACACTTCAGTGCCCTTGGAAAATAGTTTCCAACAATCCAACTTGCCATTTTCAGCGTGTAGCAACAAGGTAGCGTGTAGCTTGCTAGCTAGTTAGCGTTGTTGTTTGCACTGCGGCGGCAGGGGACTATTTTACAGCGACACACAGGGAGGAGGGAGCGGAAGCCGCTCTGATTGACATGGTCGGAGCCAATGACAGAGCTTCTTAAGCGCGGAGGGGAAATCCGGCAGCGTCCGAAATGGACGCCTCCAATGGGAGAGCAGCTGTAGAGCAGGGGAGGGGCTTATGCCAGCAGCCTGTTACCGTGCAGCCAGACAAGAGCTTTGATAAACAGCGCTGACACTTTTTGCGTGAGAGAAAAGACGTCGCCGGAAGAGAACAGCGTTATTTTAGGCGTACCTCCCACAAAGTTGGTCTCCAGGTACTCGATGATCTGGTTGTAGTCGCTGACGATGGTGTCGCCGTGGATGAAGACGGGCACCTCCTCTCCCAGGTTCAACCTCATGAACCAGGGCTCCTTGTGCTCCTGCAGCGGCAAGCTCACGTCCCTCTCCTCGCAGATGAGCCCCTTCTCGTTAATGACCAGGCGTACCTGCAATGAGAGGAGAGAAGAAGAACACGGTTAGTCTCATTCCTGAGGGGGGTGGAGGAGGCTGGAAAAAACTGCCAAGCAATACCAAAGAACTTTTATGGAAAGAAATGACAGCTCCATATTGCCCTATTGCAACATCAGCGCCCAGCAGCCTCCGCCATTTTTTATTTTTGGAAGCGTGACAGCACCAAAAGAACCTCGCACAGGCTCGCAGTGGTCAGCTGCGGTAGCGCTGGCCCCTATAATCAGCCTCTCTAAACAGTAACTCAACGGGAGAACACTCTAAACTTTGGGGATTCACATCTTTTCCGGGCATACTGCAAATCTTGATTGAAGTGGTGTAGTGCAGGGATGTAAAACAACAACCATATTGTGGAAACTAAGCAAAATTTTTCGTTTTCTTTGTTTAGTTTTTTCAAGATAAATACCTAATGAAAAGGACCCGAGGTTCAACTCCCGTTGAGTTACTGTTTAGAGAGGCTGATTATAGGGGCCAGCGCTACCGCAGCTGACCACTGCGAGGCGCATTCTGTTTCCAAAAATGGCCGGAATGTCGTCTCTTTCCTTCCATGCTCTTTGGCAATACTGGCTAGGCTTCTTCTTCTTTTCTTTTTTTTACAGTAGCACAATGGCCTCTTCTAGCTGATGAGCAGGAAAGATGAGACAGTAAAAACAACAACACCCTCCTCTTTTTCCAAAGAATCAAGAAGCGTCAGAAGTCAAATAAAGACAAAAAGGGGGGTTGTGTTGTGTACCGGTACTCACACCATGTTTCTATATGATTATTGATCTTTGGGGGAGATGCGAGAAGCGATACGAAAAATGTGCACCCAGAGAAGTCTCCAGCGTCGAATTGAAAAGCAGAGGGAAAGCAGTAAGGTGATCGATTATCCGCTTTAAAGTAATAAAAAAGGAACATAAAACAAACAAAACCCACAAATTGCATTCTCTGTCGTAAGGAGGTTTTACAATATGACTAAAGTGGTTAAATACAGTTATGAGGGATGGTAGAGAGAGGAGGGAAGAGACAAGTGTGTATAAACTGACGCTTGTGTTTTATAGGCTTAAGCCGCATTGTTTGTGTGGTTTGGCAAAGTAATGAGATGCTTTACAGCGCGCTAAGGTTTGGGCAGAAAGTGTGGATGTGTTACGAGCGGCATAAAAGACAAGCTAAGGTCCATGGAGAGCTGTTCTTACTGAGTAATATAAGATTCATGACAGGAGATGACACTTAGGGTGAAAAGAGTTGTGCCCACTGTGGGAGAAAAGGAACAACATGTGAGTTTTGCTTTACATGGCCAGACATGGTTTCATAATGAAAGGAAAGAAATGTGAAAGCACACACTGATTTAAAGGGGTACGGTTCGATCCCCGGGACTGGCAGGATAGATAAATCCGAGTTGGGGAAAGTGAAAAGGCAGCGCTTGCTCCTCGCTCGTTACCACCACTCAGGTGCCCTTGGGCAAGGCCCTTAACCCCCGACCGCTCCAGTGGAGCTGCTCAGTGGACAGGAGAGCACACTGTGGTTACACTGGTCAGTGGAGCTGCTCAGTGGACAGAAGATCACACTGTGGTTACACTGGTCAGTGGAGCTGCTCAGTGGACAGGAGAGCACACTGTGGTTACACTGGTCAGCTTGCTGGTGTGAATGTGATCAGGAAAAAGAGAAACATTGCTCTCAGGAATCTCCCCTGAATAAATACGTTATAATGAATCAAATAAAATAATAAACTTAATAAATAAGTTAAAAAGCAGCACAGTAAGTATTAAAGTACAGCACAGCCACTGGTTTGGTTTGGAAAGTCTGGAGGGACGTCTGTCTGCACTGATGTAGGAATGTTCTGTATCGATGTTCTGAATGTACCAATGCAATCGCAAAATACAACGAAGAAAAAAGGCTTTTGAAGTCTGCATCGAAAATCAACATCTCCTTTAGAAATAATGTCAAATATTTCATGTTCCCAGTCTCGGCGACACGGTGGGTTCCCCCTCAGTCCGGCCCTCAGCAATACAATCACTGTTGCATTGCAACAACAGTTTGCTACATATTTATTTCAGTCACTCCTCAGCACAAATGCTGAGCTAAATGCTAAGTAGCTCTGCTGCCTGGTAAGACATTCTCACAGGAAGAGGTATCAAACTGACTGCACGTATTAGTTACCTCGACTGTAGGCTTATAAACCATATTTGCTGAGTGACAATACGTAATTACAGTGGAATTAACAAAGAGCATTAATGCCATTATGACTCATTCCTGATTTGAGCATACTAACAATTCTTTAATTCTACCAAATCTGATCAGACTGAGCGGATCATGATTGGCCTCCGGACATACTGTGCTATTCCCCTTATTCTTTGCCCATACAAGGACGCATGACGTCATTTCATAATCGTCTTTCCGGTTTTAAACACGGAAGTAGAGTACGCCTACCGCAGTCATTTAGACTTGCCAAAAAGCTGTTTTCAAGCTAAAAAAAACCCAAACTGTTTTAAAGTTTTAATATCTGTCGGGTGAGAACGTAACATATATGTGACCAGTTTATCAGAATAACACCTATTGGAAATCTTTAACGAGCAGCGAGGACCGGGAGCGCTGGCTGTGCTGACACCGGTCAGACTAGCTATCTGTCAAACCCCACTGTAGTTAGGCTACTGGCAGTGAGAAAACACTGTCAACGTGCTTTTGTAACTAACGTTAAATGCCGACTGGGTAGGCCTACAGCCATCGGCTCCTCGCAGCAGTAACGTTATGAACATGTAACTGAAGTTGGCCGCAGTGTAGCTTAATTCTGAATGTTGCCAAACTTCATTCACACTGACGTTTTATTTTGGAAAATGGCCGCCAACTAGCGCTGAACCGGAAGAACAAATACGTTGCGTCGAACGCGGAAGAGAGAAAAAGTGGGCGTGGTGAATAAGGTGAATAGAACAGCAGGGACTGTAAAAAGAGATCTCACTCCTCTAGAGAACAGAACAATAGCATCCTATCTTTGTGAAGAAGAGACCGGTGTCATTAGATGCCCAGGGAATTGTATTGAAGTCTGGTTAATCAGAAATGCCTATTAACCCTTTACTATAGTTTAATCTATCCATATATTACATACTGCAATATAATCTGGGGAGCAACTTATCACCTTCACAAGCTTTATTTATTACAGAAAAGGTTTTGTAGAATTTGAACTTTCAGTGACTGGATTGCTCATTCAGATCCGCTCTTTAAACAGTTAAATATCTTAACAATTTTCAATTTAAATAAGTACTTAACATGTATTTTTATTTTCAATGTATTGTCCCAGGATGTTTCCACTCCCTTGCCCTGTAAAGCTTTTTTTCAGGTAAATTGCAACGTTCACAATATCAACACTAGACAAGCCAAGTTGTTACACCTCCCATTTTACCGCACTGGACTCTGTCAGTTCTCTATCAGATATAGGGGTGTCCAGATATGGAACAATATTTATCATCTTGTATCCCAGTCCAAATCTCTCAATCATTTCAAACACAAATTTAAGATCTATCTGATGAACCTAACTTAATTCTACCGCCCACATACACCCTTTCACACACAGCACACCCACACTTTTTTATGTTTTTCTTTTATTCAGTTTTATTTCTGTTTTTAATGTATTGATTGTGTATTGATAAGAGGTGACATCATGTTTACAAGCTCTCTCGGGTTTTTTAGATGTTCACCTGCACAATATGTAGGCAAATGTGTATGTTTGTTATATTATGTTTTAAATGAGTGCAAATAAATAAACTTAAACTTAAACTTAGGGACGTACAAGCCGAAGTGTCGAAGGTGTCAATATCCACCCTGCAGCCCTTCATCGATCTGTGCATCTGCCCTCGAAATGTGCTGTAACTCTGAAGTAGCAACTCCAACCTCCACCTGTTTCCATCCACATCCTATCTGTTGTGTTCACAATGCGTCCTTCATGTCTGTCGGGTGGACTGACACCCCTCTCTGCTCACCTTGGCAGCACAGTTAGCAGGTAGTCACGAGGCCTTTATGAGAATAGAGGAATGGTTTGTGCAGCGACGCAGCTTCTCTTCCGTCCTCAGAAACTTGCTGAGGCACACACAGACGCGCGGATACAATTCCCTGGGCATCTAATGACGCCGGTCTCTTCTTCACAAAGATAGGATGCTATTGTTCTGTTCTCGAGAGGAGTGAGCTCTCTTTTTACAGTCTCTGCTCTCTTACATCATTATTATCACTTGCTCAATGTCTCGTCATGGACGGATTATTTACCGCGTTATTTATTTTAATACTTTTCGGGGGAAATGGAGAGTGTTTCGCAGGTCACAAAAGATTCACTTGATATACACACAAAACCACAATCTTTCAATGCAGAAGGATCATTTTTACAAGTCGAATTACAAGTATTTGTATTATATTACACATTTGGTACAATACAATACTGGTGGAGCGGGGAATCGAGTGTATGTCCAAAGCATGCTTCAGCTTGCATAACATTTAAAGGAACACTCTGCCCATTTTCAACCAGCTTTGTATCATTAGAACATCAGTAGTATATCAGAAAACTGTAAACTGTTTTGAAGTCTGTCATTTAATTTGACAGTTATTGAGTGTTAAAGTGTGGACCAGTGACATCACTGGTCCACACTAACTCAAATTAATAACTCATTAACTCAAATCAACTCTCAATAACTGTCAGACTAGATGAATTATGAATAGTTTGGCAGTTATTGAGAGTTGATTTGAGTTAATGAGTTATTAATTTGAGTTAGTGTGGACCAGTGATGTCACTGGTCCACACTTTAACACTCAATAACTGTCAAATTAAATGACAGACTTCAAAACAGTTTACAGTTTTCTGATATACTACTGATGTTCTAATGATACAAAGCTGGTTGAAAATGGGCGGAGTGTTCCTTTAATGTCACACTGTCACGCAGCATTTTAGGAGATCAACACAGTCACGATAGTAAGAATTCAGCGCGGCAGTGTTGCTCGGCATCTTTCAAGAAAATACATACCCAAAATGTCTCTTCCTTTGCAGCACAGTCGCACGTGATAGTATAAAAAGAAATCTCCAGCTGTCTGAGTCCAGGATTGAGGTGATAATCACGACACCGAGCTGGTGTTTACCGCTCGGGGCTGCGTGACAAGAGGCCAAATCAATCAGCAGTTCACTGTGAGTGGCTGCGAGCCAGCATCTATATAGCCTTATGGCTGACAAGAGAGGCTGAAGTCCAACCTTCACCAGAAGCCGAGGAGAGAGCGAGCATCGACTCAAGGTTGTTGGTCTACAGCGGAAAGGAATATTATAACGCCACCGTTTGACTCATAAACATAGTTGTATCGTCACGATGGACAATCCGTGCATAATAGAGCTACAGCCACTTTGAGCACACCTGCAGAAATCTGTTTTCAGCATCTTTGCATTACAAGAATGATATCGAAGCGAGACCTTTGCACGACATAAAAGTAGTCACAAAAGTAGAAACCGTTTCATCGTGAAGGCTTGAGTTCATGAGTTCACACACACACACACACACACACACACACACACACACACACACACACACACACACACACACAGACTAGATGTTTGTGAACTGAAGTGAGGCCTTCATAGCCTCGTATCGCACAGAGCATGGGGTTATGCAGTGGTTTGATCAGTCTGGATGCAACATGATGTTATCCTCCATGTCCATTTAGAGGTAGTGAACCGTATTCTTAAAAAGATGGCAAATTCCATAGAGAAGGCAACGAATACGGTTCAGCTCAAGACAGAAAGGGGGACGCTTTGGTTTGCTTTGCACAAAGAGAGATACCATCATTTTCAATCAATTATTTAGGTTGTCAGGTGGTTTAGGTTGATCACCTCGTTCACACAACGCTATATAAGGGGACAGAAGCTAACAGCTTATGGGGATTCGCAGGGCAATTCACCCGCTGCTATGACATTAGCATATTGATCATCAATTCAGCTAGGCTATTATGTGGAGGACATGTGCCCCATCATGCTGCAGCGCGTTCCTACAACGGCTCAAAATCATATTCATATTCCGGAGCGTTATTGTGCCATAATAACGCACAAAAACATGCTTTGCTCATAACAGACACAGGGGGAGCTCCATGCTGTGGTGTGACATGCAGGAGACGTGCTGGAGACACCATTTTCAGGCTGCTGGTGGTGGTGTGTTTTTTTTTACCTTCTGGGAGGTGAAAGACTGCGTCCAGTGGTACAGAACCAGCCTGTCTTTGGAGAAAGGTTTGGGCTCCGCGGCCGGTTCCTCGCTCTCCTCCCCGTCTGTTGTGACTTTGCCGTCTTCGTCCATGGCTGAGATGGGCCACCAGCTACAGTTGGTGGGGGTAACATTGTTGGAAGACGCCATGACAGAGCGTTTTGTGCGTGTGTGAGAGGACCAGGGAGGGAGAGAGCGAGCGAGAGATGGAGGGAGGGAGGGAGGAGGGGAGAGAGAGAGAGTGAGAGAGAGGGGGGGGGGGGGGAGAGAGAGAGCAAAGGATTTCAGCACCACGAACAGAGCATCATCGATTCACCGCGGCAGCATCAGACAGTGTGGGACAGCTCCGGTGCTGAAATCCTGCTTCAGTTGAAAAGGAAACGAAAGAGAAAGGGAAGGGAACCCCCCGCACAGCCTAATCCATATGCAGAGGAGCCACTCAGGCTACTCGAGCGTGCCGGTCGTGCGTGCGCACTTGCAATTAAATCGATGTGTGGTGTGTGTGGGGCCGTATCACATCACATCACATGATAAGCTACGCACAAACATGCGCCGTGGAACCCCCCCTACATGCGATGCGCGCAGCAGCAGGCAGGGGGCGCTGCTTGTGATGGGCGCTTCAGCGGAAGGTCAACCCGCCGCCCGTAAGGACAGCCAGCCAGCTGTGGGCCAGAGAGCAGAGGCTCTGCTGCTGACTGGGCTTCATAGATTTTTGGAAAGGGTTACATAGGCTACAGTAGCCAGGCCGATGTCACCAACTGTGTGTGTGTGTGTGTGTGTGTGTGTGTGTGTGTGTGTGTGTGTGTGTGTGTGTGTGTGTGTGTGTGTGCGTGCGTGTGCGTGTGCGTGTGTGTGTGTGTTGGAAAGGGTTACATAGGCTACAGTAGCCAGGCCGATGTCACCAACTGGGTGTGTGTGTGTGTGTGTGTGTGTGTGTGTGTGTGTGTGTGTGTGTGTGTGTGTGTGTGTGTGTGTGTGCGTGTGCGTGTGCGTGTGCGTGTGCGTGTGCGTGTGCGTGTGCGTGTGTGTGTGTGTGTGTGTTGGAAAGGGTTACATAGGCTACAGTAGCCAGGCCGATGTCACCAACTGTGTGTGTGTGTGTGTGTGTGTGTGTGTGTGTGTGTGTGTGTGTGTGTGTGTGTGTGTGTGTGTGTGTGTGTGTGTGTGTGTGTGTGTGTGTGTGTGTGTGTGTGTGTGTGTGTGTGTGTGTGTTGGAAAGGGTTACATAGGCTACAGTAGCCAGGCCGGTGTCACCAACAGTGTGTGTGTGTGTGTGTGTGTGTGTGTGTGTGTGTGTGTGTGTGTGTGTGTGTGTGTGTGTGTGTGTGTGTGTGTGTGTGTGTGTGTGTGTGTGTGTGTGTGTGTGTGTGTGTGTGTGTGTGTGTGTGTGTGTATTTCAATAAGCTCCAAACCAGTATCCTACAAACTGATTACAACGGGGAGCTGAAAGGGCATATTGCAATTACTGACTTTCCCCAGCAGAGGGTGCGACGTGAGTGAAGTGCGGTGAAATAGCCTCATGTTATGACATCTACCAATAAAGAAAATGATAGATTATTTAATAAAATGTCAAATAAAAACAGCATTATGGGTAGATGAATTATCAGCAAATTGGCTATAGCAATTAGGGTAATTCTAATGTATGTATGTATGTCCCATCACAATAATAATATCCCCTAATAGCCTACATTTTTCAAATGACATCCTCCTACTCTATATACATAACAAAACTATAGTAACTATAAGAATAGTAACAACATAGTGCTATCTGTAGTAGATAAAATACCACAAAAGGGCAGTCTAAAACGCACTAATGAGTTCTATAACCGCAATAGGAATATTATGGAAACATTACATTCAATAGGATAAAAACAATTAAACTATTATATTAAACCAATCTAAAGCCACTATTGAGTAGCCTATATCACAGACACTCTATAAGTCCCACAGGAATATGAAAGGAATCTTTGGTGTTTTTGGCTATTATTTATCAGTGAATTAATAATTGTGTCCAAGCTTGATTTAGCTCAATTGTATTGGAGAAAAGGTTTAAACCATTGGTTCAAACAGAGCAGCTCCTACACCGCATGCAGAGCACACCCAGTCCCCAAGTGGAAGACTCCTTGCAGGCAGCAGAGGAAAGGATTGGGCTGTATTTTTGGAAGGGTGTGTGTGTGTGGATTGGTCGCCTTGTTAGGTCTGCTGAAATATTCCCAACAGCAGCTAGCGCACTGTCAGGAGATAGCAGGGTGGCAGGGACAGGGGGAAAAGGGGCTTTTCTCTGCGGCCACCTGGAAAGCCATGTAAGATCCCTATGGCTTAGGAATAATATCGAATAAGCCATCCAATTCAAGAACGGGTAATTGGAGCCACATTAACTTTACGCAGCAATACATCAAGTTTCACGACTGAAATCGGCGAATCCAAGACCGGAAACACTGGAGTAATCCAAAGAAAGAGCAAGAGAGGAGTAAATAAAGAGATTGAAGTTTGTGCGTAAAGTGTGCAGTCAGTGCGCCCGCGGAGCTACATGGAAACGCTCAGAAACCCCCAAAGCAACTCGAAAACAAGACATCCACACAACAAGTGCAGTGCCAAGGATATCTCCGATCAGTTTTGATGTCAGGTGAAGGTGAACTCAGACTGACAGAGATTGTATTGTATTTTTGATTCACTTTCTGATCGGCGCGTAAAAAAGGCTGCCTGCAGCGAGCCGAAGGTATGAGCGGAGGTCGCTTTGAGTTCGACGACGGCGGAGCGTATTGTGGAGGCTGGGAGGGGGGCAAAGCCCACGGGCATGGCATCTGCACCGGACCCAAAGGCCAGGGCGAGTTCTCCGGCTCCTGGAACTACGGCTTCGAGGTGGTGGGAGTGTACACCTGGCCCAGCGGGAACACCTACGAGGGCTACTGGGCGCAGGGGAAGCGTCACGGGCTGGGTGTCGAAACCAAGGGACACTGGATTTACAAAGGGGAATGGACTCACGGCTTCAAGGGGAGATACGGCGGCCGCCTCAGTGTCGGGAGCGGAGCAAAGTACGAGGGCACGTGGAATAACGGACTTCAAGATGGATATGGCACAGAAACCTATGCTGATGGAGGTGAGATGTCAGAGGTCATGTTTATTTTTTATTTTTTTAATCATGCGCTTTTATTATAATAATTGTGGTAATAAAAACAATATAACTTCCCATATGGATGTGTATTTTAGTAGCCGTTACAGATGTTATGAAATCTGTAGTTCTATTACAATATTGTTAATATGAGAGGTCATGTTTTTTTTTAATCATGCGCTTTTATTATAATAATTGTGGTAATAAAAACAGTATAGCTTCCCATATGGATGTGTATTTTAGTTGCAGTTGCAGATGTTATGAAATCTGTAGTTTTATTACAATATTGTTAATATGAGAGAGTGGTTCACTCCAGCATGCAGCATCAGAAGCATTGAACCCAAGTGTTGCCATATGGTCGGCTCCACCAAGCCCACTGCAGGAGACCTGCTGGTGACAAGTCCTGGTGGCAACAACCAGGACACACAGGCCTTATGCTGCCACCACCACCAGCACCAGCAGCATCATATATAATTCAGGAGGTCCTTGGATTTTATGGTCTGTGCAGCCAGAAGCAAATCTCAGTCTGCTGCTGTCAGTCAAAAGGTGCTCGCAGCTTATTTGAAATCTAACCCCAGGAGAGACTGTTTTCCTTTCACTAAGCGGAAACTGTGCCATCAAGAATGTGTCGTTAACAGACCTGCCAGGTTAGATGAAGGCTACGTGACAAACAAAATGACTTCCATTCCGACATCATGCGAGTCTTAATATGTGCAACATTTTGAGATGATTCTTTCAAACCAGGAGTGAAAGGATCCTATAGTTAGCCAGTAGGACCATAATAGTTTGAGTGAAGTTGTTCATCCACAAATCTTCTCTGGAAACCATCTTGGTTGCCTGCCTATTTCCCCCCATGTCGTCCGATTGAAACCTGTTGAGGAGACGAAACACGTTAGCCAAGTCAAATCGATTGTGATGATTCCTGCCTGTACAATAGCTGTGGTTCCCCTGGTGAACAGCTGACTCATCAGCTTTGGACCCCGGTCAGTTTGAGGCTGTGTTGAGGCGCTGGTCGGTGGTGATGTGATAGCAGCAGATGTCAGGATGTAAGAATAGCCCAGCAGCACCGTGCCCTCCTGGCCTCACGGGCCGAGGCCCGTCACAGGAATCCAGACATGTGTCCATTTGAACATGAGAGCAGAGACCCCCAAGATGAGTTTATGGTGGTGGGGGGGGGGGGGGGGGGGGGGGGCACAAATGCATTGGTCAGAAATGCAGTCTTTTCTATTCATATTTCTGAAATTCTGCCAGAGATAATAGTAATATTACTCCTTATCCATGAGCTTTCTTGTCCAAATGATAATGCTTCTATCTGGTGCAGACACAATGAAAAAAAAAAAACCCTGTTGATGTTAAAATCCTGTGTGTCTCAAGGCACTTTCCAGGGCCAGTTCACCGGCGGGATGCGGCACGGCTATGGCGTTCGTCAGAGCGTGCCCTACGGCATGGCGGCGGTGGTCCGCTCGCCTCTGCGTACCTCCCTGACCTCCCTCCGCAGCGAGCACAGCAACGGCACCATCCTGCAGCAGGACGTCCCCGTCATCACCGCCACCAACGCCTCGGGCCAGCAGACGCCCGTCACCACCCCCACCCACCTGGGACCGTCCCGCGGGGGCTTCGCCCTCACGCTGCAGGTGGACCCGGAGCTGGTCAAACCCAAGAAGAAGGGTCTGTTCCGCCGGGGCTCGCTGCTGGGCGTGCTGAAGAAGTCGGACTCGCGCACCTCGCTGTCCAGCCAGAAGAGCAAGATCAGCTTCCTGAGGACCGAGTCGGCGCTCAGCTCCAACGCCAGCGACGCCAACTCCACCATCAGCATCGGGGACGACAGTCTGGCCGGAGCGGAGGACTTCCCCCCGGTGGAGGCCGACATCGACGCCACCACCACCGAGGTCTACATGGGCGAGTGGAAGAACGACAAGCGCTCGGGCTACGGAATAAGCGAACGGTCCAGCGGGCTGAAGTACGAGGGCGAGTGGGTGGACAACCAGAGACACGGCTACGGCTGCACCACCTTCGCCGAGGGAGGGAAGGAGGAGGGCAAGTACATGAACAACATGCTGGTGAAGGCCATGAAGAAGAGGGTGATCCAGCTGAAGGGCACCAAGATCAAGCACAAGGTGGAGCGTGCGCTGGAGGGCGCGCAGAGAGCCGCCGCCATCGCCAAGCAGAAGGCAGAGATCGCTGCCTCCAGGTAAGAAGAAGAAGAAACGTGTCTTCAGAGTGGATGATGTGTTTTGTCAAAGCTGTGTGTTCCGTAGAGCCCCTGCAACAATAACGAGGATGACGGGGCATCCGGGGAGTGCAGCGGTAAATTCCCTGCCTACCAACATGAAGGGTCGCCGGTTCGATCCCCCCATGTTGCCTCTGGCTTGGTGGGGCGTCCATCCAGGCATGGCGGTGGGGGGATGCTAAAAAGTTACAGAGGGTGATGGTTTATCTACAGACCAGTGAGTGAGTTGCAGTGAGGATATAATAGCAATGAAAAGATACACCTCATTCAGAATCGCCCGCATTGACCACACTGGCTGCCAGTCACAGTGTTTCCCTACACAACCAAAAGCGAGTCACTACTTCCACATCATGTCATGTGACAGTAATGAGCGCAGTGGTGTATAAAGTACTCGAAAACCATACTTGAGTAAAAGTAAAGATATCTTCCCAGAAAAAGACTTTGGTAAAAGTCAAAGTCACTCATTAGAATATTACTTGAATAAAAGTCTTAAAGTACTTGATATTTTCTGTACTTAAAGGAACACTCTGCCCATTTTCAACCAGCTTTGTATCATTAGAACATCAGTAGTATATCAGAAAACTGTAAACGGTTTTGAATTAACATTAACTCAAATCAACTCTCAATAACTGTCAAACTAGATGAATGACTTCAAAACCGTTTCCAGTTTGAGAGTTGATTTGAGTTAATGAGTTATTAATTTGAGTTAGTGTGGACCAGTGATGTCACTGGTCCACACTTTAACACTCAATAACTGTCAAATTAAATGACAGACTTCAAAACCGTTTACAGTTTTCTGATATACTACTGATGTTCTAATGATACAAAGCTGGTTGAAAATGGGCGGAGTGTTCCTTTAAGTATCAAAAGTAATTTTCTGATATTAAATGTACTTAAGTATTGAAAGTAAAAAGTACAAGTAAATGCTGCTAACAAAATCAAGCAAAAGACATGCCTGGGCTTGAGTGGAAGTCTATTTCTTCTTCTTGACTTTTATAGCCGCTGGCAAACAATGTTATGTTGCATTACAGCCACCAAATGGAATGACGTGTCGATCGTGATCAACGTAACTTGCAAGCTAGGAGCACTGATTTGCCAAACCTGATTGCTTGCAGGCTACGCAATTTCTTCTGATTTTACTTTGTAACTAAGATGCTTGGGGGAAATGTAGTGGAGTAAAAGTGAAAGTTGACAGAAATATAAATACTCAAGTAAAGTACAGATACTCAGAAAAAATACTTAAGTATTTATACTTTGTTACATTACACCACTGAATGAGCGAGTCACTACTTCCACATCATGTCATGTGACAGTAATGAGAGCAGTGGCTGAAGTGGCTGCACGGTTTTTCCACCCACTTCTGAATTCATTCATGTGACACAAATCATATCAGTACAAAGCCGTTGGGTGACTGCTACTGTAAGTTCCAGTGTTTTTTTTTCTTTAATATTTCCCCCCCGATTTTTTTAATCCCATTTTTATCCCCCATTAGTGCTAATTTTAATTTATTTATCCTGGTTGCTGCTCCACCCTCTGCCGATCTGGGGAGAGCCGAAACTGGCATGCTTCCTCCGAAACTGGCTCCATGCTTCCTCCGAGACATGGCCAGTTGCCAGCCGCTTCTTTTCACCTGACAGGGGAAGCTTCACCGGTAGGACATAGCACGTGGGAGGATCACGCTATTCCAACCAGTTCCCCTCCCTCCGAACAGGTGCCCCTAACGACCAGAGGAGGCACCACATCAGCAACCAGGATATTGCATGTTTTGGTGAGGGGTTCCTATATGAAGGAAACCCCCAGGGGGCACGGGGAGAACATGTAAACTCCACACAGAAAGGCCCTTTTGATGACCCCACCCAGGCGGTGGGCACTCGAGGACACGCGGACGGGCACGCACTCCTTCAGCGCCCACGGCGTCCCAGGTGGGAATCGACCCAGGACCTTCTAGCTGTGAGGCGACAGCGCTTACCACTGCACCACCGTGCCCCGTGCCCCCCCCCCCCCCCAGTGTTGTAGTTCTGACTCAACATTTTCATTCCTCAGACTAGACTTGCTCTTGACAAAGGACTCACTTTTAGAGTAAGACTCAACTGTTGTTGACCCGTGACTCTACTTTCTGCTCAGTTTAGACTTTACAACGATTGCGGCGTGCTCAAAGAATGCAGAGAAAATAACTACTCCTTCACATCCGTCTTTTTTTTTCTTCCGTCTCTTCCTGGTTGCTAAATCTGTCTGTTTAACCCATTGATACCTGATGCAGCATTTGCGTGTATATCCCTCATTTGTGTGTGTATCCCTTTACTTTCTTAAAGGGATACACACACAAATGCTGCATCAGGTATCAATGGGTTAAAATGGTAGTTGGCATCGCAGAGCAGAACGTGTCAAAACCTGATTTTTAGGGAAGACTTTTTAAGATGTACTAAAGCACTTTGCACTCTGACATCAAGAGATCAATGTTTGCATTTCTTTTTTAAGTTTGCAAGACATCTTTACCCAGAAATCATATAATGTGACGTGAGTGAACTGCACACTCCTTAGACCTGAAGTCATTCTAAAAAGCTTTTGGCACTTATCGTTGGTGAGGCCATTTCTCTCTTCGTGGAGCACTTGCTTGTTTAGGCGAAAGTTTTCTATTTTGCTCTTAAGTTGCCATCCATCACTTCTTGTGCTCGGAGAAGATTTCCGGCCAGTAACCAACCGTCCGTCCATATTATACCCGACACCAAATAGGGCAAATCTATTTTCTTCTCTGTTATAGCTCCCAGTTTGATGATCAAATGGGGGTGTATTTTGTTTTGACATTAAATCAATTCAGACTCGAGCTCCGAGAACTTGTATGCAAATCTGGACTCGAGGTTTTAGTGACTCACCTACAACAAGCAAATGCATTCAAATTTAGATTGAGGGTTTTATTTCTGACACTTGACACTTGGTCGATTTGACGGTGCTTTCACTCCCTCATGGGGTTACAATGTTCAGAAACGTTGCGGCGTCTTTTACACTCGGGTTCAATGGAGCAACAAGCAATATGATGGTATCACTTTACACTTCACCCCCGTGGCTCGATGACACTCATCCCCTTGCCCCGATGACACGGACTCTGCAAGGGGAAAAAGGAGTCTCATGGCTTTCCTAGTGTCCTTACAGTACTTGCTAGTGCTCCACTTGATATGGACCATGGAAAGGTTGGATCTGGCTCAGTGGAATTCCGGGTTCAGATCCGACCCGAGGGCCTATGCCACATCTCCCTCTCTCTCTCCTGGTCCTATACCAGTCTCTCTCCAAGTCTGTTGAATGAAGGCGCCCCCAAAAATCATCTTAAAAACGGCCTCTGTATAGTTTGTCAACTCAAAGAAATGTTGAAGCTGAGGTAGTTTAGAAAATAAGTGTCTCTGTGAGTGAGTGCAGTCTCAGAGTTGCCTGTTTCATCAGTGAAATCATGAACTTGAGTTATGAACTCCAATCTGCCTTCAGAGATTGTTTTGTGATTTCAGAGTTGTGATTCTCACACCCTATTTACTGTAGCAAAACCTTATACGACTGTTTTTAGCCACTTAAAACATTTTCATAAATCTAACACCTCAGAAAAAGCTCAATCCTATCCACACACTTCTCTGATGAAGGTCCATTGTGCATTGTGCATGCGGATAGTATTCTTTTTTAACTTTCTAGTGTTATTATTATTATTATTATTATTATTACCTTTATTATTATTATTATTATTATTATTATTACCTGTATAGGTTTTTGGGTCACGAAGCCCATAGGCCTTTGTCCGGTGAACACGCAAATTTCCGGGCCCTACTGTGCGGCACGTGGGGGCGTGAAAAATCAGGGGGTGGACTTTACATGTCTTCTGGGCCCCCCTCTGCGAGTGGACACCACTTGTTTGCCCATCAGTCCTACAGATAACCCACAATGATTTTTTGTCATTTTCATGCCATTTTCTTGCAGTTCAAGCATGTTCCACAGTGTGGCACAGTCCCACATTACCCAATGGAAAATATGGTCCGTGCACACCGTGTGCACGTGTAGCACTTATGCTGGAATAAGTGTAAATAGGAGACATATATAATCAAGTATACAGTAGAGTATGGACTAGTTCCAGGTTTGACTATGGAGCTGGTGGAAGAGTAATGAACACACCGACACAGAACTGCAAGAACCGGTTTGTATTAGATCAACAAAATGAAAATGCATATGTAACCATGCAAAGAAGCCAGTTACATAAATTGACAACGCCACCTTGGGAATTTCACCCAAAGAGTTAAACCAAAGTTCAGTTTTACCCTTAAATGAAAAGCAGAGGCAAGATGTTCCAAGTATAACAAGGGTACATGTTTATTTAATGCACAAAGTCCAAGTTAAAAGGTTAACATGCTAAAAGGCTGGTTGTTTATAAATTAAAAACACATTTAGATAGTTCTAAATGGGAGCTGCTCAACGACCAGGAGGAGGGGTTAAGAGTCCCCAGAGAGGGAGCTAAAAGCTAAAATGCGATCCCAAATTAAGACTAGGTGGGGATACACTACAAACAGCACGGCAAACCAAAAACACAAACCCACAGATAACTAGGAACACGGGGATTCACACACTCAGCCCCTCTCAATGGGACAATTTCTCCACTCCTGGCCGGGACAACCTGCAGTCAGAACGTAACAATTAAAAACAGGCAGTGGTATAACAGAAAGTGAAATAGTACAACAAAATAAATAAAACAATAAAGAAAGGGCAAAACAGCAGCTGGCCGCTACTGTAAAGAGACAGGCGAAACACAAGTATTAATACATATATCTATATGTTCTGTGACAAATACCTCTATGAACATTTTACCTTCACAGAGAATAAAGCTCTTGGGATTCTCAAGCTGTGATGAATGTTCTAGGCCGCATGTTCACTTCTGCCTACAAACAGTCATGGTTAGACAGTAACAGTGGAAATAACCAGGAAGTACCTGCATACAAGTCACCCAACATACAACCTTACTCACATAGTGTCAGCAACCAAGCTCCAAGCAACCATTTCCAGGGAAAACCAAAGAGTGTGGGATAAGGACAGCTCAGCCCCACAAGACACAGTATTTATTGAGGTGCACCTAATTATCTAAGCAGCAGCACCTGGGCCTGGATGGGTGTAAATCACTAGGGAGGGAACCTGACTACAACATGGGCCAGCCCTCTAAGTTAGCCTGGCTACACAACAAAAAACACTTGAAAATAAATCAAGAAAAACAACAAATAAAGTAAATATAAAGAGGCCTTTTAGATAAAAAGAGTGGGTTTACACCTTCTGTAAAGTAGCACTACTAGTGGTGATTTCCGTTCAGTCCATTAATGTTCAAATCAATTCATTGAGTCAAATAATCACATTTCTATTCATTTCATTCCCATCTTCTTCCCCGTCATAAATACTATGCAATTGCACAATCCCATAAAGCCTTCAATTCAGTTCACACTATAAAGTGACTATTGTGACTAAAGTGCTTCAAGTTTGACAATTGTTATGACAATAATTGCACAACCCATATGACCTGTGTGCAATGAGGGAGAAGGGGAGAGAAAAAATGAGTAAAGACTAGTGTGTAAAGTTCTACCACCCAAGGGGAATGGGGCCTATGGTAGGAGTGAGTTAGGCTTGAGGCCTGCCCAGAGTTCAAGGTTCTTCTGGTTTAGCTCGCCATCCATTTAGCTCCAGCTATGAAGCCCATCCAGTATTCGCATGCACGGTTTCCTCCACAACAGCAGCAGTTCCTCAGATCAGACACTGTTGAGTGATGGCTTGATTACAATTTGCATATATAGTGAAGGCTGTAGTTGGCATGGTAGCTTAGCATTTATCTTGGCATGTAGCTTAGCATTTATCATTGCTGGTTTTAGCAATGATGGCAGAAGATTTCCATGCTTTCTGTAATGAGGATGCACTCACCCATGTGGTGTAAAAAGCAGTGTTGCATCCAGTTTCCAATATTCAGGTTCCAAATGTCCAATGTCAGTCAACGTGAACATGAGTCAAGGTTTGTGGCCTGCTTGCATCAAGGTGTGGGGTCTGCTCTCAGCAGGTGTGAGTGAGAGAGTGAGGCAGTGATTTCCTCTTCCCAGACCAAGAAAAGGGGGCGGGTGCAGGACTGAAGAGCCTGCAGCCGATTGGCTCAGGTGTTTGAGTTGACAGTTTTGCTTGTCCAATCATTATACAGGACTGTGGATAGGTGAGTGTGTATATGGCAGAATGTTCAATTCACCTGTGTTACACACGTCCCACATTACCCAATGGAAAATATGGTCCCTGCACACCGGAAGGAAACCATGTGATTGATGTGGCTGAAGATTACCCTCAATAGACTAGATGCACAAAATGAGTTCAGCTGCAGTACTTAATTGAAGCTGCACGTGGGGTTCCGTCTCGCTACTTGGGGGCGGGGCAGTGTAGGCTACTCAGAACAATCAAGGTGTAACTAGAGAACCCATAGTACATTGTCAAAGAGTTGTTTTCGTGCTATTTTCAATTACTGATTTTTACAGAATTGTGGTAAATGACACAAAGGTGACTTTGACAGAAGCGGACACAGCTTTAAGGCCATAACATTGCAGTGGATGCATAGAATGACTAAAGTTTTTGCACGTGTGTTCAGCCGGAGGTCCTGAACTAGTGTAGCGAATATCGCCTCATTCCGTTAAGCCATGCCAAAATGAGAGCCAATCAGGGTCGCTCAGAAGGCCGGGGTACAGCTAATTTGTCATAACATTGCAGCGGATGGATAGAATGACAAAAAATTTTGCACGTGTGTTCAGCCGGAGGTCCTGAACTAGTGTAGCGAATATCGCCTCATTCTGTTAAGCCATGCCAAGATGAGAGCCAATCAGGGTCGCTCAGAAGGCCGGGGAACAGCTAATTTGCCATAACATTGATGCGGATGGAGAGAATGACTAAATTCTTTGCACGTGTGTTCAGCCGGAGGTCCTGAACTACAATGATAACCTTAAATGGAAGTGGGCGAGGCCAAGGGGCGTCACCCCCCACCCTTCTGAGATCAATTTAGATAGTAAGTAGCCCTGGTGGCATGTGGGGACCTCAGGACGACATCCTGAGGGACTGTTTTGACCAAGTAGCATGGGAGGAGTTCAGAGCGGCAGGAGACCTGGGCGCGTACGCAGAGACGGTGTCATGCTTCATTAAGAAGTGTACCAACGACATAGTCCCCACAAAGAAAGTAAAAATAATGCCAAACCAAAAGCCCTGGATCAACAGCGAGGTCAGGGCTGCCCTACACGCCAGGACCACCACCTTCAGTTCAGGCACACCAGAACAATACAAGCAGGCACAATATGCCCTCCGGACCGCTATTAAAAAAGCACAGAGAGACTATGGAAGGCAGCTGGAGTCAAAACTGGACACCAACAACCCCAGACACCTGTGGAAAGGCCTCCATGCTGCTACAGACTTCAAAGAGGTGAAACGACAGAACCCCAGCACATCACCCACCCTACCGGACGAACTCAACGCGTTCTACGCTAGGTTCGACCCCTCTGGCAGAGCGCCTCCCATCCCCCCTCTCCCAGCCCTCTCCCACTCCCTCCCCCCCATCACCTCCCACCCTCTCCTCCCCCCCACCCTCCCCTCCCCCCCACCACCACCCCCCCTCTCCGCCCCCCCCTGCCACCTCCCTCCCCCCATCACCCCCCCCTCCTCCCCTGCCACCCCTCCCCCCTCATCACGAGTTTGGTGTCATTTGGAATAACTTTGGTTTTTTGGAAAAAAAAAAAAAAAGACGGATGTCGGATGCAACAATTCAGTAAAAATCAGTAATTGAAGCTAGCCCTTTCAAAGTTGCTGGACACGTAGGAGACAGTCTAAAGCCTACTCTCAGCAAAGGGTAGGCTAATCGGAGCTACGCTGAGCGAGCTGTGGTCCCGCAGAGTTGAAAAAAATAAGAAAACGCACGAAATTACGAAATCCTGCAAAATTTACATCTCTTTTTGGGCCAGGGACACAGTTCCACTCAACCTTGAGCCGAAATTTTGGCTACAGTGTATGTTGACAACCCCTAGTACATGCTCAAACCGTCATTTTGGTTGTAGCTTCAATTACTGAATTTTAGTGAATATAAAGATACGACATTTTTTTTGTAAAGAAAAAAAGTTCCGTTTTGACCTCCCATTTTTTGTGGGCTGAAAGAGGAGTGTGAGAGGAGTTCCCACAAAAAAAATTACACCTTGAAGTTACTTCCCCTAGGAGTTATTCAGGTTTGATTTTTTTTTTTTTTTTTTTTTTTTTTTTTTTTCAAAATTTTTTTTTTTTTTTTTTATAGCCATGTAGGTACTCTAAGGACTCCATTTTTGGCGAGGAGCCCGAAAACCGACTTCATTTTGGCCAAAAAGCAAGGGAAATGGCCGAAACGCGACTTCCGATTTTTAGGGGGCGTTTTGACCTCCCATTTTTTGTCGGCGGGAAGAGGGGTGTGAGAGGAGTTCCCCCAAGAAAGGACAGCCTTCTAGTCCTTTTACTTTAGGAGTTATTAGCACCCCTATTTTCAACATTTTTAAACGATTGGACCGCCCCCCTGCCTAGGGGGAGGGGACTTTGGCTAATCTTTTCTCAGGATCTACTCTCCTATAGGAGGGCTACATGCTCCAATTGAAATTATAGCTCCAGGTGGTCCAGGGGAGTTAATTGACAACCCTAGCTGAAATTTGCACTAGGTTGTTAGGGTTGTAGACCGTTCACCCATGTTGAAGGGCTAAGTTGGAACTAGGGTTAGGAAGTTAGACATGTAGTCTTATGTAGTTTTATGCGCTGGTCCCGAATATGGGCGGGGCTTCCGCCGGAAGTGACCGGAAGTGGGTGTAAATAGGCTTTGAACATGGCATTTTGGCCAACCCTAGGCTGTTTTGCATATGGGTTGTTGGGGGGGTGTCATATGAGCATGAATTGGGTTGATTGGAGTCGTTTGGTGAAACGGCTAAGAGACTTTTTTTTTTTTTTTGTATGGGAAAAGTACTTGGTGTTTTTTTTTTTTTTTTTTTTTTTTTTTTTGCTAATGCTAAGCTAACTTTTTTTATCTTTTTTTTTATGCTAAGGTAAT
Organism: Poromitra crassiceps; assembly: GCF_964638095.1. NCBI lineage: Eukaryota > Metazoa > Chordata > Actinopteri > Beryciformes > Melamphaidae > Poromitra > Poromitra crassiceps. The sequence continues at coordinate 4,697,714 of NC_139637.1, read as the reverse complement.
GCTAAGCTAACATGCTAGCAACTTCCCGCACACTCCCGCCGGACCACGACCCGCTACAATTTGCATACCGCCCCAACAGGAGCACAGCGGATGCAGTAGCACACGTGCTCCACACCATTCTTACACCTATGTAAGAATGCTGTTCGTGGACTACAGCTCAGCATTCAACACCATAGTACCCTCCAGGCTGGTAAGCAAACTCAGGGATCTGGGACTAAACACGGCAATGTGCGACTGGATCCTGGATTTCCTAACAGACCGCCGCCAGGTGGTGAGGGTGGGCAACCTCACCTCCTCCCCACTGACCATCAGCATAGGAGCGCCCCAGGGGTGCGTCTCCAGCCCCTTCTGGTACGACCTCTACACCCACGACTGCGTGGCGACTCAAACTTCAAACTCCATTGTGAAGTTTGCAGACGACACAGCAGTCGTGGGGCTGATCTCAGGGGACGACGAGACGGCCTACAGAGAGGAGGTGAGGGTCCTGGAACAATGGTGCCAGGACAACCACCTCTCTCTGAACGTCTCCAAGACCAAGGAGATAATTGTGGACTACAGGAGAGGGGGGGGCGCACACCCCCCAATCACCATCAACGGCGCAGTGGTGGAAAGGGTGGACAGCTTCAAGTACCTGGGAGTCAACATCCACCAGGACCTGACCTGGGCCGGCCACACCGCCACTGTTGTCAAAAAGGCCCAACAGCGAATACACGGACTCAGGCGCCTGAAGAAATTTGGGCTAAGGAAAGAAATCCTCAGGGACTTCTACAGAGGCACCATTGCAAGCCTGCTGACTGGCTGCTTCACCGCCTGGTACGGGAACTGTACCGCCATGGACCGCAGGGCGCTACGGAGGGTGAGGCACGCGGCCCAGCACGTAACAGGAGATGAGTTGCCAGATCTGCATGAACTGTATAACCAGCGGTGCCTCAGGAGGTCCCTGAAGATCATCAAAGACACAAACCATCCCCACAACAGCCTGTTCTCCCTGCTACCCTCAGGGAGGAGATACAGGGTTCCAAAAGCACGCACAAATCGCTTGAGGAACAGTTTCTTCCCGCAGGCCACGAGACTCCTTAACATACACAAATAGTGTAGTAGTCGTACCGTACCGTACTGCAGCTGCTACCATTATGTATGCCTAATGTTTAATTGTATGTTTAATAAGGTACATGCTATTTGCACCTGTATGTCAAATACGTCGAATTTAAAATGTCTGAACACGTCCAACGTATGCACAATGCCTAATGTTAATTGTATGTTTAAACATGCTATTTGCACCTGCATGTCAAATACGTCGAATTTAAAATGTCTGAACACGTCTAACGTATGCACATGACATGTGCACCTATGTGCAATGAATAAGCCACTGACTTGTCTTATCGCTATTCTGCCTTATTGCCTATTGCTGCTTAGTATTGCTTATTGATGCCTATTTCTTATTGCCTATTGCTCATTGCTTGTTGCCTATTTGTACTATGTCATAAACGGAGTCCACAGCACAAGAATTTCACACGTGATACTTGTACCATGGAGTGACAATAAAAATCTAGAATCTTGAATGTGGGCGGGGCCAAGGGCCACATGTGTGGGCTAGAAGGCTGACACTTGGTGGTCGTAGAGTAGCAGGGGGTGCCACAAACATACCAAAAGATCAGCCTTCTAGCCCTCACCTCTCTTGAGAAACAGACGTGTTCACCCTGCATATGTTGGTGTACACCGCGCATGCTTTATCATGTAATATGTAAAAGCTTATATCTCAAAAACGACTCAGGCTAGGAGGCTGAGATTTCAACTGCAGCCTCTCCTTATTATACAGGACCAGCCCTGTGAGTAGCAGGAGGATTGGAAGAAGTTGGATTTTTTGCCTTCGGCAGCTGAGAGCTGGTTTCTAGATTTTGGTCCAAAATTCAAATTGCTCCTATTGACTGGAAACTCAGCACACTAATAGAGCACCGTGGTGGTATTAACATACTTTGGTATCAGCCTCCTAACCTGAGTCGTTTTTGAGATATAAGCTTTTACATATTACATGATAAAGCATGCGCGGTGTACACCAACATAGGCCGGGTGCACACGGCTGTTTCTCAAGAAATGTGTGGGCTAGAAGGCTGACACTTGGTGGTCATAGAGTAGCAGGGGGTGCCACAAACATACCAAAAGATCAGCCTTCTAGCCCTCACCTCTCTTGAGAAACAGCCGTGTTCACCCTGCATATGTTGGTGTACACCGCGCATGCTTTACCATGTAATATGTAAAAGCTTATATCTCAAAAACGACTCAGGCTAGGAGGCTGAGATTTCAACTGCAGTCTCTCCTTATTATACAGGACCAGCCCTGTGAGTAGCAGGACGATTGGAAGAAGTTGGATTTTTTGCCTTCGGCAGCTGAGAGCTGGTTTCCAGATTTTGGTCCAAAATTCAAATTGCTCCTATTGACTGGAAACTCAGCACACTAATAGAGCACCGTGGTGGTATTAACATACTTTGGTATCAGCCTCCTAACCTGAGTCGTTTTTGAGATATAAGCTTTTACATATTACATGATAAAGCATGCGCGGTGTACACCAACATAGGCCGGGTGCACACGGCTGTTTCTCAAGAAATGTGTGGGCTAGAAGGCTGACACTTGGTGGTCATAGAGTAGCAGGGGGTGCCACAAACATACCAAAAGATCAGCCTTCTAGCCCTCACCTCTCTTGAGAAACAGCCGTGTTCACCCTGCATATGTTGGTGTACACCGCGCATGCTTTACCATGTAATATGTAAAAGCTTATATCTAAAAAACGACTCAGGCTAGGAAGCTGAGATTTCAACTGCAGCCTCTCCTTATTATACAGGACCAGCCCTGTGAGTAGCAGGAGGATTGGAAGAAGTTGGATTTTTTGCCTTCGGCAGCTGAGAGCTGGTTTCCAGATTTTGGTCCAAAATTCAAATTGCCCCTATTGACTGGAAACTCAGCACACTAATAGAGCACCGTGGTGGTATTAACATACTTTGGTATCAGCCTCCTAACCTGAGTCGTTTTTGAGATATAAGCTTTTACATATTACATGATAAAGCATGCGCGGTGTACACCAACATAGGCCGGGTGCACACGGCTGTTTCTCAAGAAATGTGTGGGCTAGAAGGCTGACACTTGGTGGTCATAGAGTAGCAGGGGGTGCCACAAACATACCAAAAGATCAGCCTTCTAGCCCTCACCTCTCTTGAGAAACAGCCGTGTTCACCCTGCATATGTTGGTGTACACCGCGCATGCTTTACCATGTAATATGTAAAAGCTTATATCTAAAAAACGACTCAGGCTAGGAGGCTGAGATTTCAACTGCAGCCTCTCCTTATTATACAGGACCAGCCCTGTGAGTAGCAGGACGATTGGAAGAAGTTGGATTTTTTGCCTTCGGCAGCTGAGAGCTGGTTTCCAGATTTTGGTCCAAAATTCAAATTGCTCCTATTGACTGGAAACTCAGCACACTAATAGAGCACCGTGGTGGTATTAACATACTTTGGTATCAGCCTCCTAACCTGAGTCGTTTTTGAGATATAAGCTTTTACATATTACATGATAAAGCATGCGCGGTGTACACCAACATAGGCCGGGTGCACACGGCTGTTTCTCAAGAAATGTGTGGGCTAGAAGGCTGACACTTGGTGGTCATAGAGTAGCAGGGGGTGCCACAAACATACCAAAAGATCAGCCTTCTAGCCCTCACCTCTCTTGAGAAACAGCCGTGTTCACCCTGCATATGTTGGTGTACACCGCGCATGCTTTACCATGTAATATGTAAAAGCTTATATCTCAAAAACGACTCAGGCTAGGAGGCTGAGATTTCAACTGCAGCCTCTCCTTATTATACAGGACCAGCCCTGTGAGTAGCAGGAGGATTGGAAGAAGTTGGATTTTTTGCCTTCGGCAGCTGAGAGCTGGTTTCCAGATTTTGGTCCAAAATTCAAATTGCTCCTATTGACTGGAAACTCAGCACACTAATAGAGCACCGTGGTGGTATTAACATACTTTGGTATCAGCCTCCTAACCTGAGTCGTTTTTGAGATATAAGCTTTTACATATTACATGATAAAGCATGCGCGGTGTACACCAACATAGGCCGGGTGCACACGGCTGTTTCTCAAGAAATGTGTGGGCTAGAAGGCTGACACTTGGTGGTCATAGAGTAGCAGGGGGTGCCACAAACATACCAAAAGATCAGCCTTCTAGCCCTCACCTCTCTTGAGAAACAGCCGTGTTCACCCTGCATATGTTGGTGTACACCGCGCATGCTTTACCATGTAATATGTAAAAGCTTATATCTAAAAAACGACTCAGGCTAGGAGGCTGAGATTTCAACTGCAGCCTCTCCTTATTATACAGGACCAGCCCTGTGAGTAGCAGGAGGATTGGAAGAAGTTGGATTTTTTGCCTTCGGCAGCTGAGAGCTGGTTTCCAGATTTTGGTCCAAAATTCAAATTGCTCCTATTGACTGGAAACTCAGCACACTAATAGAGCACCGTGGTGGTATTAACATACTTTGGTATCAGCCTCCTAACCTGAGTCGTTTTTGAGATATAAGCTTTTACATATTACATGATAAAGCATGCGCGGTGTACACCAACATAGGCCGGGTGCACACGGCTGTTTCTCAAGAAATGTGTGGGCTAGAAGGCTGACACTTGGTGGTCATAGAGTAGCAGGGGGTGCCACAAACATACCAAAAGATCAGCCTTCTAGCCCTCACCTCTCTTGAGAAACAGCCGTGTTCACCCTGCATATGTTGGTGTACACCGCGCATGCTTTACCATGTAATATGTAAAAGCTTATATCTAAAAAACGACTCAGGCTAGGAGGCTGAGATTTCAACTGCAGCCTCTCCTTATTATACAGGACCAGCCCTGTGAGTAGCAGGAGGATTGGAAGAAGTTGGATTTTTTGCCTTCGGCAGCTGAGAGCTGGTTTCCAGATTTTGGTCCAAAATTCAAATTGCTCCTATTGACTGGAAACTCAGCACACTAATAGAGCACCGTGGTGGTATTAACATACTTTGGTATCAGCCTCCTAACCTGAGTCGTTTTTGAGATATAAGCTTTTACATATTACATGATAAAGCATGCGCGGTGTACACCAACATAGGCCGGGTGCACACGGCTGTTTCTCAAGAAATGTGTGGGCTAGAAGGCTGACACTTGGTGGTCATAGAGTAGCAGGGGGTGCCACAAACATACCAAAAGATCAGCCTTCTAGCCCTCACCTCTCTTGAGAAACAGCCGTGTTCACCCTGCATATGTTGGTGTACACCGCGCATGCTTTACCATGTAATATGTAAAAGCTTATATCTAAAAAACGACTCAGGCTAGGAGGCTGAGATTTCAACTGCAGCCTCTCCTTATTATACAGGACCAGCCCTGTGAGTAGCAGGACGATTGGAAGAAGTTGGATTTTTTGCCTTCGGCAGCTGAGAGCTGGTTTCCAGATTTTGGTCCAAAATTCAAATTGCTCCTATTGACTGGAAACTCAGCACACTAATAGAGCACCGTGGTGGTATTAACATACTTTGGTATCAGCCTCCTAACCTGAGTCGTTTTTGAGATATAAGCTTTTACATATTACATGATAAAGCATGCGCGGTGTACACCAACATAGGCCGGGTGCACACGGCTGTTTCTCAAGAAATGTGTGGGCTAGAAGGCTGACACTTGGTGGTCATAGAGTAGCAGGGGGTGCCACAAACATACCAAAAGATCAGCCTTCTAGCCCTCACCTCTCTTGAGAAACAGCCGTGTTCACCCTGCATATGTTGGTGTACACCGCGCATGCTTTACCATGTAATATGTAAAAGCTTATATCTCAAAAACGACTCAGGCTAGGAGGCTGAGATTTCAACTGCAGCCTCTCCTTATTATACAGGACCAGCCCTGTGAGTAGCAGGAGGATTGGAAGAAGTTGGATTTTTTGCCTTCGGCAGCTGAGAGCTGGTTTCCAGATTTTGGTCCAAAATTCAAATTGCTCCTATTGACTGGAAACTCAGCACACTAATAGAGCACCGTGGTGGTATTAACATACTTTGGTATCAGCCTCCTAACCTGAGTCGTTTTTGAGATATAAGCTTTTACATATTACATGATAAAGCATGCGCGGTGTACACCAACATAGGCCGGGTGCACACGGCTGTTTCTCAAGAAATGTGTGGGCTAGAAGGCTGACACTTGGTGGTCATAGAGTAGCAGGGGGTGCCACAAACATACCAAAAGATCAGCCTTCTAGCCCTCACCTCTCTTGAGAAACAGCCGTGTTCACCCTGCATATGTTGGTGTACACCGCGCATGCTTTACCATGTAATATGTAAAAGCTTATATCTAAAAAACGACTCAGGCTAGGAGGCTGATATTTCAACTGCAGCCACCCCTTTTATAGAGGACCAGCCCTGTGAGTAGCAGGAGGATTGGAAGAAGTTGGATTTTTTGCCTTCGGCAGCTGAGAGCTGGTTTCCAGATTTTGGTCCAAAATTCAAATTGCTCCTATTGACTGGAAACTCAGCACACTAATAGAGCACCGTGGTGGTATTAACATACTTTGGTATCAGCCTCCTAACCTGAGTCGTTTTTGAGTTATAAGCTTTTACATATTACATGATAAAGCATGCGCGGTGTACACCAACATATGCCGGGTGCACACGGCTGTTTCTCAAGAAATGTGTGGGCTAGAAGGCTGACACTTGGTGGTCGTAGAGTAGCAGGGGGTGCCACAAACATACCAAAAGATCAGCCTTCTAGCCCTCACCTCTCTTGAGAAACAGCCGTGTTCACCCTGCATATGTTGGTGTACACCGCGCATGCTTGGCTAGGCTTGGCTAATGTGTACTAGGCTCTATTAGGCTGTGCTAGGCTGGACTAGGCTGGGGTGTACTAGGATATATTCAGCGGTACTATGCTATACTAGAATGTATTAGGCTGTGCTAAGCTACACTGTAATGTACTTGGCTTTACTGAACTATACTATAATGTACAAGGCTCTATTTGGGTGTACTGGGCTGGACTAGGCTGTACTAGCCTGGGCTAGGCTAGACTAGGGTGAACTAGGATATACTCAACTGTACTAGGCTATACTATAAATTACTAGGCTCTATTAGGATGTAGTAGGTTGTAATGGGATGTACTATGCTGGGCTAGGCTGGAGTAGGCTGTACTATGCTGTAGTACAATGTACTAGGCTATACTACAATGTAATAGGCTCTATTAAGGTGTACTAGCTTGTACTAGGATGAGCTAGGCTGTACTAGGCTCCATTAGGCTGTGCTAGGCTGGACTAGACTGGGCTAGGCTAGACTAGGGTGTACTAGGCTATATTCAGCTGTACTAGGCTATACTAGAATGTACTAGACTGTACTAGAATGTACTAGGCTGTGCTAAGCTACACTATAATGCACTTGGCTTTACTGAACTATACTATGATGTACAAGGCTCTATTTGGGTGTACTGGGCTGGACTAGGCTGTACTAGCCTGGGCTAGGCTAGACTAGGGTGAACTAGGATATACTCAACTGTACTAGGCTATACTATAAATTACTAGGCTCTATTAGGATGTAGTAGGTTGTAATAGGATGTACTATGCTGGGCTAGGCTGGAGTAGGCTGTACTAGGCTGTACTATGCTGTAGTACGATGTACTAAGCTATACTACAATGGGCTATACAGGGCTGGTCCTCTATAATAAGGAGAAGCTGCAGTTGAAATATCAGCCTCCTAGCCTGAGTCGTTTTTGAGATACAAGCTTTTACATATTACATCCCCTGTATAAATAAAGGTAAAAAAAAAAAAAAAAAGATAAAGCATGCACGGTGTACACCAACATATGCAGGGTGAACACGGCTCAAAATGGCTCAAATGGCTCTCTGCTCCCCTCTATTGACAAAATATAGTCAGTACAGACATGTTCACGAAAGAAAGTAGCAAGTGTTCAGTAACCTAAGTTACTGAGGTTCGTGAACACGAAATGTCTTCCGGCACGAGTTGTTCATTTGCCTTAGTTTTTTGTATTGAGCACTGCCTGCTGTGCACACACTTTTATTATTATTATTACCATTATTATTATTATTATTATTATTATTATTATTATTATTATTATTATTATTATTATGCCTTAGTTTCCAGCACCTTCACTCGGGTGTGGCGGTTGATTTTGTTTCCTACATCTAAGTTGAGTCATGTGGAAAATAGCTGTTGGCATTATTGCACATTGTATTAATAACGACATTTGGTTTGCTCAAAATGTCAACCAGAAGGTGCCAAAGGTGACAAAGGAGTCAGTGATTCATGCTATTGTCAGAGAACAGGCAACACACAGGGGACACCCATTGTCTTTTTATAGCCCTGCTTTAGTGCTCAGACGAGGGAGGTAGTGATAATGCCGCAGCAGATACCTTTGGCTACCTCGACGAATTCAACACAACTGGAAGATATTAGTAGCACATTAATAGGTTTACTTAACTTAGCGCAGCGTGTGCAACTCGGGCCTTCTGTTTTTGACCAACATGCGCCACTTGAGTTTGAATGTGAGCAGAGCTAACAGACGTCCTGTGTGTCCTAAGTGTGTGACATGTCCAAGTGTTGATCGTGAGTAATCACTGTCATTTACCTGTCCGACAAAGAGAGGGAGGTCAGAGCAGTTTGACCTCTAGGTCAGAGCATTTTGACCTCTAGGTCAGAGCAGTTTGACCTCTAGGTCATCATCGCCCGCAGCATCCCCTCTCACTCGACAAAACCAAACCCAGCAAATAATAGGAGTGTTTTTTTAAATAAGCATATTCGGAGAGTGTTTTTTTTATAAGCATATTCGGAGTGTTTTTTTTATAAGCATATTCGGAGTGTTTTTTTTTATAAGCATATTCGGAGAGTGTGTTTTTTTTATAAGCATATTCGTAACGTGCACATCATGTTACCCGTAGGTTTGTCTAACCTTACAAGGCGGTGGTGTTTCTATCTTCAGCCAATCTTCAGCACCTGAAGTAAGCCCAGTGTTTACAGCAGGGCGGCTTGTGCTGATGGACCACAGACCCTGTCCCAGTGTCCCAGGGGCAGATGGAAATCTAAATATTTTAGCGTAAGGATAAGCAGTATTGTCAGAGTTATGGCCGAGTGTTGCTTCTATGATGGCTTGAAGCTTCACTTCCATCATCTCCACAGACGGAGCCTTCAGCCTTCCATGAATAGGCATGAGGTTAAATCCAGGCGCCTGGATACAGATGAGAAACGCGTAGTATTTATGTAGTGACTACTCTCAACAGCACCTTGGTGGCCTTCACTTTGTCCACACCAAACATGTCTCCATCCATTTTCAAAATGCTTTTGTGTATAGAGAGGCAAAGTGAACGTCACTTCCTGCTTCAGCGCTGTACCAGAGATTTTCTTCCGCAATTTATTTTCCCCTAGACATTTCGTAAAATGCTTATAAAAATAGTTTTACTTGGTCAAACCAAACGGTTCAGCTATATTTAGAATCGGGAGAGAGTATAGAACATTTAACTCTGACCAAAACTTTAAAAAACAAGATAAAAAAAATAATTTCTTTAAACCCACATTTTTTACACTTTGGTCCGAGTGTAATGTTATGCGGTCTCTCCTGTTTCTAAATATAGCTGAACCGTTTGGTTTGAACAAGTAAAACTATGTTTATAAGCATTTTACGAAATGTCTATGGGAAAATAAATGGCGGATGAAAATGTCTGGTACAGTGCTGAAGCAGGAAGTGACGTTCCCCTTTGGCTCTCTATAAAACTCACAACTACTGCACAAGTAGGGGTGTGGATCTTTGGGTATCTCACGATTCGATTCCCGATTCCTGATGTCACGTTTCGATTCAAAATCGATTTTCGATTCAAAAGGATTCCTGATTCACAATCGATTCTCGATTCAGTACATAGCCTATAGGGGGTTTTCAGGATCTACTCCAGTCTGCTGCTGTGTGCTAAGAAAGGTAACAGGTAAACATTTATTCATGCTAAACTTGCACAAATAAAAACATAGTGTTTCTCAGTTCTCAGTGAGTAATAAAAAATAAAAAAATAAAAAAATAATCGATTCTTGGGAGTTGTGAATCGATTCCGAATCATGGAAGAGAAGAATCGCGATTCGCACATGAATGAGTTTTTTCTGGCCACCCTAGAAACACTTAGAAACAACTAAACAGCAGCTACTGGTAAAGGCTCTGCACTTTACATTTAGCGTTAGCAGCTAGCCAGTGCACGTTGATGAGACAAAACCAAAGAGATGTGACAGATCTGTTCCTGGCAGATCTGGTCCTGCCAGATCTGTTCCTGCCAGATCTGGTCCTGCCAGATCTGTTCCTGCCAGATCTGTTCCTGACAGTGCGTATGCTCTCTCTCTGCAGATGAAGTCAGGGCTTATAAATAAATACATTGTGCAACCTGTCTGCCGGGGATGCCAGACACCCGCCTCCCAAAGCCAGCGTAGCTGTAGCTACGTTTTCCCCTGGCTTTGAGTCTGGACGTGGACGTTGTTCTGTTGCGTGGTGCTGCTGCTGTCTGGAGGAGCTGTGTGGACGGGACAGGACAGGGTGTAAATGACGCACAGCCAGGGGGCCCTGTGGTCACAGACGAGCACAGCCAGGGGGCCCTGTGGTCACAGACGAGCCCTGACTAAATATGGACAGGCTGTATTGCTGTATCACAATCACTGGGGAATGCAACAGCTGATTACCCCCCCTCCCCCCCCCGCCTCTTTTCCTCCTCTATAGTCGTCACAGACAGACACCCAGACTGTTTTCTTATGCTCTTCCTCTTCCTCTTCCTCCCATCCCCCTTCCCATAAAACATAAAACTCACGTCTGTTACTTCTGCAGCAACTCAGAGACTTGTTGCATTGCGGCATAATAACTCTGCTCGCCAGCCGATAGCTGCTCACATCCAGCTCATAATCTTCAAACCATTTCTTTCAGGTGACACCAGCTTCTTCCCAGTGCAGCAGCAGCAGCAGCAGCAGCAGCAGCTAGCGCTTTAGCAGCGCCGCTACCCGGCGGCAAAGTGACAGGTCACAGACACCAGTGCGTCTTACGTAAGCAGCGGTGTCAAATGCTTTCCACGGATATAAATATGACACACCTCATAAGCAAGTACTTGGGGTATAGGGGGGGGGGTTAGCGACACTAAAGCTAGGTGTGGTGCTGCATATAGCCTAACTGTATACTGCTAACTTAGCGTATACAGTGAGGCTATATGCAGCACCACACCTAGCTTTAGTTGTGTGGCTTAGGCTTACACGCTCGGCCGCTGGTACTCTTGCATTTTGTGTTGGCGAGCGATGGCGGCTAGCGGCCTCACCTGTGAACAGCTTCCTGTTCAGCTCAAGAGTCAGAGTCCCGTTTGGGCTCTTCCTCTTCCTGATGAGTAATCGTGCCATTGAGGAAAGCCGATAAGCGATTGAGGAAATTGACGAGCTTTTAACTCTATTTCTCATCCCGTGTGACCTCTGACCTGTGAGCAATGTTGCCAATTAGGGGGTAGCAATTAGCACATAATACAAGTGTGCTTTGCCACAGTCACTGAATTATGCTCTGAAACATTGAGTCATCTTTTTATAGAAACTCAATCACTCTCTCTCCCTCCCTCTGTCTCTCTCTCCCTCTGTCTCTTTCTCTCTGTGTGTGTGTGTGTGTGTGTGTGTGTGTGTGTGTGTGTGTGTGTCTCTCTCTCTCTCTCTCACACACGCACACGCACACACATAGACAAACAAACGCAGTCATGCACTTGCTATAGTTGAATAGGATCCTCTACAGAGATCCAGTGTCGCATGCCAAACGGACAGAATCTCTGTTGCCATCAGAAGACTGCAGGGCAACTGCAGCGTGAAACAGACGGTCGCAAAACAGTCCAGACGGGTCAGAGACGTGCGGTCGAGTCTGTCGGAGGAAAGGCTTCCACACGCGCGCGCAGTATCGACACACACACACACACACACACAACAGCATTGACGCCATGCTTACTTTCCTCTGAAATCTCACAGCTCCAGGTGTTGAGGACAGCAGCTTCTTGACATCTGAGTCTCTTCTGACATCTCATCACTGCTCAGAATACAACAGCCAACAGAGTCTCCTTAGGGGAGAACCCTAAAAGCACACTGGGTATTTAGGTCAACGTTTCAAATATCAGCGTTGGTTTGCAGAGGACTGAAGGGAGACAGTGGGAGAGCAACACAGGCTGGAGTAGTTGTACAGCTTCACCTCTGGAGGATTGGGGAGCCAAGAAGATGTTGCATCAAATCTGCTCATTCATGAAGTCAGATCTTAGTCATGATGGCGCTCCAGTCCACAAAGTATCACTGCAGACATGATGTGACTAGTATGTGCAAAGCTAACCTGTAGGCCAGTGGTTCTCAAATGGGGGTCCGGGGACCCCCAGGGGTCCGTGGCAATTTGCCAGGGGGTCCGCGAAAAGTTTTCAGGATTTTTTTTTTTTTTTTTTGCAAAAGCTTCATAGTTCAAAGAAAATATTTATGCTTAAATCTAAAATCGTTCATGGATTACATTCTAATCTAACAAACCTATCAATTTAAAAGTCAAGCACGTGACCGTGGAAACAATTATAAGCTTAGCCCAAAATCACAAATCAGAATGATATATTTTCTATCTTGTAGTAAGGGGTCCTTGGCTGAAAAACATTTGAGAACCTCTGCTGTAGGCTACCTACTTCGTTGAGTTGTATGACTAGATGATTTTGATGACGTGAGGTTTGTTTACAGTCTCTGTTGCATGCTGCACAAAACGCTGCACTCGTACATATCTGTGCTGCTGGAACTGCATCCAACTACTCTGCTCTGATATTGTATTTCTGTATAGAGAGGCAAAGTGAACGTCACTTCCTGCTTAAGTACTGTACCAGAGATTTTCAACCGCCATTTATTTTCCCATAGACATTTCGTAAAATGCTTATAAAAATAGTTGTACTTGGTCAAACCAAACGGTTCAGATATATTTAGAGTCGGGAGAGACCATAGAACATTTCATTTGGTCCAAAACTTTAAAAAAACAAGATTAGTGAAATGTTATCTGATCTCTCCTGTTTCTAAATATATCTGAACCGTTTGGTTTGACCAAGTAAAACTATTTTTATAAGCATTTTATGAAATGTCTATGGGAAAATAAATGCGGATGAAAATACAGTGCTGAAGCAGGAAGTGACGTTTGGCTCTCTATTGACCAGCACTCAATGGGCAGTGAGTGGTGTTGTAGCAGCGAGTCAGTTTGCTGGAACAAGCCATCTGTCAGCTGCTTCTCCTCAGTGCTGGTCAAGGGTGCCAGATAGCCTCCCACTCAATACTAAGCACAAAATCAGATGCTAGTATACAATATAATTTTTGTTGGTGTCGTAACACAGCCAGCAAATGAGGGAGAATTGATCTATGGGGTGGCTATAGGCAGTTTGCAGGAAGAAGCCATCTGTCGCCATGCTTTCTCCTCCGCCCACTAACTGGCAACCGAGCCACTAACTGGCAACCGAGCCAGCAGAACTGACTGGCTGCCATCTTGTTAACGATTCAACACGCCGTTGTGTGTTGGGTCCACCAGGAGCACTTTTCTACCATTTACACCGTGTGAGCCTGTTTTGGGCCATCTGCTTGTTGTTGTGATTAATGTAACGCACTCGAGTAGAACCAGTGAAAAAACGGGTTGTTAGATTCATCTGTGTGTGCACAAACCAACTGCTCAGATTCATCTGTGTGTGCACAAACCCACTGTTCAGATTCATCTGTGTGTGCACAAACCAACTGTCTATTATTGCATTATCGATTATAGATGTTTCACACATAACTTCATCACCTCAACGTGAAACATGGTAAATATACAAAATACACCAAATTTAGTGGCATTTCAATAGTAGCAATTATATATATTTAATCAAATGTCAATTATTGTATGTTTACACAGTGTGTGTGTGTGTGCGTGCGTGCGTGCGTGCGTGCGTGTGTGTGTGCGTGTGTGTGTGTGTGTGCGTGCGCATGTGCATGCCCGTGTGTGCGTGTGCGTGCATGTGTGTGCTTGTGTGTGTGTCTGTGTGTGTTTGTGCGTGCGTGCATGCGTGCGTGCGTGTGCTTGTGTCTGTGTGTGTATGTCTGTGTGTGTGTGTATGTGTATGTTTGTGCGTGCGTCAGTAGCGGAGCGTACACCGGGGCAGAGGGTGCGCCCGCCCCGGGGCCCACTCGTCAGGGGGGCCCATAAAAAGGCCAGGCCACCGGGCCTGGCTGGCAACCTGTGTTTTTCTTTTTCTTCTTCAGAACAAGCTTGTCTGAAAGTGGCTTCACTGTAGGCTTTCTTGGACATAATATTACTTGGCTCAATGAGTGACAAATTGTGTTTTGGGATATAGGGGCTATCAGCTATTTTACAGTTGTGACTTAAAATGACTATTTAATAAAGTCAGTGGTGTGAGTGTGAGAGGAATTCAATCAATAGACAATAACATTGGTGTGTTTAAAATTAGATATTCCACTAAATATGGCTAAAACCGATTCAAACATGCAAAAAAGGCAAATTTTTCTTCGCAGCCTGGCCTGGCCTTCGAAAAAAAAAAAAAAAAAAAAAAAAAAAATTGATGGGGCCCCCCTAAGAGCTTCGCCCCCTCTGGGCTGATAGGGTCGCTCCACCCCTGGCGTGCGTGCATGTGTGTGCGTGTGCTTGTGTGTGTGTGTGCGTGCGTGCGTGTATTTATGGATTGTGGTTTGAGTTGATGTAAGTTGTACTGTTGCCAGCGCCTTCTTGGCAGTTGGAAATAACAGCTGCTGAATAGCACCGACTCTGTTATTCTTGTCTAAACTTTATCAAGCGTTTCAATCCCATTATCAGCCTGTGGGCCTGGGAGAGGTGGGCTAGAAGCTCCTGGAAGAGGAGGTGTTGACTGTGTGTGGACAGGTGGAGCTCCTCTGTATCAAGCAGGGGGAACCTCAAGAGCTTCTTAATTGTTCCAGTGGGAAGTGCCTATGCCCCACCGAGTCTTCAAGTGGACAGGGGGCTATTTTCAGCCCAGTGTAACGTTACAGTATGTCAAGTATTCCCAGAGTAATCACAATCAGTAATACTCCCCGTTAATGTGGAAAAGACAGACACCCATAGCATTGAACTTTCTGCTCTCAGCCGCTGGGTTTAAACCTGAGGGGGGAGAGAGGCAGATAGACCATCACTCTCAAGCTATTGGTCCACACGCCCTGAAGCAGATAGACCATCACTCTCAAGCTATTGGTCCACACGCCCTGAAGCAGATAGACCATCACTCTCAAGCTATTGGTCCACACGTCCTGAAGCAGATAGACCATCACTCTCAAGCTATTGGTCCACACATCCTGAAGCAGATAGACCATCACTCTCAAGCTATTGGTCCACACGTCCTGAAGCAGATAGACCATCACTCTCAAGCTATTGGTCCACACGTCCTGAAGCAGATAGACCATCACTCTCAAGCTATTGGTCCACACGCCCTGAAGCAGATAGACCATCACTCTTAAGCTATTGGTCCACACGTCCTGAAGCAGATAGACCATCACTCTCAAGCTATTGGTCCACACGCCCTGAAGCAGATAGACCATCACTCTCAAGCTATTGGTCCACACGCCCTGAAGCAGATAGACCATCACTCTCAAGCTATTGGTCCACACGCCCTGAAGCAGATAGACCATCACTCTTAAGCTATTGGTCCACACGTCCTGAAGCAGATAGACCATCACTCTCAAGCTATTGGTCCACACGCCCTGAAGCAGATAGACCATCACTCTTAAGCTATTGGTCCACACGTCCTGAAGCAGATAGACCATCACTCTCAAGCTATTGGTCCACACGCCCTGAAGCAGTGAGGCAAACTGCACAACCTTCACACAGTGTTCAATACTCAGCCCAAGTACTGTACATGCCTTACTGCTGCTGTGCTGTAGTGTTATAGAGAGAGCCAAAGTGAACGTCACTTCCTGCTTCAGCACTGTACCAGAGATTTTCATCCGCCATTTATTTTCCCATAGACATTTCGTAAAATGCTTATAAAAATAGTTGTACTTGTTCAAACCAAACGGTTCAGATATATTTAGAAACAGGAGAGACCGCATAACATTTTCCTCTGACCGAAACGTCAGAAAAAGATTTTTTTTTTTCGATGTTGTTTTTTAAAGTTTTCGTCCAAGTGAAATGCTCTATGGTCTCTCCCGATTCTAAATATATCTGAACCGTTTGGTTTGACCAAGTACAATTATTTTAATAAGCATTTTACAAAATGTCTATGGGAAAATAAATGGCGGAAGAAAATCTCTGGTACAGTGCTGAAACAGGAAGTGACGTTCCCTTTGCCTCTCTTTGCTACGTAAGCCCAAGTACTGTACATGTCTTACTGCTGTGCTGTAGTGTTATAGTTACTCTACTCTCTCTTCATACAGATTCCAAACCAATCACCCCAATCCAATTGCCCTGTGTGGGAAGTTGAAGTTGAAGTTGAAATATTCTGCATATAAATATTATATATATATATATATATATATATATATATATATATATATATATATATATATATATATATACACACACACACACACACACACACACACACACACACACACACACACACACACACACACACACACACACACACACACACACACACACACACATGATAATGGATCCCTCTGCAGCTCCCTGGCAGTAGCTCATGATTGTCTTGGTGGGGGTGTTAAAAGCATCATTTATTTCTGTCCCAGAGTCGACCAACAGCAGAAAATGACACCCTCTCTCACGCTATAGCTAATAATACCACTAATGAACCATATGACCAGGCCTCCATGTGGACATGATTGAATATTATAAACAAGACCTCCGTTGTGACATTTCGCTCAGTCTTAAACCGGCTATGAATTGATCATGTTGTGTGATCGGCTATATCGCATGTCCATCTCCTTCCTCAGCAGGGTCCGTAGTTCAGTTGTGAGGGTATGGTCGTCTCTATAGCGTGAAGTGGGGACTTTCTCATTAGGTTTTTGTCCAGACGTCCAGAAGTGTCTTCCCAAAGAGACGAGGGGCAATGTCCGTGGAGTTCGCAGACACAAAAGTGACAATCAGATTCAGATTCAGATACTTTTATTGCCACGCAACCAGGTTGGTGGTAGTTAGTTTCAGTACATGATGTTGTAGCTCTGACATAACATGGAAACAGGACATTGATACATTTAGACAATTAGACAGTTACGCCGTTCCCACTTCCAACAATAAATACATAAATACAGGATACAATAAGACCAACAGACGTATATTCTGATCTGAGAGAGTGTGATAATGTCATTCTCCATTCATTTCTGCTGAAGGTTCAGCACTTTGGTCTCTTTGTCTTTCGTGAAAATTGGTCGGTTTGTTGTTGAACCGTCACAAAGGCTGCTTCAGCACAGACTGAAAACTGTATACCACACTATGTGTAGTTATTATACCAAAACAACGCATAAAGGCTATTTTCAAAGGTCTGAATGGATTGCCAGCCTATTAATATGAATTGATTCGGATTATGTTTCCGTCCTACCAGGCAATCGATCTAAGCAACACTAAGAGAGTGAACAGGTGTGATTGATTTGTGCTGTAACTCATGATGTCCCCCTGCAGGACGTCCCACGCCAAAGCCAAGGCAGACGGAGCAGAACAGGCCTCTCAGGCATCCAACAGTGAGTCAGGGATCGCCAGATTGGTGGCCAGAGAACTTTCTCCTTCCTTCTACCAGCCAGGTGAGTAGACTTCAACACTGCAAAATGGCTCAAAACTGTAGGAGTAGTACACAAAAGCACCCTAGCTAAAAAAAAATGTATGCATTTGTGCTACCAGTTTTACTGTCAAACCCCAAGGTCTCTAGATAAAGGTAAAGTCCCACTGATTGTCACACACCTGAGTGTGCGAAATTTGTTCTCCGCATTTGACCCATCTCCTGGGGGAGCGGTGAGCGGCAGCAGCAGTGCCGCGCTCGGGAATCATTTGGTGATCTAACCCCCCAATTCCAACTCCAATGCTGAGTGCCAAGCAGGGAGGCAAACGGGTCCCATTTTTATAGTCTTTGGTATGACTCGGCCGGGGATCGAACTCACGACCTCCCAGTCTCAGGGCGGACACTCAAACCACAAGGCCACTGAGCTGATAGATAGTCTGGAGATAGTCTAGTCTGCTAGATAGTAGATCTTGTAGATACACGTTTCCTACTAGAAAATACCATTTAGGTCCAATTGTATCTTCTAGTAGGAAACTTGTATCGACCATCATTGCTTTCCTGTGTGATGTGTGAATACAGCACTAAAGACTACAAATGCACCCAGAAGGCAAACTGTTGGCACTGTTGGTGGACTACCCTTTTTCGATGGAAACTTCGAGGCTATAAAAGGCAACTGCGAAGATAAACCTCTAGCCACATACCTCTCACCACATACAGTATCTAGCCTTATGCCCCACTATGTGACCCTGTGTGAAACTACAGCTTCAGCGAGCAGATCGTGGGTTGACAAGGGTAGTCACCTCTGAAGGTCTAAAAAAAGGAGCGTCTTATTGGGTGGAAGGGATGATATCGGTTTCCTTGCAAGTCTCCCTTGTGGCACACACACACACACACACACACACACACACACACACACACACACACACACACACACACACACACACACACACACACACGCACACATTCACACAAAAGCACGAGAAGCTTGTACGAGACTCAAACTACACACTGATTTAAAAAAAACTAGGTGGCGCTGAGTGACTGCCTGAGATGTCTGTTGCTAATGCAAGAAGACCACAGCCTGGTTGAGTTCTCCTAGGCGTTCTTCCGTGAAAGATCTCTCACCACCAACCAAGGAGATAACAACAAAGACATAGTCATGGTGTAGCGCTGTCAGCTAGCAGTTTGTGAGATTCACTTTTGGTCCAAAGTGACTTTAGCAAACACGTCTCTAGTGTTGCCGTCGGTGTTTATCTTGGCCTCTGCTGCCTATTTGATATGGATCAGGCCAAAGCAATCAATGATCTACTTTGGAGATGGTCACTCTACACGATGCTTCCCGCTGTGTCGGAAGGGCGGACTGTGTTACCGCTTCACTGACTCCATTAACAAATATAGATTGTCTCAAATCCACTACAAGCTGTACTTCCTAGCGACTGAGGTTTCCCATTTACCATTACTGAAGTCACAAGACATTAGTCTTGCTTAGGGAGAGGAGGTAAACTCCATCTCCAGAATGTCCTCCAGGAGCTATTTCCTGCAGTGGAAGTCTAAAGAGAGGCAGGTGCTCCATGATAACCAGCAGGGCCCGGTTGCACCAACTGGTCTTACACTGGTCTTAAGCTAAGTTGGTCGTAACTTTACGACCTAACAGCTACGCCGGTTGCACCAAGACGGCTTAAGCCTTCTTTTCACTACGCCCAGGCGTAAGAGTTACGCCTGGTCAGGAGGAAAATAAAAATAAAATAAACTTTACCACTGTTCCTTCAGAAGTTGTAGCTGTCAGAGACTGTGTTGCATAGTTGATTGCTCTATTGCTGACAAAAATGTATTATACGAGGGATCAGCCAAGCAGCATTTTGGTAAACAAACCACTGGGTGGCAACACCAATGGAACCCTATCGGAGCCCAAGTGGTGCGAGGCGTGAGTGTCTGACTCTAGCTCGCTAACTCTGTTTACATTTAAAAAACTGCGACAGTTCACACAACGTTAACACGACATGCATATATTATACATCAAACTCTTGAGCTAATTCTGCTCTCACTCAGAATGTCAAAATATAAGCGATGTGATGTATAGTTTTTGAGATATTAACGTTTGTTTGGCACAACTCATACTAGTTAACTGCCGCGGGGTTCCGCATTTCTGGGTGGCAAGTGACGTCACGCTGATTCGACATTGTATGTCGCTTTGGATAAAAGCGTCTGCCAAATGGCGTAATGTAATGTAACCCATTATGATTCAGATATCTTGAGGTGACAGGTCAAGGGACCCGTTTGAAACTGGCCGTGCCAGTTTTTCCCTCACCAAAATCTAGTCTAAATTTGGAGCGTTATTTAGCCCCCTTGCTGACAAGCTAGCATGTCATGGTTGGTATCACTGGATGCCTTAGGTCTTCTAGTTTCATATGATATCAGTCGCTTTGCTCTAGCTTTAAAAATGAGCCTGCTACAACCTCTGAAAAACAGTAGAATTAGCCACGGAATCATTTTGGCTGATGCCCCAGGGCACTCACCCTGCCCATAGAGTTGCTAATCCGGGCTTGATGATAACTAGGAAATATCTGTAAGATGTAGCTATACAATCATGAAAGTAGTAATTCCATCTTCATAATGAATACATTTAAAAAGTGCTTCATTGATACAATTTGATCAGATCGCCTATTTCATCAGAGGGCAGCAGTGTTACGAGAACAGTGACTGCCATAAGGAAGTGTATCATGAGAAAACAGTATCGTGTGTACATGTACCGATTGCAAAGCATTGATTGTAAACTCCTCTGCTGCACCGCAGGCCCCGAGTATCTGAAGAAGAGAGTCTTACATGAGGTGGCGGAGGGCCACGAGAACGCAGACACTGGCATGCACGAGCCGCTGCTCGCTGAGGAGGAGCCCATGCCCACGCCCCCCGAGAGCCCGCTGATGATGAACGAGCTGGACGGCTTCATGCCCGCCGGCTCCACCCCGGCCCGCACGCCCTCCCCCAGCCCGGGCATCACCAACAAGGAGAACTTCCTCAGCCCGGGCAGCTGGAACGGCGACAAGAGCAATAAGAGCGTTGGCAGCCGGGGTAACAGTAGACCCAACAGCAGGCCCAACAGTCGCCCCGCTACCCCCTCTGTGCCCGCTCCTCCCGCCCCGGCTGCTGCTGCTGCTCCCGAGGGCGGCAGCGCCTCCGGCAGCCGCGGCCCCTCTCGCACCCCCAGCCGCCAGAGCAGCAGCAAGCAGGCCGAGCAGGGCTCCGACCTGGAGATCAAGGCCCTGCAGAAGTTTGACGAG